>NW_022436945.1:6119424-6368466 GCF_009761245.1 Sapajus apella
TTTCTTTCTTTCTTTCTTTCTTTCTTTCTTTCTTTCTTTCCTTCTTTCTTTCCTTCTTTCTTTCTTTCTTTTCTTTTCTTTCTTTCTTTCTTTCTTTCTTTCTTTCTTTCTTTCTTTCTTTCTTTCTTTCTTTCTTTCTTTCTTCTTTCTTTCTTTCTTTTCTTTCTTTCTTTCTTTCTTTCTCTTTCTTCTTTTCTTCCTTTCTTTCCCTTCCTTCCTTTCTTTCCCTCCCTCCCTCCCTCTCTTCCTTTCTTCCCTCCCTCCCTCCCTCTCTTCCTTTCTTCCCTCCCTCCCTCCCTCCTTCCTGCCTGCCTGCCTTCCTTCCTTCCTTCCTTCCTTCCTTCCTTCCTTCCTTCCTTCCTTCCTCTCTCTCCCCCTCTCTCCTCCTCCCTCCCCTCTTTCTTTTTTCTTTTCTTTTCTTCCACTTCCCCTTCCTCATCCCCTTCCCTCCTTTGTTTGGTCTGTCATCCAGACTGCAGTTCAGTGGCACCATCTCGGTTCACTGCAGCCTCTATTTCCCAGGCTCAAGTGATTTTCCTGCCTTAAGTATCTGGGACTATAGTTATGTGCCACCACGCCTGCCTAAGTTTTGTATTTTTTTAGTGGAGACAGCTATGCCAGACAAGTTTTAATTGTTTTTATTCCTTGAACAAAATGTTTTAACTATTTAAAATTCACCATGTCAGTCAAGCTGGTCTCGAATTCCTGACCTCACGTGATCCCCCCACCTCGGCCTCCCAAAGTATTGGGATTATGGGTATGAGCCACCGCACCCGGCCAACACCTCTCTTTCCTAAAAGCTACTCAAATATTCCTCCTCAGGGAACAATCATGCTCCTGACTATTTCACTGTTCTGCCTTTGCACGCACAGCTCACAGGTATGGAATGTGTTAGACATGAACACGTCAAGCATACAACTATTACTCTTGAAACTGGAGAGTTCCCTGAACCCCTCACAGGACTTGTGACAGGAGTGTGGCTCGTTTACTCAGCCACTGTGCACTCAAATCTCTTACATAAGTGAGGACACGCAGACAGGCAGGTGCAGGAGCCAGGGCTAGTGCTTTTGGGCTCTGGCCTCGTCGTAGCACTTAGGATTTTGTTACAATTAATGCTCTTTTAGCAGTTGCTATCTGTGGATGGCTGAGTGTTAAACTAGCTCAGTGGAGTGTCAGGTGATAGCTTTTTACACCCTGCCCTCTTGGTACCTGGGTCCTTGTCCAGCATCTAGGAAGAATCAGGTCACATGAACTTGAAGGATGGTGAATGTGGGGATTTTACTGAGTGATGGAGGTGGCTTTCAGTGGGAAAGAGGGCTGGAGAGGGGATGGAGTGGGATGATCTTCTCCTGGAGTTTAGCCATCCTGCGGCTGATCTCTCCAATCACCCCCAGCTAAACTCCTCTCAATGTTTGGATGGTTCTTTTCTTCTCTCCTTCTCTGCCATGTTGCTCCACCACTCCACCACTCTGCTGCTCTTCTGCTGTTCTGTTCCTGTGCTCATCAGCTCATGGAGCCTGGGGTTTATATGGTTACAGGATAGTGGGGTGTGGCAACCCAAAAGGAACCATTTGGGCACAAAAACAGGAATGCCTGTTCCATTTAGGGCTGCAGGTTTCTAGGCTTAAGGGTGGGACCTTTGCCAGGGAACTGCCCTCTTCTATCGAGCCTTTCCCTGCCTCCTGCCCCTATCATTCTCACCTCCTCTGGCTCCTGTTGCTGGATTAACAGCTGGAATGACTACTGGGCCCCTCTGTGCTCTTTGTCCATGGATCTCCTTAGCTGCTGAGCAGTGTGGAGAGTGAGAGTGTGCTGTTCATCCCAACCCTAAGTTATGGCAGGACTGCCTTCTGTTGTCCCAGGCCTTGGGGTGTGGCTTCTGGTTCAGCCTTCGAGATGCCCCTGTGCTCTGTGACTTCAAGGCTCATCTTTGACTCGGAACCTAGCTGATCCATGACACTCCCTTCTTCCTCGGGATGAGATCTTTTCTCTTTCCTCATCGTACTCATTCTCTCACCTCCTCACACAGCCTGCAGGCAGGGGTTAAGAAGAATTTTTCATATGACTTGAGTTCCTGGAAAAGTACCCTTGGAGGCTCTACTTGTTTGTATTTTCTATCTTTCTATTATCATCTATCCATGTACCATCCACCTGTGCATAATCATGGCAAACATTCACTGGACATCAGTTGTATACCCCGTCTTTGCTAGTGAAAGGGAAGAACAATAATTTTTTTAATTCAACATTCATAGTTTCTCAGTTTGAATGGACCCCTGTAATAAAAGACAGATTAACAAGAGAAAAACGGGCACAAATTATTATGGATATTTCATGAATACATGAGCAACACCAAGGGAATGAGTAATTCTCCAAGAGGTAGCTTTCAATTCCAACTTGTATAGCACCTTCTATAAAAAAGTACATATTTAGAGAAGTGATAAGATATAGAAAAGAACTATGAGTCTCTCAGGGCAGCAACTTGTGGGAAGGCAAATAAATAGCAGAGAAAGATGAGTTAGTAGAGTTTATTCATGTAGATTTCTCCGGTGCCATCTCCAGATGACAGGGTCTTAATTTATATTGAGCACTCTCTTGTAGAAGGGGGGAAAGATACATTTTGAATTTGTCTCCACATCCTCTCCAGCGTCTATTGTCTCCAGATTTTTTAATGATCGCCATTCTAACTGGCGTGAGATTGTGTCTCAATGTAGTTTTGATTTGCATTTCTCTAATGACCAGTGATGATGAACATTTTTTCATATGTTTGTTGGCCTCATATATGTCTTCTTTTTAAAAGTGTCTGCTCATGTCGTTTGCCCACTTTTCAAAGGGTTTGTTTGTTTGTTTTCTTGTAAATCTGTTTTAGTTCTTTATATATTTTGGATGTAAGTCCTTTGTCAGATGGGTAGATTGCAAAAATTTTTTCCCATTCTGTTGGTTGCTGGTTCACTCTAATGATTGTTTGTTTTGCTGTGCAGAAGCTCTGGAGTTTACTTAGATTCCATTTGTCTATTTTGACTTTTGTTGTCAATGCTTTTGGTGTTTTAGTCATGAAGCTCTTGCCTATGTCTATGTCCTGAATGGTTTTGCCTAGGTATCTTCTAGGGTTTTTATGGTGTTAGGTCTTATGTTTAAGTCTTTAATCCATCTGGAGTTAATTTTACTGCAAGGTTTCAGCAAGGAGCCCAGTTTCTGCTTTCTGCACATGGCTAGCCAGTTTTCCCAACACCATTTATTAAACAGGGAATCCTTTCCCCATTGCTTATTTTTGTGAGGTTTGTCAAATATCAGATGGTTGTAGAAGTGTGGTGTTGCCTCTGAGGCCTCTGTTCTGTTCCATTTGTCTGTATCTCTGTTTTTGTACCAGTACCATGCTGTTTTGATTACTGTAGCCTTGCAGCATAGTTTGAAGTCAGGTAGCGTGATGCCTCCAACTTTGTTCCTTTTGCTTAGAATTGACTTGGCTATGCAGGCTCTCTTTTGGTTCCATATGAAGTTTAAGGTGGTTTTTTCCAGTTCTGTGAAGAAGGTCATTCATAGCTTGATGGGGACAGCATTGAATCTATAAATTACTTTAGCCAGTATGGCCATTTTCACGATATTGATTCTTTCTAACCATGAGCATGGAAGGTTTCTCCATCTGTTTGTGTCCTCTCTTATTTCATTGAGCAGTGGTTTGTAGTTTTCCTTGAAGAGACCTTTCATGTCCTTTGTTAGTTGTATTCCTAGGTATTTTATTCTCTTTATAGCAATTGTGAATGGCAGTTAGTTCTTGATTTGGCTCTCTTTAAGTTTGTTATTGGTGTATAGGAATGCTTGTGATTTTTGCACATTGATTTTGTATCTTGAGACTTTGCTGAAGTTGCTTATCAGTTTAAGGAGATTTTGGGCTGAGACGATAGGGTCTTCTAAATATACAATCATGTCATCTGCAAATAGAGACAATTTGACTTCTTCCTTTCCTAATTGAATATCCTTTATTTCTTTTTCTTGCCTGATTGCTCTGGCTAGAACTTCCAATACTATATTGAATAGGAGTGGTGAGAGAGGGCATCCTTGTCTAGTGCCAGATTTCAAAGTGAATGCTTCCAGGTTTTGCCCATTCAGTATGATACTGGCTGTGGGTTGGTTGTAAATAGCTTTTATTATTTTGAGATATATTCCATCGATACCTAGTTTATTGAGAGTTTTTAGCATAAAGGGCTGTTGAATTTTGTCAAAGGCCTTCTCTGCATCTTTTGAGATAATCATGTGACTTTTGTCTTTGGTTCTGTTTATGCGGTGAATTATGTTTATAGACTTGTGTATGTTGAATCAGCTTTGCATCCCCAGGATGAAGCCTACTTGATCATGATGAGTAAGCTTTTTGATGTGTTGTTGCAATCGGTTTGCCAGTATTTTATTGAAGATTTTTGCATCTGTGTTCATCATGGATATTGGCCTGAAGTTCTCTTTTCTTGTTGAGTCTCTGCCAGGTTTTGGAATCAGGATGATGTTGGTCTCATAAAATAATTTGGGAAGGATTCCCTCTTTTTGGATTATTTGGAATAGTTTCAGAAGGAGCGTTACAAGCTCCTCTTTGTATGTCTGGTAGAATTCGGCTGTGAGCCCTTTTGGACCCGGGCTTTTTCTGGTTGGTAGGCTATTAATTGCTGCCTCAACTTCAGCCCCTGTTATTGGTCTATTCAGGGTTTCAGCTTCTTCCTGGTTTAGGCTTGGGAGGGTGCAAGTGTCCAGGAATTTATTTGTCTCTTCCAGGTTTACTGGTTTATGTGCATAGAGTTGGAAAACCCATTATTATAACATCCCGACAGCTGCAATTAAAGGCTCAAGGAAAAGTCTCCTTTCTACTACCCCGGTTTGGAGAATCTGCAGAAGCTGCTAAGAGCTTCCTAGAGGGGATTACTCCGAGGGACAAGTGCCCACAGGTATGTGCCTGCTGCATTGGAACAGATGGAAGAAATTGAAGTGTTCTAGTCATGGTAATGGTTTTCCTGAATTGGAAAGCAGATATCAATATATCTCAGGAAAGTGAGTATGTTTTCTTTGGATATAGATTAATCAATTTATCTAGTTTCTTGCTTTTTTGAGGAAGGCTGTCTATGCTCCAAAGCACCTTACTCTGGGTTGGTGACTCACATCTATGAGAGAATTATACTGATTTTTCTCCATGTACCAAAGAGTTTGATTTCCTTGAGTGTCTATGGGATCTTCCATGTTTCAATTTGGAAAATGCAGTGAGCAGAGCTTCAGAAGAAAATGTCTGCTTTCTGTGAAGTTTTCTCTCATTCACTTGGCTTAGAGACTGCAGAGAGGACTCCGTGATCACAGACAAATCGTATGTGGTTGGAAATCCCAGTCTTTCTAATTCATGAGTATCACCAATTTCACCCCCTAGCTGGAGTGGGTCTGCAAGTGACAGACACTGGACTGGTGGGAAGCACATGAATTGCAGAGACCTGTGCACAATGCTGCCCCTGCCTCTAGTCATCTGTGTGGTTCTCGTCAAGTTCCTTAACCTCTCTGACTTTCTGTTTCTTTATCTATGAAATAGAGGTAATGATAGCTTTCTATGGTTTATAGTAGGAATTAACTGTTAAGAAATGGAAGGCAAATGGTACATATCAAGTACTGGAGAATTGCTAATTTCTTTCCCTCCCTCCCCTCCCCACTGAAAGTATCAATGAAAGCAAACAAGAGCTATATTTTCATGTGTATAATCAATTTTACTAAATTGGAGAAAAATATATAGACTGAAGTTAGCAAAATGGTTGAGATAGTTTTGTGAATTAACATGGTATCAATATAGAAACTGGGTAGAATTTTTCACTTTCCAGACACTGGTTAGTGTACTTGGTGAACAGAAATCTTAAATGAAGGACTAGGTGAATAAACTTTTCAGCAGACAGACAATGCTGTTGCTCTCAGCCCTGCCTCTCACTCTATAGACTGGAGACCAATATCTTGTCAGATCTGTGCACACTTCCACATATTATGTCATGCAATCAACAAAGAGGCTTTCTGAATTAGATTGGTAAAAAACTATTGTCTTCATTTTGCAGATGATGAAACTGAGACACAGACATTTGGATACAAGAAAAGTTTCAGCAGAAAGTAGAATTCAGGTCTCAGTTTGCTGGCTTCTTTGCTCTGCTGTGTTATCAGGCACTATTGCTTGATTATTCAATGTCCACACTCTCTGCTTTGTCCCTCATAACAATCTAAACATTTTGTTTGCTTACTCATCTTCCTATACTTTTCCATGAGTTTGATGAGGTGGGTCCCACTCCCCCACATCTAAAGCCAGTTTGGGGAAATTTTGTAGGAAGGGGGATGCTAAGCAAATCTGTCTAAGTAGTGTCTCTTGGAAGCATTCAGGTATAGTGCTCAGGGCTTCCTGTGGCTGTGTCAGCAGCAGCCCTGACCAAGAACCTAGAGGGCACATAGAAGACTTGTGTCTTGCCCTAGACCAAGACACAAGTCTTCTTGAATGGACATCAGAATCACCCGGAGTGTTTACTAAAACATGGATTTCTGGGCCCATACCCAGAATTCCTGATTTCATAGGCCTGGTGTGGGCCTGAGAATTTACATTTCTAACAAGTTTCTAGTTGATGCTGATGCTGGTGATCTAGAAAACACACACTGAGAACCATTGGTCCTGAGGAGTTGGTCTTAACTTTGGCTACATATGAGGATTAACTGAGGAGTTTAAAAAATTCCAAAGCATAGCCTGGCGTGGCATGAACCTCTGTAGTTCCAGTTACTCTGGGGGCTGAGGCAGGAGGATTGCTTGGTTGAGCCCAGGAGGTTGAGGATGCAGGAAGCCATGCCAGTGCCACTGAACTCCAGCCTGGACAACAGAGTAAGACAGTGTCCCCTGCCTCCAAAAAAAAAAATCCAAACCCAAGGCTGCACTCCAGATCAGTTTCATCTGAATCGCAGAATGGAACCCAGGCCTAGTAGTTTCTAAAGCTTCCTAGGTGATCACGGTGTGTACAGAACTAACTCTAGGGAGATTAGAAGGCCTGAGTTCAAGGCCCACTTGTGACTGAGGTGTGATGGTCAGTGGATTAGATCAGTGATTCTCAAATATGTAAGGGGAAATGTCAAATTGTACAACTCTTTGTGAGCAGACATCAATCTTGCTCTCAATATAGTCTTACTTTTGTATCCATTGTGAAATTTCAGAAACTAAATAAGCATTTGTTCTAAGAGGGCATGAATGATGGTTTGCAGGAAACAGTGTACATAGCAGGTTTGATGTGGCTGGTTTGATGGGCTTGCTTTGGGATAGACCATTGGCTGGTCTCTGGGAACTTGGCTTTGGAGTGTTCCCTATGTTATTAACTGATAAGGCTGTTTTGTGTGCTTAGAGTACTGTACCAGCTTGTTAGACTTTGTATTCTGCTTTCTTTAGTGATCAGATGCTTGGGTGACAAGCCCCCAGTGAAAACCTTGGACTCTGAGTCTTAAGGATGCTTTTTAAGGCAGAACCACTTTACATGCATTACTGCATTTCAGTGCTGGAGGGAGGAGCACACTCTATGTGATTGTCCCCTTGAGAGAAAGAACACATAAAACACACTAAAGCAAGGTTGCAGGTACAACTGCCTCCAAGTCCCATGAGTCCTTGCAGCAAAGTCACCAAATGGGTGGGTGCTTGTGAAACATCCAAAATATATGTTTGAAGTTTTTATGTAAAATTAGAGATAACTTTTTATATGGAATGTAGACAAAATTAAATTTCAGGGGCCTCTAAATTTATTATGCTAAGGAAGAATTAAGCCATGGTGATTGAGTCACAGAGGAGTTTTGCAATTCTGTGTCTTAGATTACAGATTAACTCACTTCCTCATTGTTCTTGTTCTGTGACTGATTAGGAGAGGCCGGAGACCAGGCCCCCACCTCCTTCCAGTCAGTGATCTTTGTTATAGATTAACTGCCCCCTTTATTGTCTTGTACTGACTTCTACTAGATGCTGCAAAAGACTCCATGACTGCTACATCGTCAGTGCGAAATGCTACATATACCTTTTCTGAAAGAAAAAGACTATCTCCACTAATTAGATCATTGTAACCATACATCAAGCCTTATATAGAAAGATGTGAAACTTTGTCTGCATAAACAATCTCAAACTTCTACACTTTGAAACACTGACTATCATTTTTTCAGAATCTACACTTCCTGGGTGGCTATCTTTAAACATTGCACTTGAATAAACTCTCTCTTTAAACTAAATTCTGATCCTTTTGATTATTTTAAGTTGACATAAACATATACTAAGGAGGAGACTTTATATGTAGTCATGTATGTTTAGAGATATTCTATATCTAATAGTGATACGTAAAATATAATCAAGTTAACAGAATTAGAAAGAGGATATTAAGCAAATTTGACATTCCTAAAATCACAAGAAGAATAAAGATGGAATATGAAAAAGTTTGTGCAGACAGTGGAGAATAACATCATCTGTGGGGAGACTCAGAAGTGGATAGATGGCTTTACTGTGCCTATGAACTCATATCTCCTAATGGTGTGATCATGAACAGAGTGGATCAACTAAAACCTCCTGAATTCTTACTGCTGGCCTGTGCTATTTCTCACTGTTCCTGCATCTATATATTATCGCAGAGCCCATTAGCTACCATAGCAGCTGGCTTTTTCTGCCACACTCTCAGAGTCAACAAAGAGGGACCAACCATTCTTACCCACTCCCCACTGAGAGAGTAAGATTGAGGGAGAGATTGTGAACAAAGGATCTCAGAAGATGGAGAGCCACTGGAATTAAACATTCTCTAAGGATCGTGATGATCTTGAAGTCTATGATTGAGTCCAAGCATTCTGAGTCTTGGTCTCCTCATCTGTACGATAGGCACATGCCTGTTGACTCACTGCATTGTTGGGAAGATTGGCAGAAAGTTATAAAGAATAATGGCTCAACAAAACTAGGAGCGAAGCATGGGCTCCAAATCACCCATTTTACAGAGGAGAAAAAAGAAACAGAAATAAACCATAAATTCGCTCCTTTGTTCAGTTAAAGTCAGAGTCAGGACTAGAATGCAAGTCTCTGGACCCCTCTGCTTAGCCATTTGCATGCATGTGAAAGCTCTTCATTAACTTTCTGCTGCTAGGCAAATATAGTCAAGTGTGCTACCATATATTGAGTGCCTACTGTGTTCTAGATGCTTGATGTATATCACCTCTTTTAGTGCTTACAGAGATTAAAGACAGGAACACGCAGAGACATACAGGACTACTTAAGGTCTATATCAGTCCTGAGTTTAAAACTCAGATATGTTCTCAATCATTTTCTCTCATGTAATCTTTGCTGAGTAATAATAAAATAAATAGCATTTCCTCAGTGTTGACTGTATGTCAGGCACCATAGCAAGCTCTTCATGAATTATCTTATTTAATCCCTGCAAAAATGCTAGTATGAATCATGATCTCATCAGCTGATTTCACCCATTCCTAAGGCAGCAGAGTCTCCGTGAAGTCAGAGCTGAGTGTCTGGTGAATTATTAAATCTTAATGCCAGTCCTCTGAGACCAAGCCAAATGCTGGTGATTAAGATTACAACTCTGATTTAGCACAGTGTTGAGGCCAATGCCATTTCTAACCAGATAGTCAAGTCTGCACTGACCAAAATCAGTTTCTGCCCCAAGTACCCTTGGAAATGAAGGTTTAAATTTTGTTCCCAAACTGCCAAGGTCTAAGAATTTGGTCATACACTGGCTTGAGTTTGAATCTTAGCATCAATTCTACCAGGATTCATGCAAACTGTTTAATCTTTCTGAGCCAGCTTCCGTATTCACATAATGGGGATATATACAACAGATATTGCCTTCTTAAATATTCAAAGTATTTAATAACTAGCCCAGCAAAGACACCAAACTATTACTATGGAAACCCCATGGAAGTTCCCTGCTGAGCTGAATAACCAGAGCAGGGTAGTTCAGGAAGTTTCTGGGGAACGCTCAAGATAGCCTTTCCTTTCTATTTGTCATGTTCCCCACAGATGGATGTGGCAGTGAACTTTGAGCGGGTGGGGAGGATTTTGGAGATTGAGACAAGAAAAAAAAGAAAGCTAGGAAGTTGATGAGAGGAGCTGATATGGTTTGGCTGTGCCCCCACCCAAATCTCATCTTGAATTGTAGCTTCCATAATTCCCATGTGTTGTGGGAGGGACCTGGTGGAAGGTAACTGAATCATGGGGGTGGGTCTTTCCCCTTGCCATTCTCATGATAGTAAATAGGTCTCATAAAATCTGATGGTTTTATAAAGAGGTATATTTCTGCACAAGCTCTGCTGCCTGATGCCATGTAAGATGTGCCTTTGCTCCTCCTTTGCCTTCTACCATGATTGTGAGGCCTCCTCAGCCATGTGGAACTGAGTCAATTAAACCTCTCTCCTTTATAAATCACCCAGTCTTGAGTATGTCTTTATTAGCAGTGTGAGAACAGACTAATACAGGAGCCCAGGAGGCCCACAGATGTGGAAGTTCTTCCCTCAATTAAACAAGAGGAGGTTGCAGCTGAAACTAAGAAACTAGATGAAGTGGAGGACAGTAACTGCTGAGTTACTGCTATGTGGTAAGCATGTTTAAGCATCTCTAGAGGAAGATGGCCTAAACATAATGTTTGTTCCACCACTTACTCACTGCGTAGCTCAGAAGTTTTCCTATCCTCTATGTGACTCACTTTCTCCACCTGTAAAATGGGAATAATAATAGTACACATCACATTGAGAAGTGAGAATTAAATTAGTTAATCTGAGCAAAATGTAAGAACAGTATCTGGTAAAAACAGGGCATTCATATGTGCTTACTATTAATATTATAGTTAATATTATATTTGAACATTTTATTTCATTTGATTACATCACAGACTTTTATATTATGGCCTCTATTTCATAGATGAAAAGCTTGAAATTCAGAAAGATAAGACAAGATAAGTCCTGATTAGGGTTAGAATCCAAATCTTTCTGATTCCAAATTCAAACTCTCTCCCCAAGTCTTAGGAAACAGTGGTGAATCACGCTACATAAAACGAGATATTAATGAAAGGGTTCTGATAGCATACATGAAAACCAGTTCATACTCTCTAGCCAAGTGTTATTAAGTGAAAAAACAGAACAAAAATGAAGGCTCAGTGCAGCTTACCAATTCTTGTGTAAAGGGAACATGAGGAGGACAGGTAGGCGTGTTCTGGAGGAAGATTGTACCAGCTTGTAAGGGCTGATTGTTAAATTTTCAGGATTTGTTCCATCTAGTCGGCATCCCCATGGAATTTTGAACTTGGCCATGGTAAGGAATATTTACACCACAGAAACTGGTGAACACTATGTTGGAAAGATAAAAACTACTACAGAATGGTAAACTATGAAAGAGGGCAGATGGGGCAGAATAATGGGTAGAAACAAGACTGTTCTGAGTAGAACTTTCTATATAGTGTAAATATATTACCATTAATAAAATCTAAAAAAAAAAAACCTCTTAAGTCAAACACAAAGAAAAGAACATATGTCAAGTCATCATAGCCACACAAAGAACACATTTATTTTGTGGGGCTTTAAAACTCTGCAGTTGTCAATGAAAAATATAAAAAGGATGAAAAGAAGTGAAAATAAAATTAAATTTTTATAAATGGTTTTATTATTTAGTAATTTCAGTACTGATATTTTGAAACTATTTCTTAATACCATTAATTCAAGTAAATTAATAATTACATTAATGCTCTTAGAAATCAGCATTTTTAGTGTAAGATAAAATATCTTGAAGTGAAAAAAATTAACTGACCCCACTATAATTGAATAGAAAATGAGTACATCATTCTTTTTTGTGGGGAAGGGGGCCAAGATGGCCGATTAGAAGCAGCTGCAGCCTGTGGCACTATGGAGAGGAACGAAAGGGGCGAGTGAGTACAGCGCCTTTAAGTGAAGTACTCATATAATCAATGGGACTGATCAGGGAAATAACTCAAACCACAGAGAATGAAGAAAAGCAGGATGGGGCATCAGCCCTCCGGGAGCCACACGGAGCCAAGGGAACCCCCACCCCCAGCCAAGGGAAGTGGTGAGTGGATGTGTGACCCCAGGAAACTGCACTTCTCCCACGGATCTTTGCAACCTGTGGACCAAGAGATGCCCTCTTGAGCCCACACCACCAGGGCCTTGGGTCTAACACACACAGCTGTGTGAAGTCTTAGTTGAAGAGCTGCTTCAGGTACAAACACAGGGACCCAGGAGCTTACATACTCCAGCCTCAGGCTCTCCAACAAAAGTGTCTGCAACTCAGACAGGGTGGGAGGCTTCTATATACCCCTAGTAAGGGGGCTGAATCCAGTGGTGGTCTGCCAGCACCACTTCTGGGCATCTCACGAGTTAACACCCTCTGGCTTGAAATTGCAGCTAGCCACCAGCAACAGGGTGAAGCCTGCCTGAGACAGGACAGACTCCTGGGGAGATGAGTGGGCTGCCATCTCTGCTATTTGGTCAACTCCACCATTCCAGCTTGCAGTCTTTGCAGAGTCCAAATCGTCCTGAGGAGGAGGGGTCTGCCAAGTGCTGCACGGTTTCTTTGTCAGAACCTGGCTGGACTGCTTCTTTAAGTGGGACACTGATTCTGTCCTCCTCATTGGGCTGAACCTCCCAGACAGGGCCTCCAGCTACCCCCACTTACATGTTTTCTACAGACAGAGCTCTGATATCTCCCTGGATGGAATGCCTGTGGGGAGAGGAGGCTTGCCATTTTGGTTGTTTGGATGACTCAGCTGTTCCAGCCTTCAGGCTTTAGAGAGTCAAAGCCAACAGGGCCAGAGGTGGTTCCGTAGCAAGACACAGCTGTTTTGTCTAGGCATGGCCTGAGTGCGTCTTTAAGTGGAATCCTGATCCACTCCACTTCATGGGGCAGGTCCTCCTAGCTGGAACTTCTCGCCATCCATGGCTGTGTTCTATGGTCAACAGAATTCTAATTTCTCCCTGGGACAAAGTGCCCATGGGGTGAGGCAGGCTGCCACCTTGGCTGTTTGGGCCTCTCAGCTGGTCCAACCTTTGGTTTCTGGAGAGCCCAAAGAAATTGGGGGCTGAAGGGATCTTCAACACAGTACAGCTGGTCTACCCAAAAGCAGCCAGACTCCTTGTTTAAGCAGGTCTCTGATCCTGTTCTCTTGACTGGGTGACACCTCTCAAGTGGAGGAGGTCTCCAGCCACTGCCTACAGATGTGTTTAGGCCAGCAACATGTCAGTACCCCCATGGGATAAAGCTTCCAGAGAAAGGAGGAAGCTGCCTTCTTTGGTTTTCTACAGGCTTCACTGGTGATATTTCCTGATACAGGAAAAACCAAAGTGACTAGGGTCTGGAACAGATCCCAGCAAACCACAGCAGCCTTACAATAAAGTGGCCAGATTATTAAAAGAAAATCAAAGAAACAAGAAACAGTAACACCAACAAAAACAACAAACCACAAAATCACCATCCAAAGGTCAGCAGCCTCAAAGACTGAAGGAAGAAGAGTCCACAAAGATGAGAAGCATTCAGCACAAAAACACTGAAAACTCAAAAAGCCAGAGTGCCTTCTTTCCTCCAAATGACTGCAACACCTCTCCAGCAAGAGCTCAGAACTGGGACGAGGCTGAGGTGGCTGAAATTATAGAAATAGGCTTCAGAATGTGGATACAAGTGAACTTTACTGAGCTACAGGGGTATGTTGTAACCCAATGCAAAGAAGCTAAGAATCGTGTTAATACAGGAGGCAACAGCCAAAATAGCCAGTATAGAGAGGAACATAACTGACCTGATAGAGCTGAAAAGCACACTGCAAGAACTTCACAATGCAACCACCAGTATAAATACAGACTAGACCAAGTGGGAAAAGAATCTCAGAGCTTGAAGCCTATGTTTCTGCAGTAAGACAGGCTGACAAGAATAGAGAAAAAAGAATGAAAAAGAGTGAAAAAAATAAACTCAGAAATATTGAATTATGTAAAGAGACTAAATCTATGACTGATTGGGATGCCTGAAAGAGATTGGGAGAATAGAACCAATTTGGAAATCATACTTTAGGATGTCATCGAGGAGAACCTTCCCAGCTTAGCAGACATTCGAATTTAGGAAACACAGAGAACCCCAGTAAGATACTTCTTGAGAGTATCTCCCCAAGACACATAATCCTCAGATTCTCCAAGGTCAAAATAAAAGAAAAAAATGTTAAAGGCAGCCAGAGAGAAAGGCCAGGTCACCTAAAAAGGGAAGCCTATCAGACTAACAGCAGATCATCTCTCAGAGGAAACCCAACAAGCCAGAAGAGATTGGGGCCAACATTCAACATTCTTAAAAGAATTTCCAACCCAGAATTGCATAACTGGCCAAACTAAGCATAAGTGAAGGAGAAATAAGATTCTCTTCAGACAAACAAATGCTGAGGGAATTCGTTTCCACTAGACATGCCTTACAAGAACTTTTGAAGGAAGCATTAAATATGGAAAGAAAAAAACATTATCAGCCACTACAAAAACACACTGAAGTACACAGACCAGTGACACTATGAAGCAACCACATAAACAAGTCTGTAAAATAGCCAACTAGCACCCTGTCAACAGGATCAAATCCACAGGCAACAATACTAATTTAAATGAAAATGGGCTAAATGCCCCAATTGAAAGACACAGAATGGCAAGTTGGATAAAGAACCAAGACCCAATGGTTTGCTATCTTCAAAAGACCCATCTCACATACAAAGACACACATAAGCTTAATAAACGGATGAAGGAAAATCTATGAAGAAAATGGAAAACAAATAAAAGCATGGATTGCATTTCTAGTTTTTGACAAAACATACTTTAAACCGACAAAGATAAAAAAGACAAAGAAGGGCCTTTACATAATAATAAAGGGTTCAATTCAAAAAGAAAGCTAATTATTCTAAATACATATATACCCAATACTAGAGCACCCAGATTCATAAAGCAAGTTCTTAGCAACCTTCAAAGAGACTCCCACATAATAATAACAGGAGACTTTAACACCCCACTGACAGTATTAGATAGGTCATTGAGACAGAAAATTAACAAGGATATAAAGGACTTGAACTTAGCTTTGGATCAAGTGGTCCTGATAAATATCTACAGAACTCTCCATTCAAAAACAACAGAATATACATTCTCCTCGTCATCACACAGCACTTACTCTAGAATTGATCACATAATCAGAAGTAAAACACTCCTCAGCAAATGCAGAATTGAAATCCTAAAAAACAGTCTCTCAGACCACAGCACAATTAAATTAGAACTCAAGATTAAGAAATTCACTCAAAACCATACAACTACATGGACCTATTCATGAATGACTTCAGTGTAAATAATAAAATTAAGCTACAACTCAGGAAGTTATTTGAAACCAGTGAAAACAAAGATACAACATACCAGAATCTCTGGGCCACAGGTAAAGCAATGTTAAGAGGGAAATTTATAGCATTAAAACACCCACATCAAAAGCTAGAAAGATCTCAAGTTAACAACCTAACATCACAACTAAAAGAACTAGAGAAGCAAGAGCAAACAAACCACAAAGCTAGCAGAAGACAAAAAATAACCAAATCAGAGCAGAACGGAAGAAGGTAGAGACACAAAAATCCTTTGAAAAAAATCAACAAATCCAGGAGCTGGGTTTTTGAAAAAAATTAATGAAATACATAGATCTTTAGCTTGACTAATAAAGAAGAAAAGAGGGAAGATTCAAATAAACACAGTCGGAAATGATAAGAGAGGTGTCACCACTGACACCACAAAAACACAAACAACCCTTAGAAAAGACTATAAATATCTTCATGCACAAAAACTAGAAAATCTAGAAAAAAATGAACAAATTCTTGGACACGTACACCCTCCCTTTACTGAACCAGGAAGAAATTGAATTCCTGAACAGAGCAATATTGAGTTCTGAAATTGATGTGGTAGCAAATAGCCTACCAAATGAAAGAAGCCCAGGACCAGACAAATTTACAGCTGAATTATACCAGTGGTACAAAGAACAGCTGATATGATTTCTATTGAAACTATTTCATAAAAAATTGAAAATGCGGGACTCCTCTCCTAACTAATTTTGTGAGGCCAGCATCATCCTGATACGAAAACCTGGCAGAGATACAACAGCAACAAAAAACTTCAGGTCAATATTTCTGATTAACACTGATGCAACAATTCTCAACAAAATACTGGAAAACCAAATCCAGCAGACCAAAAAGCTCATCCACCATAATCAAGTTGGCTTCATCCCTGGGATGCAAGGTTAGTACAACATATGCAGATCAATACATGTAATTCATCACACAAACAGAAATAAAGACAAAACCACATGATTATCTCAATAGACACAGGAAAAGCCTTCGATAAAATTCAACATCCTTTCATGTTAAAAACTCTCAATAAACTAGATATTGAAGGAACATACTTCAAAATAATGAGAGTCATATATGACAGACACATAGCCAATATCATACTGAATGGGCAAAAGCTGAAAGCATCCCCCTTGAAAACCTGCACAAGAAAAGGATGCCCTCTCTCTCCACTGCTATTCAATGTAGTATGGGAAGTTCTGGCCAGGGCAATCAAGCAAGACAAAGAAATAAAGGAAATCAAACATGAAGAGAGGCAGTCAAATTATCTTTGTTTGCAGATGACATGATTTATATCTAGAAAACTCCATCATCTCAGCACAAAAGTTTCAGTATACAAAATCAGCAAAGTCTCAGTATACAAAATCAATGTGCAAAAATCCCTAGCATTGCTACACACAAACAACAGGCAAGCAGGGAGTCAAATCACAAATAAACTCCCATCCACAATTGCTACAAAAAGAACAAAATACCTAGAAATACAGCTAAGAAGGGAAGTGAAGGACTTCTTTAAGGAGAACTAGAAACCACTGCTCAAGGAATCAAAGCGGACACAAACAAATGGAGAAACATTCCATGCTCATGAATAGGAAGAATCATACTGTGAAAATGGCCATACTGCTGAAAGTAATTTATGGATTAAATGCTATTCCTATTGAAATTCTTCATAGAATTAGAAAAAGACTATTTTAAAATGCTTATAAAACAAAAAAAAGAGCCCATATAGCAAAGGCAATCCTAGGCAAAAAGAACATAGCTGAAGGTATCATGCTACCCAACTTCATACTATACTACCGGGCTATAGTAATCAAAACAGCATGGTACTGATACAAGAACAGATGTACAGACCAATGGAACACAATTGAGAGCTAAGAAATAAGACCACACACTTACAACCATCTGATCTTTGACAAACCTGACAAAAACAAGCAATGAGGAAAGGATTCCCTGTTTAATAAATGGTGCTGACAGAACTGGCTAGCCATATGCAGAAAATTGAAACTGGACCTGTTCCTTACACCACATATGAAAATTAACTGAAAATGGATTAAGGACTTAAATGTAAAACCCAGAGCTATAAAAAGCCTAGAAAAAAATCCAAACAATATTATTCAGGACATAGGAATAGGGTAAAGATTTCATGACAAAAGCAACAAAAGTAAAAATTAGCAAATGGGATCTAATTCAACTAAAGAGATTCTGCATAGCAAAAGAAACTGTCATCACAGTGAACAGACAACAAAATGGGAGAAAATTTTTGCAATCTATCCATCTGACAAAAGTCTAATATCCAGAGTCTACAAGGAATGTAAACAAATGTACAAGAAAAAAATAAACAACCTTATTAAAAAGTGGGCAAAGGGCATCAACAGACACTTCTAAAAAGAAGACATTTATGGCCAGTTGTGGTGGCTCATGCCTGTAATACAGAACTTTGGGGGGCTAAGCCACGCAGATCACAAGGTCAGGCGTTCAAGACCAGCCCAACTGTTTCTACTGAAAACACAAAAAGTAGCCAGACGTGGTGGTGCATGCTTGTAATCCCAGCTACTCAGCAGGCTGAGGAAGGGGAATCACTGGAACCCGGAAGGCAGAGATTGTAGTGGGCTGAGGTCGTGACATTGCACTCCAGCCTGGGCAACAGAGCAAGACTCCCTTTCAAAAGAAAAAAGAAAAAAAAAAGAAGATATTTATTTGGCCAAAAAACATATGAAGAAAATCTCAACATCACTGATTATTAGAGTAATGCAAATCAAACCACAGTGAGATACCATCTCACATCAATTAGAATGATGATTATTTAAAAACTTCAGAAACAACAGTTGCTGATGACGTTGTGGAGAAAAAGGAACACTTTTACACTGTTGGTGGGAGTGTAAACTAGTTCAACCATTGTGTGGTTATTCGTGTAAGATCTAAAAGCAGAAATACCATTTGACACAGCAATCCTGTTACTGGGTATATGCCCGGAGGAATATAAATCATCCTATTGCAAAGATACATCCTATTGCACACATATATTCATTGCAGCACTATTCACAATAGAAAAGATATGGAATCAACGCAAATGCTCATCAGTGATAGACTGGAGAGAGATAATGTGATACATATATACCATAGCATACTATGCAGCCATAAAAAGGAATGACATCATGTCTTTTGAAGGTACATGGATGGAGTTGGAGGCCATTATTCTTAGCAAACTAACACAGGAACAAAACTAAATATCACGTGTTCTAAGCGGGAGCTGAATGATGAGAACAAACGGACTTGTTGTGGGTGGGGAGGAAAAATACACACTAGAGCCTGTCAGAGGTTTGGGGATGGGAGGAAGGGAGAGGATCAGGAAGAATAGATAATGGATGCTGGGCTTAATACCTGGGTGATGGGATGACTTGTGCAGCAAACCATTATTGCACACATTTACTTATGTAACAAACTGGCATATTCTGTACATGTACCCCTGAACTTAAAATGAAAGTTGGAAATTTTAAAAAAGAATGCATGATTAGAGAGAGAGACAGACAGAGAGAGAGAGAGAGGAGTTCATATACACATTCACACATGCACCCACACATGTACATACATTGTTTATTGTAGCTCTTACCATGGAAATGGTAGAAATGAACACCTCTAGAATCCATATTATGATCACTAATTCAATTCCACAGTAAAAGGAACTACAGATCCTTAGAAAAATGGCAAATTTCAGTTCTGAGGCAATCCTACCTCCCCCGCCCCCGAAAATGATACAAGATGAACTAAAGGTCTTTCATTGTGCTGAAAAGCAAAGAAACTTTCAAAGTTTAATACTGTAACATAAAAAAGACCCAACTTACAAAGTGTCATAAAATGTTATGAGAATTTGCACATAAAAACAGTAATAATTGTAATAGATTTAAACATTCAATCAGTAAAAACCCACAAGCCTGTAATAATATTTTAGAAAATAAAAAGAAAACCCCAATTTCTTATCATTTTAGGCAGTTTAAAACAATTGATTACAGCCTGCCCTTCATATTCATGGGTTCTGCATCTATGAGTTCAACCAACTGCAAATTAAAACCACTTGGAAAAAAATTCACAAAGTTTTAAAAAGCAAAACATTATTTGCTGCATATTGAGTACTACACAGAATTCATGTAAATTAAGTGATATGGCAGCATTATATCAGGTATTAAAATACTCTAGAGATGATTCGAAGTATATGAGAGGATGTGGGTAGGTTATATGCAAATACTATTCCATTTTAAGGGTCTTGAACATCCAGAGATTTTGTTTTATCAGGGTTCTTGGAACCAGTCCCCCATAGAGAATGAAAGAGAACTATATTTTGAAAATTGGTAATCATATGGATAGAGTTAAACAAGTATCTTTCTTTTCCAGTAGAATCTATGCTTTGGTGTTATTAAATAGTCCTAGTTAAGATATAAATCTCCAATGTATAAAAGAACATTAGGTTAAGATATAAATCTCCAATGTGTAAAATAATATTAGCTAATAAATAGGAAAGGAGTGATCAACTTTTTAGAAACTTTCATTTATAAACCCTCTTGGTAATATTGTTTAGAACAAAAAGTTTCCATAGATGTTAAAATCATTAGATGAACATTTGATGGCAACTGGATGTTTGAATAATGTCAAAAAACACCACATAGGTTGTTATTAAAAACAAAGGCAAAGACTTTTTCAGATATTCAAATGCTAAAAGAAATCATCACCAGCATACCTACACTATGAGAAATTTTTAAAGGAAGTCCTTTAGGCAGTGGAAAAATTATAACAACTTACAAATAGGATACTTGTTTTAAAAAGGATGAGACAATGAAGTCCACAGCAGACAAGACAATGTTGAAGATGAAGTCTATGGTAGCAGACCATCCACATCAATTTGCAAGAAAAAAATTTATCTTTTTTTGTGTTCTAACTGAAGATAACCAGAAATCAACAGAAGAAACAAGAGTCAACATCATAGACATCTCAATTAGTTCAGTGTACATTATTCTAACTGAAAAATTAAAGTTGAGTAATCTTTTCCCCCAATGGGTTCCAAAACCACTGTGTCCAAGTAAGATACAGACAAGAACCGAGCTTTCAATGGAAATTTTGTAAATTTTAAACAAGTGGGATTAAGATTCTGAAACATTTTTTTTGAAGAATTGTAGCAAGAGATGAAACATGGCTTTGCCAGTACAATCCTGAAGACAAAGCACAATCAAAGCAATGGCTATCAAGAGGTGGAAGTAGACCAGTCAATGCAAAAACTAACTGGACAAGAGCAAAGGTCATGGCAATAGTATTTTTGGGATGTTCTTTGCTTGTCGGCTTTCTGAAAGACCAAAGAATGATAACATTTGCTTATGAGGAGAGTGTTTTGAAAGTAAGTCAAAGCTTTAGCAGAAGCAGAAAACCTTTACCAAAAAGTTCTTTTCCACCACCAATAAACAATGTTACTGCTCGTTCTGCTCATCAAACTAGGGAATTTTGTGAGAGTTTCATTGGAAAATCATCAGCCATTCACCTTACAGGCGAATGATTTGGGTCATTTTGACTGTTTTTTTTGTTTGTTTCTGAATCTTAAGAAATTTAGATTTTTCAGCTAATAATTTAAACAAAGATGGCATTGACATGGTTAAATCCCAATGACTCTCAGTTTTTTAGGACTGTACTAAATGGTTGATATCATTGCTTACAAAAGTGTATTGAACTTAATGGAACTTATGTTAAGAAATGAAGTTTATGCTTTTTAATCTTTACGTTTAAATTCAATTTTTTCATGAATTTTTTGAAATCCCCTCATTTAAATGTCTATATTACAGTTGTGATATTATACTATATTTATGCAAAATATCACCACTGGGAACTGCATAAAAGTACATGGAATTTCTGTATTATTTCTTATAATGTACAATGATCTCAAAAAACAAACTTTAGGAAAACAAAATTTATCATTTAAAGAAAAATAGTAACAAGGCAGTGTATAATTTCTGATCCTGTGTAAAAGTAAAATGTAAAAAAAAAACTACAGCATAAAGGTTGTCAGAAAGATAGAGGTATAGTAGTGGAAGTTTCTTATGTTATAAATGAACTTTTATAATATTACTTAAAGTAGGCTGTGGTAATTTAAAGATGCATACTATAAACCCTAAAGCAACCACTATGGTAACACAACAAAGAGCTATAGCTAATAAGCTAAGAAGAAGATAAAACGGAATCATAAAAATGTTTAATCTAAAAGTGGGCAACAAGAAAGAGAAAAAGTGGGGCAAAGGAAATATGGGAACAATAGACAAGGAGGAGATAGATTGAAACCTAGTCATGTCAAGAATCATTTTAGCAGAGATTGTCAGATTGCATTAAAAAGGTTAAGATCCATCTATATTCCAACTACAGTAAACTCACTTTAAACAAAGTCACCTTAAAGACACACATAGGTTAAAAGTAAAAGCATGAAAAAATATAAAAGCCTAACATTAATTTCAAAAAAACTGAGTGTCTGCATTAACATCAGACAAAGTATATTTTAGAGCAAAGAATCTTATCAAGGATGAAGAAAGACATTTTATACTAGCAAAGGGGTAAACTCATCAAGACAAAACAACAATTGGAAACTTTCGTGCCACTAATAACAGAGTGTCGAAATATTTAAAGAAGCACCTGACAGAATGGTTAAAGATAAAAACAATTCATACTTATAGTTGAAGATTTCAACACCCCTCTTTCTATATTTGACAGGACAGGCTGGAAGGAAAATCAATAAGGATATAGAAGATTTTAAGGACACATAGAGATGGCAGAGGCAGGATTCAAACTGAGGTCATGTAGCTCCAGAACCCTTGCTCTTAGTCTTTAGACATGCTGATCTGTATATCGTGGCCATGAGGATATTTTGCTGTGTCAGTTATTACCATTTAAAATGGATAAATGAATTCACTAATTACTGAGCATTAGCCTTTGATTTCTTTCAAAGATCATTTTTTTTTCTTTATTAGGTAGAAGGCTTGAAGACGATGTCATTTATGTGGGCCCTTGAAGGGATCCTGCAACAGGCACTGAAGTTGATTTGGTTTCAGGTTTTGTCAGTCTCTGGATGAATTATTTTCTTGAATGAAACACTCTAACCTCAAAAGAGCACCTCGCAGTAGTTCACAAAGCATGTAGAGCTGGTCTCATACAGCCTAAGTAGGAAGTTGCCTGGGCCCTACCTGTGGGGCAGCATGCTCAGAGGAGACCCCTCTGCATCTGAACTCAGCTTTTGCTTCATCTCTTTGTTCTTACAAGAATTTTCATCTTTCAGTTTCAAAGTGCAGATGTCTTTCAATTGCGTTAATGTGTTTGGGCTCAGAACCATATGGTCTAATAGAATGAATACTGCACTAGAAGTTCAGATCTCAAATCTGAGGCTCACTAGCCCTAGTCATTTAATGACTATGATCCTCAGCTTCATCCTCTTTCAATTGGGTCCATATAATGGTTTGTGAAAATTGAGATTATGTTTCCTACTCAATACCACCCAGTGCGGACACTCACTTGGCCCTTACCATTGTTAGCTTCCTTCTTTCCTAATGAACAAAAAATAGCAAAAAGAAGACTCAAAACCAGCACACACAGAGGGAAAGAAAGAGCTGTCAGTCCATGGGAAAGAGTCAATTTTCTTCATGCAAATGTCCTTGCACAGAGGTCCAGAGATAAATCAATATAAATTATCCAGATTGTAAACTTCTTTGCATATCAGTTTCCTTTTTCTATGAAATCTACCCTACAACAATAAAATGAGCTGAAATAATTTTAAAAGATGATACAGAAAATTTGTTCTAAATTATAATCTTCCAGCATAATGCAGAATTTACTCCACCTGTATTCTGGATATTTGATCTTGGGACAGAAGATTAGCAAAATGGAATTGGCAATACTAACCTTTGAAAGCTGCTGAAGAGTTAATTCACTAAGCAACAACTTAGAAATAACACCTGCGTTATCTCAGAACCATTTTCCTAAAGAGGCTGGTAGAACTACTGAAACAATGTTCTTAGAAGCTATTTTAGTCCTTCATCCCCCAGAGTTTATTCAAGGAGAATATAATTTTATGTGATGAAATGAGAACTGGAGGAGAAAACAGTAAGTGTTAAGTGACGGAATCAAATCAAATATTTGCTAAATGTTACCTAAATGGGTTGACAGACAAAAAAAATAATTATAATGCCATGAGATTCCACGTAGCCTTTCAGAAATGGAGGTCTTGACTAAGTCAGAGATCTGCAAAGTTGTGGGGACCACATTTTTAATTTAAGCAGTGCTAGATAAATAAAGTCTCTTAGAGGAACTATTGATTAGCATTTCATGATTTGATCATTATTTATTTTTAACCTCTCTATGCTACAGTGTCTTGATCTTATAATGGGAACAAAAATAGTATCTATCTCAAAGGTGAAGATTGAATAAAAAATTAATTAAGATCTCTTTTAAAGTGGCACCTGGCATCCAGTAAGTGCCTGAGTAAATTAGTGATTCTCAATCATATTGATTACTTTCTTCCAGCAAACCTATAGCACCTACTCTGTACTGGGCATTGTGGTAAGACCTAGTATATTCGTCGGGTTCATAGTTGCAAACAGCAGAACCTATTATAGCTAATTTAGGCAGGAAAGGAATTTTTCAAGGAATATTTGCTAGCTAATAGAATCTCTGGCAGGCCAGCTATTGGCCAATATTGGTAGTCACAGTGCCAGTTTCTACTGCAGGACTGCTCTAATGAACCTTCTGTGGCAACCATGGTAAAGAAGCTCCCTAGTCTGCAGTCATTGCTGAAAGTCAGATATCCATCTTATTGTAGATGGATTTGGCATGGTTCCCTGCTTTGGGACTCAATACACGAAGATAAAACTCCCATGAGTTCATCTGACTAGGGGAGAACAGGTCACATTCCTAGCTGTTCTAGCTGCAAGAGAATCTGGTAAAGTGAGTTTTAGGATTTTAACTTGGGTTAAGATTCCTTGAAAGCCATGACAAATGTCGATTAGACCTAGCCTCTGCCTTGGAAGAGCACAGTCTAGTGATGAGACAGGGGTATAAATAAATTGTTGTAACATTGGGAGTAGGGAGATTTGTATTATTATACAGCACATATCTACACTCACTCCTCCACAAAGAGGGGAGCCTGCTTGATTTTAGACTTGGTGATGCGATCCGCTTTAGTCTACACAATTGTGAGTAAAAAAGATGGTTTGGCAGCTCCAAGGAGAGGTTTTAAGAGGTATTTCACATGTTCTCCAAATTTTCTCTCAGATTTCTGCCTTCCACCATGAGAACTTCACATTTATGATTGCAGGTGGAAAGTAAAGATTCTCTTTCAGCCTTGACACTTAAAGTGAGAAAACTTATAAGTCAGACCCAAACTCAACCACAGTCTGGCAGGGCTACAGAATCAAACCAACAGGTGCAACATGAATGAGAAATAGTTATTTGTAGTTGTTACACCTTTAAGCTCTCGAGACTGTGATAAAGCATTATTATAGACAATGCTGACTTATACAAGGAGATAAAGGCAGTTAAGGTATATATACCAAATTCTGGAGGAAACTTAGAGGAGGTGATAATTATCTGAAAACCTTTAGGAATGCATTACAAAGGAAGAGACCTTTAGGAAGAGTTTTGTAGGCATTTAGGATTTCTACAGGTAGAAAATCTCAGGGAAGGTAATTTCAGGATGACATATGCATATGCAAAGGCACAGAGAATTAAAGTGGTCAGACATGTTTTCAAAAATGCAATGCGTTAATCCCAGCATATCCCAAATGGCAGTGATTTAAGTGTCTTGTGTTATCTTTTCAAAGCAGCAGTACAATTTTACTTATCATCTTATTTAAATCAATTTACCTTCTTGCTCTGCTGCCAACCTTAATATCATTCTAGACAAAAATATTTGTAAAATCTCAAGGCTGATATCTTAACCATTTTTCTAATACATATTAAAATACATGCTTAATCATTAAAAGTATAAAACATAGTTTTCTATGCACCACCAATTTTATGTGCCCTGTGTTGTCTCTGACACTGCTAGTAGACTATGAAATATTCCTTCTTCCCTGCTTTATATTAATAGAAATAGATTTTGTTTGAGGAAGCCCTGTGCCCAATTTATAAATGCTCACTTCTCCAAACTCCTTTGCAGACATCCCTTGGTTCACCTGTGTGACCAAATTCTGGCCAATAAAATCTATGTTTACTGGATGGTACTTTGGGTAAGGCTGCTGTTTTCCTTATGAAAATGATAGATTTAACTGGCAGGTGCCTTTTGCATTTTCATCATACTATCCCTCTCTCCCTTTTCTTCTTGCCTGGAGCATGGATTCAGTGCCTGGAAGTGTGGCAGCCACCTCTAGCCTGTGAAAACGAAGAGGAATATGCTGAGTGGCAGAGCAGAAAGCTGGACAAAGCCTGGTCCCTGTGGCCTTCCTTTTGCAGGTACTCTGGCCCTGCCTCCAGTTAAGCCATTATATGTGAGTGTCCATTACATGCAGCCTAGCACAATCTTACCTGATACATATGATTTAGCAAACCCTGGCCTCAAATCTGGGAGGCCAGAAGATAATACTGGGAAGGCTGTCAAGAACCACATCCCGAAGATGCTTCCAGAGCAGACAAAACAGGTTTTTTTCTTTGTTGTTTGCCTTCTGGCAGACAATAGAATGAAACAATTTGGAAACCAGGGCTTCGTAAATAACCTGGACTATTTAGTTCGTCTCCCATATCACGAAGCTCATATGGGAGCCAGAAGCTCTTATTATTTCTGGACCTAATTACATTAACTACAAGCTGGGAAAATCACAGGTCTAGACTTCAGTTTTTCAACTGAAAAATGCCATAGATCCTTATATTCATTTCCTGAGGCTTTCATAACAAAGCACCACCACTTGGGTGGCTTAAACAGAAGAAGAATATTGTCCCACAGTTACAGAGGCCGGAAGTCCAAAATCAAGATACCGGTTCCAAAGCAGTTGGGGTCTTCTGAGGGCTCTGAGGAGAGATCTGTTCCAGGCCTCTGTGGGCTTCTGGTAGCCACAGGCAGTCCTTGGCTCTGTCTTCACATCATCTTTCCTCTGTGTGTGCCTGGTTGTGGCTCTGTGCCCGAGCTCCTTTTCATAAGAATTTAGTCATATTGAATTAGGACCCACCCTAATGTCCCTCATTGTAATGCATTCATCCGCAAAAGTCCTGTGACATAGTAAGAAATATAGATTTGAGTCCTGCCCTTGTGTTTTGACACAGAGCTCCTAAAATTCTTGTAATTTCCTGAGTGATAGGAGTGACAGGAGCACCTTTGTTATATTTGGACTTGGAGCTGTAAACTGAAAATCAAATCCTAAGTCCTTCCACCAAATGAATGGACCCCCTCTTGGCCAATGGGACCCCAGAGAAACCTTGAAAACTGGGTTCCTGGCCATAATCAGATTGGGAGATCAGACATGCCTTGTTACAATTCCTTCCTTTTGCAGGGTAGGCACAAGTGACCAGTATTAATGTTAAAATAGACATATAAGACCAGTAGAACAAACTCTGTGGCACTAAGATATCAAATTATAAATAGGACCTATGGCCATGCCAGACAAGGGTTAATTCATGACCCAGAGCAGTGGCTCATGCTTATAATCCCAGCACTTTGGGAGGACAAGTGGGTGGACCACTGAAGCCCAAGAGTTATAAACCAGCCTGGGCAATGTGGCAAAATCTCATCTCTACAAAAAGTACACACACACACACACACACACACACACACACACACGAGCCAGATGTGGTGGAGTGTGCTTGGGGTCCCACACACTCAGGAGGCTGAGGTGGGAAGATTCTTAAGCCCAGGAGGTTGAGGCTACAGTGAGCCCTGATTGTGCCACCACACTCCAGAGTGGGTGACAGAGTGAGGCCTTTTCTCAAAGAAAAAAAGTCATGCACCTCTATTCTCAAAGAATAAACTATGTTCTAAATGCCACAAGGTTTTCTTTTTCTCTAGCTGTGAAACAAACACTGGCTTCAAGATAAGCGATATTAAAACAATTCGTAGCTCGCCATGAGATGCCAACTGACTCTACTGTTCTGAAAACCATAACTACAGCTTTGATTAGACAAGAGACCGATTTCAATCACTTTCTTCCGGTAAGAAGACCACTGACCAAGACCTGATTGTAGCCAATTTATAGAAGCTGAGAACCGAAGTGCTGTCACTTCCTGAAAATCCCTCTTGACGTATACGGCCTAATTGTCATACATTTAAATGTTAAGTCTCCACCCCAAAGTGAACACAGGTTGTATGTAACATGCGTGTTTGTTCAATACTCCTGCCTCAGGGACACCATCATGAATAGTCACAGCTCCTCCTGTTGCCCATTGAGTATGTGTGTTTAGCACCTGTTCAGCTAAATCTCCAACCTCCACCTTCTCCTTCAATGCCTGTCTCTGACTTTTGCTTGAAGCATACTTCCCAGCTGGTGGGATGGCCACCTCACAGGCTATAACCCTTTAGAACAAATAAAGTCTCCTTTTCCAAATGTAAAAATTGTGTGATTTTTTTTAAGTTAACAGCCCTAAAGGAAGGGGTTCAGAGAGCGTCTGGGTTGGTGAATACATCTCCGTGCCAGCAGGGTGG
Source organism: Sapajus apella (assembly GCF_009761245.1). Classification (NCBI taxonomy): domain Eukaryota; kingdom Metazoa; phylum Chordata; class Mammalia; order Primates; family Cebidae; genus Sapajus; species Sapajus apella. Next base: position 6,147,460 of record NW_022436945.1, read on the forward strand.
CTCACCCAAAACTCCACAGGGAGAGAAGCCCTGTGCTTGGAACCCTTCAGAACCCTGCCCTATGTACTTCTTCATCTAACAGTAAATTTACATTCTTTATAATTTCCTTCATAAAAAACTAGTAATAGTAAGCAAAGTGTTTCTCTGAATTTTGTGAGCTGTTATAGCAAATTATCATACTTAAGGTGAAGGGGTCCTGGGAGCCCCTGACTTGCAGCCAAGTCATACGGAAGTGTGGGTAAACCAGGAGCCCACTACTAGCAATTAGTGTCTAAAGTGAGGAGCAGTCTTGTGGGACAGAGCCCTCAACCTGTGAGGTCTGGATTGACTCTAGGTAGTTGGTGTCAGAGTGGAATTAAATTGCAGGGCACCCAGTTGGTGTCTGCATAGAATTAGAGAATTTCTTGAGGTGAAAACCACATAGATTTTGTGTCCAAAATGTTGTGAATGGAGAAACAGTTTTCCTTTAGCTCTACTTCAAAATAAAATCACACTCACAGGTACTGGGGGTTAGAACTGGAACACCTTTTTGGAGGACACCGTTGAACCCATAGCAATGACCATCTCTCAGAGCCGTGAATATCACATGGCATGCATTGGCAAGGGTTGGAAAACAAGGCACTGTGGGAGGGTGAAGAACTGCACATCATGTGTGCTATGTGTGCTGGTGCGTTGATGGAAGAGAACACAAGAGCCCGAAGAAGTAGAATGGTGAAAGAGGGGCGCCGGATTCTGATTCTGTCACGGACACTGTCACCAGCTGGCGACTGGGCAGACACTTTCTTGCTTTGGTCTCCATGAAAGTATAATAATCTCAACTAGCTTCTGTCTGTCTAGCTTTTTGAGATTGTTGGATGTTCCGGGCCAGCCATTTGAACTTTCACAGAAACTTTCCTTCCCCAGGGATTTCTGACTTTAGGCCTGACCTTAGGCTGGTGGGCTGTTGCTGAGGTCTGAGTATCAAAACGTACAATGGTGGTAATGAAAGTAACAAGCTCATAATAATAAAGCCAATTGGACCACTTTTAGAAAGATCTAAGATATTGTTTGTCTAGCTGATGAGAGGATTAGCTGGAGCAGAGGAGGTTTCTGTGAAGCAAAGCAGTTGATTAACTTGGATGCTAGAGAATTCTCTGTAGCGTGCTCTGTTGTGGGAAAACCTTGAGTAAATAAGTTGTGAAAATGTAGGACAAGCAATTTTATTTTTTATTCCTAGAAAAGATGTCCTATTTCTTGTTCAGGTTCTTTAATTGCTTTATTAGGAAGATTGTTTCTTGAGAGTGAAATATTTTAAATATTGCCTGGATTTAAAATTGGTTAAAGAGGTCAGCACTGCCTGACCCAGCTTAAATTTCCACAGGGCCAGTCACAAGTATATTGCACATAGACTCAGCTGGCTGCAAGAAGGAGATTTTATTTTCAAGATGACAGTTTCATTTCAGTTCATTTCACCTACACTTGAAAGGGGAGAAATTAACTGATCACCATTTCTTATTTCATCTTTGCTTTTCTAATTAAGGATTCAGGTTTGTGGCTGCCTTTCCAGCCAGCTTCATGTTGAACTGGCAGACTCAGCTGTTTAGAAATAGGACTTGAGCTTTGAAGTTCAATATTCCTTGGTTCATGTCCAGGTTCTGCTGCTTACAAGTGCTGTGACTTTGGGTACTTAATGTCTGGATTCAACTGTAAGATCAGAAAAATAATTACATAAAATAGCAAGTTCTAATTGACCTGTGGAGTAAGGTGCCCAATAAATTTGTAGTTTTTATCCTTCCCATTATGAAAACTTCCTCCTAGGATTCTGTTGTTCCAGATAAAACTTGAACCTGCTAGTTTTAGCCATTTAGCTATGCATCTATCTATGTATCTATCAATCTATCATGTATGTATGTATGTATGTATGTATCTATCTATCCTCTATCTCTATCCTTCCATCCATCCATTCATATTTTGATCATTCTGCCTTCCTTTTCCCTATCACCCAAACTTATTCTTTCTGTATTCTGCCCCATTAGAGGCTCTTTATATATCTGAAACTTACCTAATAAACTAATTCATGGGAATGTTTAAAGGCTTAGAGAATAAAATATTTTAAAGCTAGAAACAGCTTTAGAATTTTAGTCCAAATCTCTTAATTTACTTATGAAGAGGGTGAGTAATTTGGGCAATGGTTCATGGTTTAGTGGGAATACCATACTAATTTGTGTAGGTTCCCCAGACCTCAAATTCAGTGAATCTAAACAGATGAAACATTTTCCCATACTTGTATTTTACCATGAGGAAGGATGATGGAGATTATGATGATGGTGGTGATTATGTTGATGATAACAACAGGCATTCTTTTTAGCCTTTATCTTGTGCCCAGTACTGTACTCATGTGGTGCCTCATTTTATCCTCCAAAAATCCTCTTTGAGGCATATATTGTAATTTTATAGATGAGGAAACTGAGATTTAGAGAGATTAAGTAATTTACCTAAGGAAATACAGCTGGGAAGTGGAAGAGTGAAGATTTGAACGTTACTTTGAATTTAAAAATTCAAATTCAAGCTTTTAATCTCTACCCTATTCTGCTGGCATAATCCATAATCAGGCCAGAAAGTGTTGGTGCTGGTGGTGGTGATGATGATGATGACAATGCTATCACTGAATGTTTACGGAGAATTTACTGTATGCTAAGCACGCAGTAAATTAACACACATGATCATGCATTAACACACTTAATCATCACACCAACCCAATAAGATGAGCACCTCTATTGTCCCTATTTTTAAAATATGGATATGGAGGCAGAGAGAGGAGGTTAAGGATCTTGCCCCACAGCTAGAGATGGTAGATTTGAATTACAGTCTAGATACTGTGTTTTAAGAGTCCTTAGTCCAAATCACTGCTCAGACCAGTTTGTTTTGCAAACGCAGGGAGTGTGGCAGACTAGGGTATGGAGTGGGCAGCAAGGTTGTCTACATTTCAGGTTACACACAGGAATGAAATCGTCAAAAGCCAGAAAGCCTCTTCTCCTCCGAGGGATCACGATCCCTCACCAGCAAGGGAACAAAACTGGATGGAAAATGAGTGCATGTATCCAGCTAATGAAATTATGTACACAAAGATATTTTGTAAAGTCTAAATCATTATTGTGGTTACCATTACCCATTCTCAGCCTTGCCTTGGACATGGCCAACATAGCTCTGTTTTACCAGTGAGGTCTGAGTCAGGAAGACTAGTGCCTGTCTCTGGAATGAGAATCCCATCCTCTGAGAGCTCATAACTAGAATAGTTTGGAACCAGGTAAATCTCTGTGCTGCAAGTGTCCATAGAGAGCCAGGGAGATATGTGATTGGCTGAAGCTTAAGTTATTAGAATAGTCGTGACTTCTTGCAGAAACAATGTGGCCACTTACAATATTTTTGATGCACAATTAGTTCTTTTTTAAGTTTTTCAATGTTTCAAAGCAAGGATATTAGAATAATCACTTTCTTTGTAATTCTACCAGAAGTAGAGTGGCAAATGACAACCCATTTGCTCTCTAGTCTCAGAACTGGGCAGGGGTGGGATCTGGTGTAAAAGGGTGAGCTCTGGACACATCAGAGAAGTCAACTACTATTCAGCAATTATTAGTACAGACTGTATTGATCACGATCTTTTGGGAACGCTGAAACACATCAATCATTTCAAAGTGGAGAATTATTACAAGGAATAATTAAACAGATTGACAGACTGGATCTAAGGAGCACACTAAGATAACACTCAGCTGGTAACTGCAGGGTGCTGCTACACTGCTAGTGGCTGGAGCAACAAGGAAGAGATAATGTGGCTTAGTGCTGCCAATTCCAATACAGAGGCCACCAGCCCTATGTGGCTACCGAGAACCTGAAAGGCAGCCAGCCTGAATAGGCAAGGGCTGCTATAAACGTGAAATACACACTGGGTTTCAAAGACCTAGTATGTAAAAAAGCAATGTAAAATATTCCATTAAAAGCTTTAAATATTAATTACATGTTGGAATAATAATATTCTGGATGACCTGAATTAAGTAAAATTTATCATTAAAATTAATTTTCCCTATTTCTTTATACCTTTTGAAAAATGGCTACTAGAAAATTTAAAATTACATATGACGTTCACTTGTGACTCTCATTGTACTTCTTTGGACAGCACTAACTTAAAAAGCTTGGAGCAGAGGCCCCATGTTGCTGAAACCCAGATCTCCGAGGAGGTGAGTGGGTTGGCTGGTGCTTGAATCTCAGTGAGTGGGAGTCACTAAGCTAATTTGGGGACACGGAAAAACCACAAATGAGAATCACTACTCTATCAGGGTAAAGAACTTTTGGTTGGCTGACAATGATGAAGAGGAAAGACACAGGAATGTATGTGTCCTTTCTCTATCCTCTACATTTCAGACTGTCTCTCTAATGTTTCTTATTAGCAGAATCCAACAGGGAATCAGATAGCAAAAGAGAAATGTTTGCAGAATTCCAGCATCTGCCTCACAGACCAGTGTAAGAAAGGGAGGGCTTGGCATTAAGAGTCAGTGGTTTAATAACCAGCATGACTGGCATTGCAAAAACTACTTATTTCTCAAAAAGCAGGAATTCTACATTGTTTTCTAATGTGGAATTTTCCTAGTTCTAACTAGTAGCTAAATATTCTCTTAAAAACTATGCAGCCCAAAGAAAGTATATCCATAGATTACATTGCTTAAGGGTAATAATCTGGGGATCATGTCTCAAGATCCCATCCAGCTCTGACTTCTATTGTTCTATGAGCATTTGATATGTAAGTAATAAAAAGAAAAAAATTGAGATATATCAATAGGACTTCTGCAAAGATGGCTGAATAGGAATAGTTCTGGTCTGCAGTTCCCATGGAGAGTGCGCCAGAAGATGAGTGATCTCTGCATCTCCAACTGAGGTACCAACTTCATCTCATTGGGACTGGTTAGACAAAGGGAATAGCCCAAGGTGGGCATGCTGAAACAGGGAGGGGCCTCGCCTCCCCCATGAAGTGCAAGGGGCCAGAGAACTCTCTCTCTCAGCCAAGGGAAGTCATTAGGAACTTTTCTGGACACTCTGGCATTCCGGCTCAGATACCGCACTTTTCCCATGGTCTACACAACCTGCAGACCAGGAGATTCCCTTTAGAACCCACACCAGTGTCCCAGGTTTCCAGCACAAAACTGGGTGGACATTTTAGTCTAGTGGCACCTAGAACGCCGAGACAGAACTGCTCATTCCACTGAAAAAGGGAGCTGAAGCCAGGGAGCCAAGTGAGCTCATTTGGTGGGTCCCACCCCCATGAAGACTGGCAAGCTAAGATCCTCTGGCTTAAAATTCTTGCAGCCAGTACAGCAGTTTGAGCTTGACCTGAGACGTTTGATCTTGGTGGGGGAGGGGTGTCTGCCATTACTGAGGCTCCAGTAGGTGGTTTCAACATTGCCTGTGTAAACAAAGCTGCTGGGAATTTTATAGAGCAGCTGGGAGGAGCCCAGCATGGCAGCTCAGCAAGGCCTCTGCAGGTAGACTGTCAAGTACATTCCCTTCTTGCTGGGCAGGACATCTCTGAAAGAAAAAGACAGCAGCCCATCAGGGACTTACAAAGCCCCACCTTCCTCAGACAGAGCACCTGGGAAAAAGGGGGGTTGTGAGTTCCACTTCAGCACACTTAAACATCCTTGCCCAGCAGCTCTGAAGGGAGCAATAGATCCCCCAGCACAGTGATTGAGCTTCATTAAGGGACAGGCTGCCTCCTCAAGTGGCTCCCTGACAACCCACGTATCCTAACTGGGAGACACATCACACAGGAGAGCTCATCTGGCAGGTACCCATTTGGGGCCAAGCTATCAGAGGAAGGAATAGGTAGCAATCTTGGCTGTTCTGCAGTTCCCATGGGTGATCCCGAGGCAAGAAGGTCTGGAGTAGACGTCCAGCAAACTCCAGAAGACCTGCAGCAGAGAGACCTGACAGTTAGAAGAAAAACTAACGAACAGAAAGAAATAGCTTCAACATCAACAGAAAGGATGTCCACTCAGAAACCCCATCCAAAAGTCACCAACTTCAAAGACCAAAGGTAGATAAATCCATGAAGATGGGAAGGAACCAGCACAAAAAAAGGCTGAAATCGCCAAAAGCCAGAACACCTCTTCTCCTCCAAAGGAGCACAACCCCTCACCAACAAGGGAACAAAACTGGATGGAGAATGAATGTGATGAATTGACAGAAGCAGGCTTCAGAAGGTGGGTAATAACAAACTTCTCTGAGCAAATGAAGCATATTCTAACCCAATGCAACTTAACTAAGAACTTGAAAAAAGTTTAGACAAAATGCTAACGAGAATAACCAGTGTGGAGAAAAACATAAACGACATGATGGAGCTGAAAAACACAACATGAGAACTTTGTGAAGCATATACAAGTTTCAATAGCCAAATTGTTCAGGCAGAAGAAAGGATATTAGAGATTGAAGACCTACTCAATGAAATAAAGTGAGAAGGCAAGATGATAGAAAAAAGAGTGAAAAAAAATAAACAAGGCCTCCATGAAATATGGGATTATGTGAAAAGACTAAATCTACATTTCATCGGTGTTCCTGAAAGTGACAGGGAGAAGGAAATCGAGTTGGAAAACACTCCTCAGGATATTATCCAGGAGAATTTCCCCAACCTAGCAAGGCAGATCAATATTCAAATACAGGAAATACAGAGAACACCACAAAGGTATTCCTCAAGAAGAGCAACCCCAAGGCACATAATCTTCAGATTCACCATGATTGAAATAAAGAAAAAAAATGCTAAGGGCAGCCAGAGAGAAAGATCTGGTTATCCACAAAGGGAATCCCACCAGACTCACAGCAGATCTCTCAGCAGAAACCCTACAAGCCAGAAGAGAGTGGAGGCCAATATTCAACATCCTTAAAGAAAAGAATTTTCAACCCAGAATTTCAAATCCAGCCAAACTAAGCTTCATAAGTGAAGGAGAAATAAAACCCTTTATGGACAAGCAACTGCTGAGAGATTTCATCACCACCAGGCCTGCCTTACAAGAGCTCCTGAAGGAAGCACTAAACATGGAAAAGAACAACCAGTACTAGCCACTGCAGAAACGTAACAAACTGTAAAGACCATTGACACTATGAATAAACTTCATAAAGTAATGGGCAAAGCAACCAGCTAGCATCAAAATGGCAGGATCAAATTCACACATAACAATATTAACCTTAAATATAAATGGGCTAAATGCCCCATTCAGAAGGCACAGATTGGCAAATTGGATAAAAAGTCTAGACCCATTGGTGTGCTGTATTCAGGAAACCCATCTCACATGCAAAAACACACATAGGCTCAAAATAAAGGGATGGAGGAAAATTTACCAAGCAAATGTAGAGTAGAAAAAAAGGGCGGAGGTTGCAGTCCTAGTCTCTGATAAAACAGACTTTAAACCAACAAAGATCAAAGAGACAAAGAAGGACATTATGTAATGGTAAAGGGATTAATGCAGGAAATACCCTAAATATATATGCACCCAATACAGAAGCACCCAGATACATAAAGCAAGTTCTTAATGACCTAGAAAGAGACTTGCACTCTCACACAATAATAGTGGAAGACTTTTACACCCCACTGTCAATACTAGACAGATCAATGAGACAGAAAATCAGCAAGGATATCCAGGGCTTGAACTCAGATCTGGACCAAGCAGACCTGATAGACATCTACAGAACTCTCCACCCCAAAACCACAGAATATACATTCTTCTCAGCACCACATCGCATTTATTCTAAAATTGATCACATAATTGGAAGTAAAACACTCCTCAGCAAATGCAAAAGAACAGAAATCATAAACAGTCTCTCAGACCACAGTGTAATCAAATTAGAACTCAGGATTAAGAAACTTACTCAAAACTGCACAACAACATGGAAACTAAACAACCTGCTCCTGAATGAATACTGGATAAATAATGAAATGAAGGCAGAAATAAAGATGTTATTCAAAACCAATGAGAACGAAGACATAATGTACCAGAATCTCTGGGTCATATTTAAAGCAGTGTCTAGAGGAAAATTATAGCACTAAATGCCCACCAGAGAGGTGAGGAAAGATATAAAATGGACACCCTAATGTCACCATTAAAAGAACTAGTGGAGCAAGATCAAACAAATCCAAAAGCTAGCAGAAGCCAAGAAATGACTAAAATCAAAGAAGAACTGAAGGAGATAGAGAAACAAAAATCCTTTCAAAAAATCAGTAAATCCAGGAGGTGGTTTTTTGAAAAGATCAACAAAATAGATAGACCACTAGCCAAACTAATAAAAAAGAAAAGAGAGAAGATTCAAATAGATACAATGAAAAATGATAAAGGGTATATCACTACTGATCCCACAGAAATACAAATTACCATCAGAGATTACTACAAACACCTCTATGCAAATAAACCAGTAACTCTAGAAGAAATGGGTAGAATTTCTGGACACTTACACCCAGAGATTACCATCAGAGATTACTATAAACACCTCTATGCAAATAAACCAGTAACTCTAGAAGAAATGGATAAAATTCCTGGACACTTACACCCTTCCAAGACTAAACCAGAAAGAAATCGAACTCCTGAATAGACCAATAACAGGTTCTGAAGTTGAGGCAGCAATTAGTAGCCTACCAACCAAAAAATGTCCAGGACCAGACAGGTTCACAGCTGAATTCTATCAAAGGTATAAAGAGGAGCTGGTATCATTCCTTCTAAAACTATTTCAAACAATACAAAAGGAGGGAATCCTCCCTAACTCATTTTATGAGACCAAAATCATCCTGATACCAAAACCTGGCAGAGATGCAACTAAAAAACAAAATTTCAGGCCGATATCCATGATGAACATTGATGCAAAAAACTTCAATAAAATACTAGCAAAGCGAATCCAAAAGCACATCAAAAAGCTTATCCATCATGATCAAATTGGCTTCATCCCAGGGATGCAAGGCTGGTTCAACATCCACAAATCTATAAATGTAATCCATCACATAAACAGAACCAAAGACAAAAACCACATGATTATTTCAATAGATGCAGAGAAATTTCAACAAAATTCAACAGCCCTTTATGCTATAAACTCTCAATAAACCAGGTATCAATGGATTGTATCTCAAAATAAAAACAGCTATTTATGACAAACCCACTGCCAATATCATACTGAATGGGCAAAAATTGGAAGCATTCCCTTTGAAAACTGGCACTAGACAAGGATGCCCTCTCTCACCACTTGTATTCAATATGGTATTGGAAGTTCTGGCTAGGGCCATCAGGCAAGAGAAAGAAATAAAGCATCTTCTAATAGGAAGAGAGGACATCAAATTGTCCCCGTTTGTAGATGACGTGATTGTACATTTAGAAAACCCCATTGTCTCAGCCCCAAATCTCCTGAAGCTGATAAGCAACTTCAGCAGTCTCAGGATAAAATATCAGTGCACAAAAATCACAAGCTTTCCTATACACCAATTATATACAAACAGAGAGCCAAATCATGAGAGAACTCTCATTCACAATTGCTACAAAAAGAATAAAATACCTAGGAGTAACACTAACATGGATGTGAAAGACCGCTTCAAGGAGAACTACAGACTACTGCTCAAGGTAATAAGACAGGCCACAAACAGATGGAAAAAATTCCATGCTCATGGTTAGGAAGAATCAATATCATGAAAATGGCTATACTACCTAAAGTAGTTATAGATTCAATGCTATGCCCATCAAGCTACCAATGACTTTCTTCACAGAATTGGAAAAAAAAAAAATCACCTTAAACTTCATATGGAACTAAATAAGAGCCCGCATAGCCAAGACAGTCCTAAGCAAAAACAAAAAACAAAACAAAAACAAACAAAAAAAGAAACAAAGCTAGAGGCATCATGCTACCTGACTTCAAACTACATTATGAGACTACCATAATCAAAACAGCATGATACTGGCACCAAAACAGAGATATAGACCAATGGAACAGAACAGAGGCCTCAGGAAGAATGCCACACAGCTACAACCATCTAATTTTTAACAAACCTGACAAAAACAAGCAATAGGGAAACAATTCCCTATTTAACAAATGGTGTTAGGAAAACTGGCTAGCCATATGGAGAAAGCTGAAAATGGATCATTTTCTTACACCTTATACAAAAATTAAGTCTAGATAGATTAAAGATTTAAACATGAGGCCTAACACCATAAAAACCCTAGAAGAAAACCTAGGCAATACGATTGAGGACATAGGCATGGGCAAGGACTTCATGACTTAAGCACCGAAAGCAATGACGACAAAAGTCAAAATAGACAAATGGGTTCTAATTAAACTTAAGAGCTTCTGCACAGCAAAAGAAACTATCAGTAGAGTGAACTGACAACCAACAGAACGAGAGAAAATTTTTGCAATCTACTCATTTGACAAAGGGCTAATATCCAGAATCTATGGAGAACTTAAACAAATCTACAAGAAAAAAACAAACAACACCATCTAAAAGGGGGCAAAGATTATGAACAGACGCTTTTCAAAAGAAGACATTTAGGCAGCCAAGAAACATATGAAAAAAAGCTCATCATCACTCATCATTAGAGAAATGCAAATCAAAACCACATTGAGATACCACCTCACAACAGTTAAAATGGTGATCATTAAAAAAATCAAGAGATAACAGATGCTGGAGAGGATGTGGAGAAATAGGAACACTTTTACACTGCTGGTGGGAGTGTAAACTAATTCAACCATTGTGGAAGACAGTGTGGTGATTCCTCAAGGATCTAGAAATAGAAATACCATTTGACCCAGCAATCCCATTATTGGGTATATACCCAAAGGATTATAAATCATTCTATTGTAAAGACACATGCACACATATGTTTATTGAGGCACTGTTCCCAATATGAAAGACTTGGAACCAACCCAACTGTCCAACGATGATAGACTGGATAAAGAAAATGTGGCAAATAAACACCATTAAATACTATGCAGCCATAAAAAAGGATGAGTTCATGTCCTTCGCAGGGACATGCATGAAACTGGAAACCATTGTTCTCAGCAAACTGACACAAGAACAGAAAACCAAACACCTCATGTTCTCACTCATAAGTGAGTATTAAACAATGAGAACACATGGACACAGGGAGGGGAACATTACACACTGGGGCCTGGAGGGTGGGGTGCTAGGGGAGGAATAGCAGGGGGCCAGGGGATTGGGGAGGGATAGCATTAGGAGAAATACCTAATGTGGATGATGGGGTGATGGATACAGCAAACCACTACCATGGCACATGTATAACTATGTAAAAAACCTGCATGATATGCACATGTACCCCAGAACTTAAAGTATAATAAATAAATCTAAAAAAATAAATAAAATAATGAAAGATAATATAACAATAAAGGAAAATTTCAGGCCAAAAAAAAAAAATTGAAGTTCCCTGGGGAGAGACCACTGTGGGCCGTAGTCCAGGAAGGCTTCCTGGAGGAGGAGAGCCCTGGCGTGAGTTCTTGGATATTCTTTCCAGTAAGCATGCCCTTATACAATGCCCCTAGTCAATTACTGGCAGGTTTTTCCTTTGCTTGCCCCCATGTGTCTGCAAATACTGGTCTGAGAGTGCCAACATTGTTTATAATCAAGGGTGGAGTTTGCCTGGGTCACAAGTTGAGCTTGTTTAGACCCAAATAAGGCATCTCATTGACAGCCTTTCCAGAACACCTCAAGTCATGACTTTCAGATGCGGGTGGTGTTTGGGGGATCTTAAAACTGTTCAGGAAAAATGGTTCTTTGTTGAGTTTTTTGTTGTCATTGTTATGAAAAGGGGTGAATCTCAAAAGTATACTGTTTCCATTCCTAACTGTTGAAGTTTCTTTAGTGATAAGGAAAGAATAAGATCGTGTAATAAATCTTTCAGAAATTAAAATGCTAATGCCAGTCTTTAAAGTTTGATAAGGAAGAACATTTAATATGCTTGCGAAAATCTAATATGGAATTATTACTGGCATTTTAAAACTCTTTACAAATTTCAGCCTGGATTGCAATGTATTTCAGGACCATCCCTTCTCTAGGGAAAAGCACTGGGTATGCAACTGTTTACAGCAAAAAGTTGGTGCAGATAGACTAATGAATTCCCATGTGACTCACTCTTGAGTCTTGCAGGAGACCTTCTCTTGGCTTTTCACTCCATTTAGCCATTTCCATTGGAGCCCATTTAAGGAACTTTTTCAACTTCCAGTTTACAAAAATCACTGCAGCCCCTAATGTCCTAGGACTTTCAAACTTCTCTGTGTGTTTTAGTTTGTGCCCTACGGCTAGACAGCTGGTTGGAGGCTACTTCTAGGAAGAACTCATGGTGGAGTCTGTACAGGCTTGATATGCACTAGAGCTGTTGCACTTTTAGACATTTTGCTTTGGAATCACCTGTTAAGGCTACTGATACGGAGATGCAATCAGGTCTATTGCCTGAGCTCCAGCTGTGGACAATGAGTCAGCATAGGACCCAAAGGTGACTGACCTGAAGAGTGGCTGTTAGATGGCCACCTACCTATTGGGTACCCTGGAGTGAACTCTAGCTAACAGAGGTGCTCCATGCTGAGCGGTGGCAATGCCAACCGTCCAATTCCTATCTTAGTAGAAATATAAATTTATGATAAAGCGAAGGCATCTCATTCCAGATTTCTTTCTGTAGTTATGATAAATTACTTCTTTGATTTTTCTGTTGACCTACTGTCTGCTCCAGTGTTGAAGGAGCTGAAACTCAACGGTATAGTTGTTTTGTTCTTTCATTCACATGTTTATTAAAATGCCTCATATGGGACAATCACTTTACTGGACTCTAGGGATGCAATTATCCACAAAACAGTCTTTGCTGTCATGAAACATACTCACTACCAGTGGAAAAGGAAGAGTAAAAAGGCAGCTGCGGGTAGTAAGTTAGTTCTGTGATGGAGATGAGTACAGGGTAATATGGAAGCATAGCCTGGTATTGGGGTGTTAGGGAAGCTTCCAGAAGAAGTATGCCTTAATTATCAGGAAATTTTCAACCCAATACATAAGGTGGTTAACATAATGCTACATAGCAAAATATAAACAAAATACAGAGGGACTATGGTAAAATTTTTCTTTTTCTTCTTTTTTAGATAGAACCAGTGAAATCATTTGACCAGGCATGAATAAAGCAACTGTCTTTGTTTGTTCTGGTCCCAATTTCTCTTCATTTGTCGCTCAGGTTCTGTTGAGTCTCACAGGTCTGTCCCTTGTTACTTTTGTCTCAGGTTAGTTGCCAGCATATGTGCTTTCCTTTGATGATTGACATAATGTGAAATTGCAGACCAAAATCTTGATTTCTGCATACTGTTGTTTTAAAATCCAATTTTAAATAGAGACACCTAATGAAAGGCATTTCTGAAAAGGCGTTGCTCTAGGAAAGGGTTCCCTCTGTTTTGTGGTAGTCGTTTTCATCTCTGTCTCTGTGAGGGTTCTACATTTGCCATTCTTCTTTTTGAGTCTGGTTGGCAAAACTGTGTTAATTTTCCACTCCTCAGCAATAAAAGCTGAGGAGTGGAAAAGCAACCCTTTGATTGGGATGTGATCTGAAAATGGACTCCTCCTTTGAACAGAAACCCAGAAGTGATTACAGCAGCCGTAAAAAGAATTCAACACGCTTTCCCTCTACCAAACACAGCAGCTGGAGTTTTATTGTTTAACCAATTCATGCTCATTGTTAGAGTTTACAGTTTCACCTTGACAAACCTCTGGCTTTTCCTCCATGAGGAACCAAATATAGATTCTCTGGTCTCTGAGTTCTTTATTTTTCCTTGTTTCCCTTCTAAGTGAATCAGGTATCCATGGAAACAGATGAAGATTAATACTCAAAATAGACAATCATTCATTTCTCTCTCTGAACCATACAGCAAAGATAAAGATTGTTTTAGGAATAATTTGATTTCTTGCAACAAATTATGAGGTTCAGTTGCATAATATAGGTAGAAAGGAAGAAGCTACCCCTCTAAACATTTTTTTAATTATTATTTTCTGAATGTAAACATCATAGATGGCCAGAGATAGTATGTTTGTCATATGTGGAAGCATCAGTTTTCATGAAAACTGGATCCGGTCACTTAATGAATACCTTTTAAAATTAGGTCCTGTTGGACTTCAATGGAACTGGGGTGCCAACCATATTTTTGTGCTAGTAGTGACGCAGTTCACCAAGGCTGCCCTACCATTACCTGGGACCTGTTCCTACAGCTGCTATAGGCAGGTTCTAGTCTGCTATCTTGTTTATGAACCACCTCATCACCTGATATTATTTCATTTATTTATCTTCTTTCTCCCCCAACTACATTCCCTGGGAGCAATATTCGAATTGTCTATCTGGATCACAAGCTGTATTTTTTATATATGAGAGCTGAACAGCTTGATCTATCAATATTCCACCCAATAAAGAAAACGTAATTCCCCAAAGGAAATAGACTGTTGTCACTAGAAGAATAGGAAAAGAATACTGCAAGGTTGGAAAACAATCCATGTCAGTGATCAGGTTCACATGAGATAACATATGAAGATGTGGAAAGACTGCACGGAGTCATGATACAGGGAGGCATACGATTGGCAGAAGCAGTGGGCACTGCATTAGAATTCCTCAGGCTGTAAAATTGGGAATTTGAGCCTAGGTGGATGACAACACCTGACATTTAAGAATTGGTAGATGGCTGTTGTTAGAATTTATATTGTTTTGACTACCAATGGGGATGAACCTTTGTCATCTATTTATTGATTTACAGTTCTATGTTATGTTCTTTGCCTACTTTTCTCTTATAGAGTTATACTTTTATTTTCAATTTTTTAAAATTTTAATAACAATGGTAACCATTTGCCTGATAGATTTGTGATAATTCTCCCAGTTAATATTTTTCTTTTGATTTTGATATTACAAACAAGTTTTACATTTTTACAAAATAAAATTGTATTAGTCCATTCTTACACTGCTAATAAAGACATACCTAAATCTGGGTAATTTATAAAAGAAAGACGTTCAATTGACTCACAGTTCAGCATGGCTGGGGAGGCCTCAGAAAAGTTACAGTCATGGCAGAAGGGGAAGCAAACACGTCCTTCTTCACATGGCAGCAGGAGAGAGAAGTGCCAAGTAAAGAGGGGAAAAGAACGGCAGGAGCCTAACCACCCCCATGATTCAATTACCTCCCAGTGGGTGCCTCCCATGACTTGTGGAGATTATGGGAAGTATAATTCAAGATGAGATTTGGGTGGGGACACAGCCAAATCATATCAAAAGTTAAATAATCTTTGTCATGAAATTGTATCTATTGCTTTTACACTTGACAAGTCAGTCTACAATGTCAGACAAGAAAGATAACGCAAGTCTATTTTCTTCTTATTTTATACTTCTGTTTTACACACTTAGCTTCTTGTTCTGACTGGAATTTATTTATTTTCTCTTCTGAGTGCTGAGAATTTAAACTTATGTCCTCCTCCCATAGTTAGCTAATTGTGTAGATATCATTAATCAAATAATTCTTTCTTCCCTATAGATCTGTGATGCCATTATATAATAAACAAA
The DNA here is from genome assembly GCF_009761245.1 of Sapajus apella. Classification (NCBI taxonomy): domain Eukaryota; kingdom Metazoa; phylum Chordata; class Mammalia; order Primates; family Cebidae; genus Sapajus; species Sapajus apella. Next base: position 6,163,038 of record NW_022436945.1, read on the forward strand.
ATCTTTACACATACTAGAGTTTGTTTTTAAGCTATCTATTCTGATTCAACAATCTGTCAGTTGTCATAAATACAATATTTTTGAATTAATGATGCTTTATAATGCATTTAAATAGGGAAAAACCCCTCTTCACCAATTGCTCTTATTTTTTAAAAAGGCTCCATAGCAATTCTGCTTGCCTGTATTTCTTTAAAAAGTGTCAAATGATATTTGTGACAAAAAATTATTTTGGGATTTTGATTGAGTATTTATGTTAATTTGAGATGACTGTACATCTTTGTAGACATATACTCATAATAGTACTTGGTGCTCATTAAATACTTTCAATGTTTCAAAAGTTCAACATAAATAATATCTCAGTTTCCAAAATAACCTTATGGAATATGTTCTATTATGACACTCATTTAAAAAATGAGACCAAGAGAAATAATTTCCAAAATCCACATAGCTGATTAGAGGCATAGTTGGGACTTAAACTCAGGTCTGACTCTCCTCCCTATGTATGAGAGATTCCTCCAGTTATATTCTTTTTCTGTATCATAGTAGATTTTTATTGTTTAGCTATTCCTATGTATTTTATATACACTGTTGCTTTCATTTATTTTACTTCTCTACAGTTATTTTTGACAAACCTGAAAGGTGCTAATTTGTATATCCATAGTGTATCTGGCCAAATTGGAGCCTGTTGAAAATGCTCTCAGTGGACTGTCTTGGATGTTCACCAGTGAAGAATGATGTGTTAATCTTACTAAGGTGGGAATTCTCCCCAGGTTGACCTGTAGATTCAATATAATCCTCATCATAATTCTACTCTGTTCTACTCTGAACACAGATACATGAAATAAATGAAATAATAGAAAATAAAGTGTAACAGTATATCATGGAAATCATTTATCACAATCAAGTAGAGTTTAACCTAGTAAAATTTGGAAATAAATTAAAAAAAAAATTCTTGTGAATAGTACGAAAGGGAAAATATACTTAATCTTCTCCTTAGTTGACAAATGGCATTTACTAAAATTTAACTTCTGTCAGTGATTAAATAAAAAAACATAAATTAGAATATTTAATTAATTTATTTTTATTTACTTATTTAATTAGAGATGGTGTCTTCCTGCCTTATGTTGTCCAGGCTGGTCTTTAACTCTTGCACTCAAGTGATCTCCCCACTGGACCCAGCCTTGGCCTCCCAAAGTGTTGGAATTACAGGCATGTTCCACATGCCTGGCCAGAACATTTCAGAAGATAGTTTTCTTTACATATGATAAGATTGACAACATCATATTAAATGAATAAACATACTAGAATCAATTTTATTAAAACCAGGAATAATATAAAGATACCTGCTATCACTCTCACTATTTAGCCTGGTCTAACTTGTAGCCAGTGCATTAAATAAAGAAATAAAAACAAAAGAGAAACCTATTGTAAAGGGAGAGAGAGAATTCTCGATATTTATAAACAAATTAATGATTAAAAAAAAATTCTATAGAATGGAATGAGAATTAGAATTAATAAGAAAATTCAGAAAATTCTTCAATTAAGATATCAGTGTACAGAAATATAGCAATTACTAGAGAATAGAATGGAAAAAAATCCATTGGTTTTAGGAGAAATGATTTCATTTTCCTTATTTTCCAAGTAGTATGTATAGGTTAACTATGTTTTTCTCTGACCCATAGTTACTTAGGAGAACTTTCAAAATTTTAAGTGGTTAAGAATATTTTGTTCACATTTCTGTTAATTTTTTTTTGTGGTATTCCATTGTTATCAAACTATGCAATCTATACAATCACTGCAATGGTGCAATGTTTTAAGCCTTTTTTTGGCTCTATTATTGGGAAAGTTTTTGTGTGTATTACGTTAAAATGTGGTATAATTAATGTGTCTAAAGAAATATATATTTCTAATTTCCATTAATTAGTTACCTATTTAATTTTCCATGTCCTCATTTTTTTCTTTTTGTTTAACATGTGAAAGATTAAAAGAACAATTGTGCTTTAGTCAAATTCTTGAGTTCTAATAGTCTTTTGCTTTGTGTTTTTATGCTATGTTGCTTGGAACATAACAACAGTCAATATAAAATTTAATATTTTTACCACTGAATATTAACTTATCTGAAATGAATATTTATTCTTATTTATTTTAGTTTGTATAGAACTAATAAATGATTTTTCATTCTTTTAATTTTAATCATTCTGAATTATGTTTTTTGCAGGCTTTCTTAATTGCTGAATATTGATTTTTTTGCCTAGGTGTTTCTTGTGTGTTTTGCATTTTAAAAAGAGGAGTTTAAACCAGTAAAGTTTAACACAGCTCTTACTTTTTGACTTAGTTTCACTTGTCTAGTGTTTTATAAATTTATACATTTTTGAGACCTACTTTGTCTTTTACTATAAAAATACTAACGCTAATAATTCATTTTATTAACTGATTTATTGCCAGGTGCCAATGTTTTACATATAATATTGCATTTAATTTGCGATGGGTTGTAACACAACCCATTGAGCAGGAAATATTAACAGGTTTATTTTACAGATAAGGAAGACAGCAGGGGGGTCAAAGAGGTGAAATAATCTGCTCAAGGTCACAGTAGGTATGTACCAGTATCAGGGTATGGACACAAGTCTGACCTCTCCCAGGGCTCCGACGCTTAACCACAACTCCATATTGTCTTTCAAACACGTCTATTAAGAGATGGTTTCTAGTCTTTCTGTTTAGAGAAAACAGATTATTTTTTAGTTCCTATTTTTTTTTTTTAGATGGAGTTTCTCTCTGTTGTCAGGCTGGGATGCAGTGATGCTACCTTGGCTTACTGCAACCTCCACCTCCCAGGTTCAAGCAATTCTCCTGCTTTAGCCTCCCAAATAACTGGGACCACAGGTATGTGCCATCACACCCAGCTAATTTTTGTATTTTTAGTAGAGATGCGGTTCATTCACGTTGGCCAGGATGGTCTCAATCTCTTGACCTCGTGATCCACACACTTTGGCTTCCCAAAGTGCTGGGCTTACAGGTATGAGCCACTGCACCCGGCCTAGTTCCTAATTTTAATAATATTTTTGCTTTCTTCTAGTGCTTTCATTTTTTAAGTCTCTAATTCATCTAAAATTTACATGAGAACTAAATTCAGGATGTAAGATAACTGTTTTGAAATATACAGTCAATTATTTAAATATTATTTAATTCCATCCTTTCCTCATATGTAAAACACTCCAAATAGAGATATGCAGGTAGTTATATTTCTGAACTATTCCCTGATTTGTCTATTTTTGTGCCAAAGCTACATGATTTTATGGGCTGCTTTGGTATCCTTAGGGTCAGGTCCTCTGCATTATTTTTATTTTCAAAAATGTTCAGGAGTGTCACTTCCAGTATTTGTTTTGTTTTATATTTTAAATTTATTGGGATGGCGGTTTTAAGGACAGTAGCTAGAAGTCCTTGTAAACCGGAAGATGTCCATGGACCTCTTTCTTAGGATTATAAACAATAATTCATCTGGCTCTTTAAAATGTGCAGTCAACTTTATGCATATATTTGACAGGAGGAATTAAGAATGTTCACGGTCTCCATGATTAGCTACATTAAATTTGCTAATGTAGACAATTTGCCCTCTTTGAAGAAATACTGTGCTCTTCCTTTAGGAAATGCAGCCTGGGGATTATGTTACCTTGTTATCTGAGTTCTGCAGTGAGAGATAAGCAACATTCTGATAATCTTGGGTGGTGGTAAAAGCAGGGACCTACTGGTTGAGTTATAGAAACACCCACCCCGGAGTTGTTTCCCCTGGCTGGCTCAGAGACAAGATTTTTCTTTGATTATTTATAAAGAATCTCACAAGGTCCACTTGGCAAATGCAAACTCCCAAAATCCAGTTGCAGAGGTAACTGGAGAGAAGTGAAAATAGCCACAGATGTTTTCAGTTGTTCTCTTGCCGTGTGCAAAACTGCAGGTGAGCCATTGAGACAGGCTGAAAGCCTCTATTACAAAGGGAAGGGAGATTTCCACTCAGCCAAATGGGATAATCCTTAGCTGTGCTGAGCAAGTTGAGTCACAGTAATGGAAAGAGTGATGGTGTCAGAGGCAGCTGTGCACCTCATTTGCACTGCCAGGACTCTGGTTACTCAGGAGATGTTTTGGGTCTCATGGTTTCTGATGCTTGATTATTCCTGATATACCAACTTGTTAGACTATTGCACTCACCTTGGTGTTATTTAGAATATAAGCTCAAAGCCATCATTGTTGCAGAGAAAATAGAGGCTACCCAGGCAGTCTGATGTCAGCTCTGTTACTTATTGGCCATCTTCCTAAATGTCCCTTCGCCTCAGTTTTCTTACCTGTCCTATGCTTATATTAATGTCTCCCTCAGGTGCGAGTGTGAGGATTAAAATCAATGTGTGAAAAGTACTTGGGATGCAAGAGATGCTCTCTAACGAGTAGCTGTTAGGACCATGCACAAACCTGTTTTGCTACATGGATGGGTATGTTTGCCTGGGACTAAGGAGTTTCCAGGGACCTGGTATGTTGGTGCTAAAGCTGGGAGTCACAGGAAAACCCAACGGTTGGTCACCATATTATGAGGAAACAACTGCAATGAATCTCATAGGCCCCTGCTTTTGAAATTCTTGTGATTTAGTGTGGAGATGGAAAATGCAAGAAACTCCAGCTCACAAGCTCTGCTGCTTTGCCATGGCAGGTGCTGCTGAGTTCATACTTTTCTTCCCCCTGAGTGAGCTGCTACCTCATAAGCTTTCCCAACGCACGTTCGTTCCCAAGAGACCACTCACCATCTGAGATGGCAAGGAAAACAAAACTTGTTTGATTCCTTATAGGGCCTAGGTTTTCCCAAATTTCCTTTTTCTCCAAAATGAAAGTTCACTTTTGTGACAATGGATTTCAGCTATGTCTCAGAGAAGCCTATGCTATTTAAACAATTTCACACTCATTTGTGAATTTTTGAAGGTCTCTCTTAAGGCATTAATGCTTTTACTTGGAGGTGACCGAAGAGTTTGCAAACCCCAAAAGAGTAAACTACTTCTAACAAATAATTGACAGAGAGAGAATGAGTTATTATTACTGGATTGACATAAATTTGGATTCAGAGAACAGGGCTCAAGATACAGCATGTCAGCTCTGGAAGTCATCAAAAGAAGAACCAGTTTGCTTATCTGAGGAATGTTTTTTTTTTTTTTTTTTTTTTTTTTTTTTTTATTTTTGAGACAGTCTCTATCTGTCACCCATCCTGGAGTGCAGTGTCACAATCTCGGCTCACTGCAAACTCCACCTCCTGGGTTCAAGCAATTCTGTCTGAGCCTCCTGAGTAGCTGGGATTACTATGCGCACCACCACACCTGGCTAATTTTTGTATTTTTAGTGGAGACAGAGTTTCGTCATGTTGGCCAGGCTGGTCTCAAACTCCTGATCCCCAGTGACCCTCCCACCTTGGCCTTCTAAAATGCTGGGATTACAGACATGAGCTACCACTCCTGCTCAGGAATGGATATTTTCAGGAGATTCTTTGAAGGCTACTGGAAAGTGAGAAATGTTTTATTTGTCTAGGATAGCAAAGTTTTAAAGTGAATAGGAACTGAGAAAAAATAGGATTGGGTGGGGCTTTTGGTGTTGCTTCACCAATTCCCTTAATGTGTAGTTTTGTATTTATTTGTTTGTTTTTGTTTTTTGATTTTCCTGATATGGAGTCTTGCTCTGGTGCCCAGATTGGATTGCAGTCTCTGCTCACTGCAACCTACGCTTCCTGGGTTCAAGCGATTCTTTGGCCTCAGCCTCCTGAGTAGTTGGGACTACAGGTGTGCGCTACCATGCCCAGTTAATTTTTGCATTTTTAGTAGAGATGGGGTTTCACCATATTGGCCAGACTGGTCTCGAATTCCTGACCTCGTGATCCACCCACCTCGGCCTCCCAAAGCGCTGGGATTATAGGCGTGAGCCACTGTGCCCAGTCAATGTATAGTTTTAATAACCTTTCAATGTCTTTTTCAGCTCAGTGGCTTCAAGCTGAAAAACATCTTTATATAAACATCAACAGTTCGAATGCATTCCGTTTTGTTTAAAACCCAAACTTCTCAATACCCACAATGATCAGAGACACCATCTTAACTCTTCTGATGAAGAAAAGGAGGTGGCCAGAGAGGAACTTCGTGGAAACAACTAGACACTCAGATATGTGTATGCATATCAATGTGTTACCATCCACCCTCCCTCTTAGTAAGTCTTTCCTGACAATACACAATCACAGCATTTGCCTTTCCCCCAGAAATCTCCTGATGCTTAACAGAGAAAAAACAGATTTTGGAGTCCTCCACTGATTCAAACTTGACCTTGCTGTTTTCTAACTGTGCCACCTTGGCAAATTATTCACCCTCTCTGAGTTTCATATACAAAACACTTGCTTCCCCAGGTTGCAGTGAAGGCTAAATTAAATGCAAAGCACTACATGGTAAGTGCACAATACATTTGAGCATCATACCTCTAAATTCCTAGAGCTTTTATCCGCTGTGCTTTGTTGACACTTTGAGTTTATTCAGCGTTATGTACGTGGTTAGCATTTTATGCACTGTCCCTTATCCCAAGTCAATTAAGAGCCAGGTACAGTAAGGTGGAAGCCAGGCACAGGAATCTCTAGTAACGCTTCACATGGAGTTAGGCATATGTCAATACCCAATAAATGAACTTAACGAACTCTTATGAACCTTCAACAAGCCTATTAATGATAAAGAAATTATAATAGGATGTAAAAAAGGGAATGGGCCAGCCATAAATAAGTGGGCTAATACATTATAGAATCTGCCATTAGTGGACCATTGTATAGAAACTAAGATTATGTTTTTAAAGAATATTTAATGAGGTAGCTCATGATATATTATTTAATGAAAGGGGCAGAATTTGTATTTGTCTACTCTGAATATGACCAGTGTTGTAATGGATATGAGACAAGAAGAGAAGACTTGCAGGCTATGTATCAAAATCTTAGTACTGATCACATTAGAGTAGTGAGATCACTTTCTCACTGTCTCTTTGTTCAAATGATGTACAGTGAGCATGTATTACTTTACAATCAGGGAGGAAAAGTCTAAAAATTTTTCTTGTGGAGGATGGAGAGGATATTCCATTGCAAAATAAATTTCCTAAGGATGCTGCAAATCCTGCTTTAGGGAAATTGATCTTGATGGCCTTGTTCTCACAGCACCCCACCCCACGTAGCACCAATGTGTGTTGTGTTATCCTATTGCACTAAATGTTCACCTCAGGTTAAAGAGAAATAGAGAAAGAAAGGATTTCCTTCAGGACTGGGCCACTTATTTATAAGTCCCTTGTCAGATGTCTTTGAGATTTCAAGGTTCTAAAAGCAGGCCTCACTGCTTGTGCCATTATCAGGTAAGCAGAGAGTCTTGATATCTGGTATAATCTTTGACAACCCATCAAAATACATAGTGAATGGCAGCAGGGTGGATGTCAGGACCTCTCTCCCAGGCCAGAGGTTGCTGACCTGCAGACTGTGCACCTGATGTGACAGCAAGACTAATAAAGTGGCTCAGAGTCAAGATGGCATGTTGTGACTTGTGAGTTCTGCAACTTTGAGAAAACTGTTTAATTGTTCTGTCTTATTTGCAAAATGGGGGATAATAACTTCAACCCACTGTTAAAGACTGAATGTTTATATCCTCTCCAAATTCATATGGTAAAATCCTGATCCCCAAAGTGATGATATTAAAACGTGGGGCCTTTGGGAGGTGACTGGGTCATGAGGTTGGAGCGATTAAGTATAGGATTACTGCCCTTATAAAAGGGACCCCTGCTGCTCTCTCCTTTTGGCCATGTGAAGATAAACTGAGAAGTTGGAAGTTTGCAGGGAGAAGATCCTCACTAGAATATGACTATGCTGCACCCTGATCTCAGACCTCAGCCTCCAGAACTGTGAGAATACATTTATGTTGTTTATAAGCCACCCAGTCTATGGTGTTTTGTTATAGTAGCCTGAACTAACCAAGATACCCAACAGAACACCACAGATTCAGTGTCATCATGCTTGTCAAGCTCCCAACTTAGCCCATGAAGGATAACCAGTACTGTGACTCTTATTAGACCAGCATGGTTTCATGAAAGGAGGAGCACAGGCTTTGACTTTGAGGACCCATGTTCAAAGCTCACTTCACCACTTACCGGCTATGTGACAAAGGGTGTCACTTAACCTGCCTAAGCATCAGTCTTCACATCTGCAAATGGCGCTTACGATACCTACTTCCAGATGTGACTATCAGGAGTAAAGACCATGCAGAGAGCAAATGCTGTCGCCAACAGCAGCCAGGCAGGTAGCAAGAGTGAGTGAAATGGGCTGAATGTGATAAGCTGGAGAGCAGCCAAGCAGGGCAACTCTGACTCAACACCAGCCAACTGTTGCCATCTCGCGATTCAGAAGTGTGAGGCTATTGTTGTTTGATGCGATTTTTTAAGAGAAATAAGATACTTTAATTTTTATAGGAAATTCATCAGTTTTCAAGTGCTGGCAAATAATAAGAAAATGTTCAGGCAACATTGTGTAGGCTACCAGTAGTAGATTGGATTCCTAATTGTTTACTTATGCCCTTTGCTATTGGACTTTGCAAGAGGCAGAGTATATTTTCCCACCCTACAGATGCTGGGCTTGTCCTTTTGACTTGCTTTGGCCAGTGGCAGTGTGAGCAGGTGTGGGTATGTGTTTGTGTGTATGGTTTTTTTGTGTGATTTGACCTGGTCTCTATCACTTCTGCCATGTGCCAAGAGAAAAGCATTCCGTGAAGAGCCACTGTTCAGAAAGAAATATGAGAGACAGACTCAAAGCAGAGTTCCCCCAGCTGACGAACAGTTAGTTCCATGAATGAAAAAAAAAAAAAGTTTCTTGTCATCAGCCACTGAGATTTTTGAAATTATTACAAAGCAAAACCCAAAAACTCATGCATCACACTTAAGTTCCAAGTTTGAGACCATTAAGGTAAAACATCTGGCACGTGACTGGTAGATAAAATGTTCTTGATGAATGGTTATCCTGGTTATCCTTATACTTACTCTGGTCTGGTCATATCTCACAGGGTTTCTATAATAAAAGGCAGGCTTGGCCCCAATCCATTGCACAATGTTTGTTTTGTGCTGATTTGACTTCTGAGAAACTTAAACACACTCATCTCTGTCTACCTCTCACCATCGTATATACCTACAGGGATAAATGTTACCCCTAATTTGTTTCATAGAGTTAAAGAGTGCTTGGAACCTACTAGGACAATGTATGAACTTTGAACTTGAGAGAGATGATTTAGGGTATCTTGCAGAAGAAATTTCTGAGCAGCAAACCATTCAAAACGTGACTTGGGTGCTTTAAAAAGCATTTGGTTTTACGCATTCACAAAAAGATGGTTTCGAGTTGAAACTTATGCTTAAAAGAAAAGAAGAGAATACAAGTTTGGAAAATTTGCAGCCCGCTAATGCAATAAAAAAGAAAATCCCATTTTCTGAGATGAAATTCAAGACAGCCGTAGAAATTTGCAGAAGTAACAAAAAGCCAAATATTAATCAGTAAGACAATGGGGAAAATGTCTGCAGTGCAAGTCAGAAGCCTTCATGGCAGCCCCTTCCATCCCAGGCCCAGAGGCGCAGAGGAAGAAATCATTCTGTGGGCTGGGCCCAGGGCCTTGCTATTTTGTGCCGTCTCAGGACTTGGTGCCTTGCGTCCTAGCTGCAGCTAAAAGGGGTCACTGTATGGATCAGGCAGTTGCTTCAGAGGGTGCAAGCCCCAAACTATGGTGTCTTATATGGGTGTTAGGCTTGCAGGTGCACAGAAGTCAAGAATAAGGTTTGGAAACCTCTGTCTAGATGTTAGAGGATGTCCGGCCAGGCAGAAGTTTGCTGCAGGGGTGGAGTCTTCATGGAGAACCTCTGCTAGGGAAGTGCAGAAAGAAAATGTGGGGCCAGAGCCCCCACACAGAGTCCTCACTGGGGCACCACCTACTGGAACTGTGAAAAGAGAGCCACTGTCCTCCAGACCCCAGAATGGTAGATCCACTGACAGCTTCCTCCATGCACCTGGAAAAGCCCCAGACACTCAACACCAGCTGTGAAGGCAGCTGGGAGAGGGGCGGGACCCTGGAAACCCACATGGGTAGAGCTGCACAAAGCCATGGGAGCCCACCTCTTGCATCAGCAAGACCTGGATGTGAGACGTGGAGTCAAAGGAGACCATTTTGGAATGTTAAGGTTTAATGACTGCCCTATTGGATTTTGGATTTGTATGGGGCCTGCAGCCCCTGTTTTGTCTAATTCCTCCCATTTGGAATGGGTGTATTTACCCAATGCCTGTATCCCTATTACATCTTGGAAGTAACTAACTTGCTTTTGATTTTACAGGCTCCTAGGTGGAAGGGACTTGTCTCATATAAGACTTTGAACTATGGACTTTTGAGTTAATGGTGAAATGACTTAACACTTTGGGGAACTGTTGGGAAGGCATGATTGGTTTTGAACTGTGAAAAGACACGTGATTTGTGGGGGTGGGGCAGGGGCAAAGTGTTTTGGCTCTGTGTCGCCACTCAGCTCTCATATCGAATTGTAGCTCCCATAATTCCCATGTGGTGATGGCAGGGCCAGGTGGATTTCCTTCATGCTGTTCTTGTGATAGTGAGTGAGCTCTCACAAGATCTGATGGTTTTATAAGGAGTTCTTCCCCCTTTGCTCACTCACTCTCTCTTGTCTGCCACCATATAAGTCATGCTTTTGTTTCTCTCTCACCTTCCACAGTGATTGTAAATTTCCTGAGGCCTCCACAGCCATGAGGAACTGTGAATCAATTAGACCTCTTTCCTTCATAAATTTCCCAGTCTTGAGTATGTCTTTATAACAGTGTGAGAATGGACTAATACAATGGTAAATAGTGGCTTCATGATTTCTTGCTTGGGATTTTTTTCACTAATTCAATCCCCCCAACATGTGTGATAGAGGTTAGATATTAAGAATACAGATTACAATCATTAAACTTCTCAGAGCTAAAGAAGTCTAATGGAACAGTGAAGGGTATTCAACAACAACAGAAACCTGAAAGGAAATGCTGGCATGAAGGAAGAATCAGCCGCTGACCCCAGAGGGGGTAATCAACCCTAACTAGAGGTGGGGAAAAGTCTCTGAGGACATGAGAATCAAGCAGAGTTTTTAAAGATGAGCAGCTTTGGTTACATAAGAAGGTGGAAAATGGCATTCTAAGAGTACAAATATTCAGACACACGAGGCATAAACATTTGGTGTATTCAGAAAACAAGAATCTAGGGTAGAGAGTAAATCAGGTTTAAGTGGGGTGGGAATAAAGATAAAACTGTAAGGTAAGCTGAGGCCAGGTTGTAAATTGCCTTGGCTGTTGTAGATGGTTTTTTTTTTTTTTCCCCCAAAGATGACAGCTAGCAATTTCTTCCCTCCTGGTATGCATATGCCATTTACCCATCACAAGTGTAGTCTGTCCTTCAGTGCCTTGAATCTGGGCTAGCTTGTGGCTGCTCTGGTGGATAGCACACAGAGGAAGTGCCTCAGTGACAGTTCTAGGCACTGGCAATTTTTATTCCGTGTTTTGGGATGCTGTCTCTTGTAACACCCCCTCTTAGAATCCAATCATTATTCTATGAGAACCTCATAGAGAAGCTATTAAAATGCACTTCAGTGAACATCACTGGTTAGGCTCCTACCCAACAGCTATCATAGTGAGGGCACCATCTACAATGTCCATCTTAGTCTAGCCTCTGATGACCTCTCCCCCAGCTGGCATCTGACACTCTAAGGTATAAATCACCTGACAAAGAGCAGTGAACTCTCAGAAGGGTAGCTAATAATAATAAAGTGTTCTGTTGAGTTAATAAGTTTTTGGATTGTTATGCTATGCAACAACAAATAACAGGAATATGTGTTAAATGAATTGTTCTATGCATCATCCATAATGATTGTACAATAGTTTGAATGTGTCCCCTAAATTTCATGTATAGAAAACTTAATTCCCAAGTTTATGTGTTGATGGTACCTTCAGGTGGGGTCATTGGGAAGTAAATAGTAGTAAATAAGGTCGAAAGAGTGGGGCTCCTATGTTGAAACTGGTGGCTTTATAAGAAGAGAAAAGCTGATTTGAGCTGGCAAGCTTTTACCCTCTTGCCATGTATGCCTTCTTGCCATGTGATGCCATCTTGTCATTTGATGCCCTCTGCCATGTCATAATGCAGCAAGAAGACCCTCACCAAATACTAATGTTATGAAACTGGACTTCCCAGCCTCCAGAACTATGAGCTAAATAAACTTATTTTATTTATAAATTAGTCTCTGGTATTCTGATATAACAGAAAATGAACTAAGACAGATTGTATATACAAATGACTTTAAAGAATTGATTTTTAAAAACCTAAAATGTTGAGGTGGGACTGAGGGATGCACTGGAAGTTATCTTTAAAATACACATGTGGGAAAGCAATAAAGTAGCTGTTTCCCTATATTTTCATAGTTCTGTTGCTATTACACCACATGTTTTAAAAAGTAAGAATGTTCTCGGAAGGCAATGCGATATTCCAGAAGAAAACCAAACCAAACCAGGTTTTGTGGTCAAGAGAGATCCAGATTAAAATCCCAACTGTGGCATTCCTGATGTAGCAGACCAGGGACAACTTACTTAATGGAGTCAATAAATTTGTGCTCACATAGATGTCCTTTATGAAGTCAGAACACCTGTCCCAAGATACTGTTACTGTTGCATCTAGTTGGTCTCTTCTCTGCAGAACGGCCCTAGGTTGATAAAGCCATCTTGCTCTGAAGGTCACAAACCCCTCATACATTACGGGGATGGCTCCCAAGCATTGAAGGACTGATACAGGTGCCAAAGGGTGGGCTGCAGCACAAGAAGGAATAACCCTTCAGTGAGGTCTACAAAGCCCTCCCGTTGTGGATCAGGCCCAGGAAGCAGACTGTGGAGCCCATGGCTTTCCTTAGTTCTTTTTCCTTTCCTATTCTGCTTCTCCTACTCTTTAAAATATGTGTGCGTGTATGTGTGCTTCTCCCACTCTTTTAAATGTGTGTGTGTGTGTGTGTGTGTGTGTGTATTTCTGTACAACATTCCCTTAATAAACCTCATGTCCCTGAATCCCAGTTTTAGGCTCTGCTTCTAGAGATCTCAACCTAAGATATTTACCCTTTCCTTAGCTTCCCCTTTTCAAATCCCCTTCCTAGAATTCACTGAGATGATAAACTGAAATTGCCTGACACTTAATAAATAGTAACAGATTTCCTCTCTCATCTTTATCATTAGTGTAAAGTGAAAATATGAGTAATGTCCTTGAAACATAAAAGATCCTCCAGTGAATTTTCCTTACTCTGTATAGAAAAATAGGCGAGTGAGACATTGATTTTTAAAATGGTAATAATTGTGCTTATGCTATGCAGTTATCCTGAGGATTAATTAAAATAATGAGCCTTAAGTAGAGTTTTTTTTAGTGCGGAGCAAACACTCAGTCACTGGAAGGTACAGTTTTTCCGCTTGACTACAACCGCCAAGAACACTATCGAGTCTATCTTTTCATGTTTTACCCTTGGCTAGCACAGGGCTCAGCACAGAGAAGGCATTCCTGTGTTTGCTCAAGAAGCTTCAGTGAGCAAGGAAAGAATAGTGCTTCATAAAAGATGGCACAGGTTGCAGGACAGTTCTTTGGTAGCCTTGAATTGACCCAATTCTCTCCTTTTTCCTGCTCTTAGTTCTCAAGAATAATTGTAGCATGAGCTGGGAATGAAACACCCTGAGTTAAGGGGTGACTGGCTGAAACAGCCTGAGTTCTGGTCCCAAGCCATCCCCTCATAGAAACAGAATGTCCTTCAGTGCTTTAGTCCAGCATGTCACATGACCCCAGGGTATAAAACCCAGGTCCAGCTGCTTTCCAGGGTCTCTCAGCTGTGGTGCAATGAATGGTCCCATGACTTCTAGGCTTCTGTTGCTTCTTGAGCCTGTCTGTAAGTAATAAACCTGCTCCATGTAATTTGTTTCACATGAGTGTGTTCGGGCTCACTGTACTCAAACAAGTTGGTAACCAGTGCACAGTGAACTTACTTCACATAAGCTTTATGGTTCCACTTCATTTGGAGTCTGGACCATGAATCTAAGCACAATACTTCTCATAATTGTGAGCAGATTGCTACACACGCACTCACACAAATAGCCAGATTCACTTGCTTTGGTCATTAACACAGTTTATTATTGGCACACTTATCAGTAAAGCATACATAAAATACAGCTGTTTTTAACACACGGAGCCACTGTGTCTTTACATGTGTGGAGGAGCATATTAATATGTAAATGGAAAAATTAATTATCTTATAAAGTTTCACATAAATACACTGGAGTAGCCCAAAAATGAAAAGTCCCCATAAAAGAACCAGGTGAGAGCTTTACAAAATATCATACAAGAAATATACTATAAAAAGAAAGAATGGTCAACTCAGGTACGATTAAAAAACACACAAAAAGTTTCAGGTTTATTAAACTGCCCACAAAATCAATGGATTACATGGCTTGAAAATATTTGGATCAACAGCAACTTTACAAATGCATGAATTCTTAAGGGTCCAATTGTCTTTCTTTACTTAAAAATCTGCCCTGGTGTCATTGATGAAAAAAATGACATTTCTTGTTTCAGCATTTGGGCTAAATTGGGTCAACTCAAGAACCAATTGACATGAACTCGACCATAAATTACCTTACTGGGCCCTCTTAGCTGTTGCCCAATGAAAGAAAACATAAAGAAGAAAAAATAAAAGTACATTTAAATTACTTTCCAAAGCTGATTTTTTTGTCTTTTCTTTTTTTACTGAAACAAGAAACTCTCAGATGCAAGTCAAAAAGCAGAAAATATCTTACAATATTAAAAAGTCATCTGTAGTTAGGTTCGGCATATTAATGAGATCCTGAGCACTGAGCATTTATGGACAATATGGCCTTCGTTTGATGAATAAAAAGGAAATTCAACACAAACACGTTGTTAAAACCGTGCCAGAAGATGCGCTAGTTTTCTCTCATTTTAATTACAATCAGTGCCAGTATCTGTATTTACCTGCGAAGGCCTCCAAGGAAGGGTCATGGAAGCTTATTTGGAATAATCCTCTCAATTAGAAAAAAAGAAAGGAAATCAGATCACTGTGGTTTAGAAATAGATATTTGCATGGAAAAGTTTGTATCTCTTCTCTTTCCTCTCCTGTAAGTAAAGATCTGCCATTGTAATGATCACCCACGGGCCTACTGAAAGTGGATTCTGGTGCCGATCATCTTATTGGGAAGCCTGGGGTGGGGGGTTTTCTGATTTGGTCTCTTGAGTGGCGGGAGGTTTACTGTTCCACGGGCTGTTGTTCCCCAGCGCGGGTGAATTGTTGAAGTCCTCCTCGTCGTCCATGCCGTTGGCCGCATCATATTGCGTGTTTTCTAATCTAGTGATTAGCCTTTCGTCCTCGTCCCCAAACTCACCTCCCATCAGAGTTGGCTCTCCTACCACCATCACATCCTGTGAACAGCAGCTGACATTATTACAGGGAAACCTTGGGAGAGAGAAGCTCAGCTTAAAATAACAGTGGGAGGAGTCGGGGAACCTAGGACAGACACACTCGTGTACTGTACAACAGGGTCAAGTCTCAATGTCGGGGGCCGAGACGCATATTTGATTTCTACAGGAAATAAACATCGCCTCCTGATGTGTAACAACCACGCGAGTTTATGTCCTTAGTGCGCAGCCTGACACTGGAGAACGAGCAATGCTAGCAATCTGCAGAAATAAAAAAATGTATTTTTCAAAATTAAAAAAATCCACGCTTTCAACTTGCCGACATTGGGGACTTTGGAGAGGGCTGTGGAACCTTCTGCTGGGTGCTTCTCAATACCTCCAAAAATCTGCCACTTTTATTTAGGGCCTTTAAGTGGCTTTGGAAACTAGCAGTGACCAGAGACACACGTAAGGTGCAATCCTGTAATATTCACACAACTCATTCCAAACGGTATTTTCTGTGTCCCAGGGATGATATACATTTTAATTGAAGACAGAATCTCTCTTTTCTCTACTCAGACAGGCCCTTTTATGCAGCCAATATTCTTGACATTCTGCTACTTAATTATGGTAATTAATTTAGGTAAAGTTTTCGATAAAAACAATGTTCACACTGATTTGACAATTTGCATAGCTAATTAAGTCATTAGCAAAAACCTGCTGATTGCCAACAAGCCCTGAATTTACCATCTGTTATTTTATGGTGCCTGTCACCTATCACCACACAGGCAACCCTGCCACCCATCTGGGCAGTAAAGAGAACCAGTCTGTCCAGCTGGTGCCATAAAAGGAAGATGAAGAATGCTAATTATAATTACATTGATGAAGCTGGTAGTCATCAGAGATGGAGGCATGCAAGAAGAATCCATCTAATCACTCCTTTAAGTACAAATTGTCCTTCCATGAAAATAAGTAAGCCACCTACGGTAGCTGGGAGCATTGGGAGGCCACAGCTGGAGAGGCCCAGGGACGGGGAAGAAGAATGCACACACAGGGCAGAGCTTCAGCTTCTTTGTTCAGAGGATACCATATGGGGTTGATGAGTGACCTTGGCATGAGACAGGACATCTGTCAGGTGGATTCTTCTGGGCAGGCTCTGAGCAATACTCCACTTAGAAGTGCAGTAACTTCAGGAAAGTGACCAACTGTGATCAGCCTCCACTGAGGCCAGAGAAAGTAGGGCTAGCCAGATGCTTCTGGAGATGAGAGGATGGGGTTTCCAGCAGAAAGGCTAATTCAATAAAATGTTTCAACAACTGGGTAAAATTTCTTTTGACTAGAGCTTTGCCCAGAGAAGGCTTTCCTGGGACAGTAGACTGGAATACTGCCTACAGTCAGGAAAAGGGCCATGGGATCTCTAAATAAAGTACCCCTTGAACAAATCCCTCAGTTTCCGCCTAGTCTTTTAAAATGGCAAACCTTGTTTTATTTACCTCTGCTCCCCATCACCCTTGAGTTAGGGGATATAATCAATAGGTTTCCAAACTTTGTTTTCTGACTAATCACTCTTGTGAATGGATAAAAATGGTTTTACAAAGAAATGTCTCAAATGGAGTAAATGCCTAAAAAGTGAACTTGGTAAACCCAGCAATAAAAATGTTGGTGGGTATTCAGCTGGGTGCCTCCAGGAAGATATTTATTATGTAATGAAGGACCACAAATGACAACGACATGGAGGGAGACTCTTGAGGACTGTTAAGGTGAGAGGCAAAGTAGACAACGTCCTTCTGGCTGGCAGGAAGGATGAAGGATTTTAGATGCAGCGTGGCCACTGCAGAGATGTGAATGGTATTCAGTTAGCCGGGCAGCTGCAATATTACCCGTTGCGGGTGTTCAGGATGAAAGAGTGCCACTGAGTTACAGGCAGTTAGGAGATGACACTTATGATCAAGAACAAAGGGAGATGGAAAGAATAGGGCTAGATTGTACAGAACATGACATGAGGGTTAATCTCATTTCATGACTCGTGTCCAGCACACTCGAAGGGCTTGGAAAACACATGCGTAAGGCGTCGCAGGGCAGGAGAAAGATGTTAGAACCAACCATGTGGGTCTGCATTAGTACTGTGACTCCAAAGTCATTGAGAGAGGATGGGAGAGTATGAGGAAGCATAATTTGAAAGAGAAGGAGAAAAATAAAAAGCAGCCAACTTAAATTAAGCATGATATTAAAAGAGAAGCTCCCAACACTCCAGGTGCATTCATTGAATTAGAAAACAACAGTCATTCAAGAAAAGTACCATGAACATAGTGGTTTGAATCATTTTGAATGGAGCTGACAGGCTGGTAATCTGTTTGGTGAATCTTTGTTCTAGGAGCAGCTGGAAAAGATGTCTAGGCATAGGTGTTTTTAAACATACTAACATATGTTTTACTAATTATAAAAAATAACCCTAGCTCAATACATAGTTGTGTGTGTGTGTGTGTGTGTGTGTTTGTGTGCATGCGTGTGCACGTGCATGTGTGCACACATAATTGACAAATGGCAAGTTAAGGGCTTCATATGCACATAGACAGTTAAGACCACTTATAAATTTATGTGCACGCTTCTCTTGGTTCTTCTAAACCTCTAGGCTGGGATAGTGTTTATCTGCTCTGGCAGTCTTGATTTGTTATTCTCACACAAAATAAAGCATGATGCACATTATAGGCTGCCTCTAATTAGGGGTTGTTATCAGCATTTTCACTCCCATTTTGTTAAAAATCCCCCCAACATTGGCAGTGAGAGTACATTTCCTTCCCATCTCTATCCTGTGTCCCACGAGAGGCAACAGTGATTCATCTGAGAGAGGTCCATATGCCCTCAGCTCCCCACAAGGCCAACTTCTGGTCCTCGCTGGAAGCCCAGAGGTGCCACCAGCTCTCCCATTTCACATCTTCTCACTAATCCCCCGTGCAAAGACCACCAACCTCTGAGGAGGACTGGAAGTGACTCCTTTCAGGGCCCCTCAATGCTTCTCCTTAAATTGGCCAGAAGGGGTCACTGCTGTTGAATGACACAGGTCTCCATCCCTCCCAGGGTTGAGGCTGCAGTTCGGGATCGCTCCTAGCCCCTGCTCATGGAGTGAGAAGCAGAATCCAAGGATTAAACCCTAGCCCTCTCCAGACACACACATTGCTGCCGTGGCAGCTACACAGACCACGGCTGTGGTCCTAGTGGCACACGCCTTTGGACCAGACAGTGGATGCCTGCAGGTAGCATTTCTAGTTAACCAGTGGAATAGTGTTGATAACTCAGTAGACAGGGTTAAAAGATGTGGTCACCACAAGTCATCCAATGCTTATCATTTAATGTCCATTCAGCTCCAAGACACAAATTAATTTGTACATTTTTCTAATCTGCTTTTCTCCCTCTCTGTGACATCTGACAATTTTACTTTATTAAAACATCTTTAACTGCATGGTGTGGAAATAGTACTGAAATTCAACTTTTACTTTCTAATGGTGCGTTGCTCTTGCTCACACAAAATCCAAAGGGTCTCAGCTCGTTAAAAACCCCCTGGATACAGGTATCATCCAGTAAAATACAGTTGTTGATTTGGAGGACAGAAGCATAATAGAGTACAAAAGTACATCCTCTCTCAAATGAAATTGAAAGGATTCTGACTAGACCACGTGTGTCAAAATATCTGACATGTAAGCTGCTACTCTCCACTTCTACAACCATGGCAGACATCACTAATGGATGGCCCACCAAACCCAGCCTAGATCTTAGAATCCTCCTCAATACCATATTCTGAGGACTGGCAGGAGAGAGAAACCACCCTTACCATCCCTAAACAGTGAGCTCTTCTGTTGTTGTTACTTTTTCACCTTGGTATTGCTGGTACCTGTCACAGTGTGGGCACATAGTAGGAGCTCAGGAAACATCTGTTGAATTGATTGGGATTCTTGCAGCTACAGTGCCTTTAAGTAGCTATGTCACCATTCCAGAATCCTCTGAAATGCACTTTTCCTTATTTGCTAGAGGAAACTAATGAATGTTACTGCCTTTAACTCCAGGATTGGATAAATAAATGGGCTCCTGTGTACACTTTTTCAGTTGATTTATCCAAATCAGGCCATTCCCTCTATCCAAAATTTCACCAGGAATGGGCATAACTTGGTACTTTAATAGACTACTTTTTCTCTTTTAACTTTTCCCCATGATCTTTAGAGGTAATAGGTGTAAAGCCTAACTCAGAAAGTGGAGGACCACCTGGGGACTATTTTCATTATTTGAAGACTATAATTTGTATCTTTGTAAAATGTAACATAGCACCTTCGATTTTAGGCTGGTCATTCTCTCCATGACCCCTTCTTTCTAATGCAATGGGAATGAAAACTATACCCTCTGTCTGTGGGAGATGGGAGAAAAGACTCAATGGCCCAAGAAATCCTCAGGGTACTGATGGGGTTGCTTTTGGCCAAAGAGAACTGGCCAGTGGAAAGTGGGGACAAGTGGGTGGGGGAAGATTTGAAAGACACACTTGAAAGTAAGTGGGAATCCCTGTGTGAAGGTTCACTCCCACATGGAAGTGATGGAGCAGGATCAGAACAAGAAAGGTTAGGATCAGAGAAGAAGGGTGAGGGGGAAAACATGGGAAAGATGGAAAAGGTAAAACTGTACTGGCTGAGGGATGTAACAAGAAATAGGGCAACTTTGGAAACAGGGTATCTAGAAGGCATCCACAAAGCACTAAGAAAATCTCAGGATTTGAATGACGGCCAAACAGCTGATGACAGGGTGATATGACGGGACAGTAGAGAAGGAACAGCAGCAGTTTAAAGGAGCTAAGGACTTAAGGAGATATTCTAATAAGGGGCTGGGGAGTTAGGAGATGAGAGGGAATTAGGCAGAAGGGACAGAGTTCAAGAAGAATGAACAGGAAATGCAGAAAGTTCCTGTGCAGTTTTCACTATATGGGAC
Organism: Sapajus apella; assembly: GCF_009761245.1. Classification (NCBI taxonomy): domain Eukaryota; kingdom Metazoa; phylum Chordata; class Mammalia; order Primates; family Cebidae; genus Sapajus; species Sapajus apella. The sequence continues at coordinate 6,183,533 of NW_022436945.1, forward strand.
TACCCTCAGCTGTCAGCTTTGGAATTCAAATAAGTCCCCTTCCTAATGGCCTTTGTCAAAATCAAGAAATGAAAGAAAGGGGCCAAGGGATCAAGAGAGTTGAGACCAAACTAGAGGTTGATTTTCCCTCCCCCTTAGCTAATGAAATGGGCTAAGTGTGAGCTTCACTGAGCTGCATTTTCAGTGGCTGCCGGTTAATTACCTGAGACTTAAAATAAGAGTGGACGCCCATGTTGGGAAGGCCCAGTCAGATTACAATATGGGACTGAGCCGCTGGGAGCTAGTTTCCAGTGGAGCACAGGGTCTCCAATGATGGTGCTGAGAGGCCTGCTAAGTGATATTTTAATTAAACCTAAAGTGACATATCTCCTGTCTTGACTCTGATGGCTTTTTAATTCAGGTCCCACTGCAGCACCACTCTTAATATTCCTTTCTAATTCCCAGTTTGCGGGGGAAGGTTTCCATGGCAGACTTCCTCCCTCCCACCCCAACCTCTGTTCCTGCCTTTCCTCCCTCCCCCACCTCCAACCTGCCCGGAATTTTTTTTTTTTCCCACTGAAAAGAGACTTAAATTTGGGCCCTTGGAGTAGGAAGCAGGCAGTTAGGATTTCAGGCCTAAGAGGAAAGCGAGACTTACAGGTACCTGACTGGACAGACTCAGGTTTGCGGCCGTGGTCTTCTTCTTGCTGCCAGTGCTGTTTGCGTTGTTCCCAGCACTGCTGTTGGAGGTGCTGCTGGTGGAATTTTTCCTTTTTCTCCGTTTGGTTGTCGGTTGCCTTGTGGGTTCTGCTGCAGTATGGAAAAGGGAAGAGGGGTCAGTTCTAGGGCAAAAGCAACACGGCAATCAGTATGGCTCCTCCAAGAAATGGCCTTTCTAAACTGAAAAGCAGACTATTTAAACATTTTCCATTTCTTATAACTTTAGAAACAATAAAAGGAGAAAGCTGTAGATGCACTTTTAGCACAAAATGTGTGACACTCTTTTCTTTGTATGTAGATCCAATAACTTTGATTTAATTCTCTCTAACGATATGTATTTAATTTTATAAAAATATTTTTTAGGAGTGTAACTATAACTACCACCTTTATAATTGGATTTAAAATATTTTTATTATCGGAAAATTTTTTCCTCTAGTATATCGTCTCTTTAAAACAAAGAGAGGACTCCTGGGATCCCTAGGGTACCTCCAAGGTAACTAGTGAAGCCAAATTCGTCAACCAGTGTGCAACAGCAGCATCTACTGGTGAAATGTCATATTGCAGCCCACCTCTAGTATACCTTCATAGGATTCTCAAGTGGAATCAATTCCATCAGCTGTGGATGTGGAGCTTAGGGATTCCCAAGTTCAGAGGGAATACTCATGGTTTGGGCCCTGCTGTTTAATGAATGCTACTACTTCCAAAATTGCCAGAAAAAAAAAAGTCTGAGTATATGGTATAGCCAGCATATTACTGAGGGGAAACCAGGCCTCTTAAAGGCCTATTCAGAAATAGAGAAAAATGTTTTGACCTGAAGGATGAGGCAACACCTTAATGGGAATACAGAGACCCAAGGTAATGTGTGGTAATTTCTCTTATTTCCACATTCTTTCTTTATTTGTTTGTTTACTTATTAGGTATAGAACGTTATGTAATGCTTGGCACTATTCTTAATGTTTCCAATGCATTAACTATTGGTATTCAAAAATCCTATTGTCAGGAACTATTATTTTAATCTGTGTTTTGTAAAGGAGAAAGTTTCAGAAGCTTCTCCTGGCAGTTACAGAATAAGTTGGACATGGCAAGTAACAGCATCCTTTTTTCTAACTCTATTTTACACTGACTGTGATGGAGAGCAGGCAAGCCAAGGCTACACTGGAACCAAATAAGAGGGCCTTGTAACATCTGTTTAAAACATGTGTATTTCTTCTCAACTTGGGAATCCCTAAAAAGCCTATTCTGGACATTTCCATTACCAGTAGATGGCTGTGGTAGTAAAATCAGGGACTTTGGAGACATAAAAATCTTTTTGTGACACAGTCCTTCATTTGTTAGCCATGAGACTGGCTATACCAAATTACTACCTTAAGTCTCAGAGCTCACTACATAAAATGAGGATAATACATATAAAGTTACGGTAAGGATTCAATATTCTGAATGTTTCATTCAGTGTTGTACCTCCCCAGTGGCTAGAACCATGTCTGGAGCCTAGTAAAACTCTAAATAAATAATTGTTGAATGAATGAAGGAATTAATGAATAATAAATTAATTATATATGCCTATGTTGGAAAATATAGGTGCTAAGAGCATTTGGTGAGTGAAGTACTTTTTTCCCATATAGTCTTATTAGCATTAAAAGAAAAAATAAAGCCAATTTAAGCACATTTACTATATTTGAAAAATAATATTCTAAAAGTCTAAAATTCCCATAAGATGGTGATGTAGCTATTCTACATAAAATAACACTTATTTTCTCAGCTTTCTAAATATGTATTTGATTAAATTTGCTGTATTCATTTTATATAAAACCCCTGGCCAATTACCAGCCGAAGGTGACCATTATATTTTGTGATTCAGAAAGCTATGTGCCTCGTGTTAATAATTACTCTTTATAAAAATAATTTTTAGGGAATGGATACATTTTGCTTTTATGATCAATGAGGCTCAGCACACGCCTGGGAGTGAAAATGTGTTAGATAGGAAGACAATTAACGATGACTTGAAGCGGCAATTTCAGATCCCCAGCAGGAGACTATAGTATCTAAACTGCATTCTAGGGAAGTGAGGGAAATGGAATCGTTTATGTATTCTCTTCATGATCAGAGTTACTTTTGATACAATATATCTTTAAAAATAGAGCAAACTTCATTTTTCCCTCATTCCTTTCCTCCTTTCTTCATTTATTCTTTTGTTCCTTTCTTCCTTCCTTCTTTCCATCCCTTCTTTTTTTTTCTTTCCTTCCTCCTTATCTTCCCTTTCTTCCTTCCTTTTCATAATTTCTATCATTCTTAAAAAAGAAAAACCTAACACATTAGGCCATGAGAAACCAGCAGTCTGGCTCAGTGGAAGAACCACTGGACTGGGAGACAGGAACCTCTGGCTCTGATCTCAACTCTGCCAATGACCTTCTTGATGACCTTGAACACATCATTTTAACTCTCTGAGTTGCAGGTCCTAATCTGATAAGCTAGGGGACTGAAGAAAATTCTTAAGGATGTTTGCTTGTCACAAATTCAATGTGTCTATGTCCACAATCAAGGTCAGAATATCCCTGATAAGCTGCTTGTCCTGATACATTTATAATCACCTTCTTCATTTTCACATCACTTCCTCCCTGGAAGACACCTCTGAAAACCTATTTAGAGAGAGACAGAGCGAAGAATGAGGGTGGGGTGTACCTGGCGGAGCCACCATCCGCTGCCACTTCTGAAACAAGCAGGTCTTCAGGCAGTCTCGGGGACTGAGGTTGTAGGTTTTATGTCTCGACATCAGTTCCTGCATTGGCTCCAATATTACACACAACTGCAAGAAGTTCAAAGACATTGGCATTTCACTACTTTATAATAGGAATTACAATAAATAATGTTAACAGCTGGAATCAAGTAGAGAGCTTTAAGGATAATTTTTTTCCTGGTTTTGATTTTCTTTATGTGAGGAAAAAGAAATATAAAAACAATTATATCTATTTAATTTAGTATCATTTATAATATGATATTATAGCTGAATGTGATACACCCACACACATGCACATGCACACACACGTACACACACATGCGTGCACACACACACATACGCGCACACACACACATAGGTACAGATAATGGGGTGAATATATGTAGCTCTATTGTGGATTCAAATAACTCTCTCTGGTTAAGAAAAACAAACAGATGAACGAACGAACAAAAACCTCTTCTTTCAGCACGTTTCAGTTTCTACTCTGGTTTCTGTTCTTGTTTGTATAACCACGTGCTGTGAGTTACAATGCTAGTTCATGCAGATTGGTAGTGAAATCCATCTTTTAAACTGGAGCACAGAGTGGCAACTACAGGCACTTTTTGATCTTAACTCTTAGAAAGGTGGATGGTGAATGTTATTTTATTTTTATTCATGTACTCGTTTGTATTTTATACATGATGATACTGTAAATAACGTATGTCAGCATTCATTCAATGTGGGAGAGGTTCTGCATACAGCCACTTTGTTCTCTGCTTTGGTGAGTTTTTTTTCAGCCTGACTTTGGTCTAAGACATCTGATGACAAAGATTAATGAGGGAAACAAGAAGATAAAACCATTTAGGATTGCCTTGGACTTTTCCGAATTCCTTCTCAATTGGAAGCTGATCAGAATACCATTGCAATGAGAGTACTGTACCTATGAGGACAGGGACCATCATTTGGAATTACACATTAATCACTATAGCAATTACAATGATATAAATACTAGCCATGCACCTTGTTCTGTGAAAAAGAACATCACTTTATTATGAAAGACAGATGTGCAGTCTTCAGCATCATCAGCCTACCTTTCTTATTAGCGCCTCTTCTTATGCCATCCCTCATCTTGAACATGTCCCTAGAGGACACGGCGCTTTTTGTCCACTGAGCTCTCTCTAACTGGAATTCTTCTCTCCCTTCCTCCTGGCCAGTGCTCACTCATCCTTGAAAACAGTCATTTCTGTTAAGCTTTCCTCTCAGATGTGCACCTCTCCCCACACAGGCTGAGCTCGGTGCCTCTTCAGTTCTCCATAGCGCACAGCCCCTTCTGCTGTATAGACTCACTCATTCATGCACGAAACCATCTGCTTCTCAGTCTGCCTTTACCACTAGGCCATGAATTCTTCGAAGGCTGAGACTATGCCTTTTATCTCTGTGTTCCTAGTTCAACGCAAATGAATAGTTGCATTTAAAGAGTGATTCTTAAAAAGTCTGAAGGATCTTTCTATGCTGATGTTTCTCAAAGTATCGTCTAAGGAACACTTCCTTCAGAATCAAATGGGCTAACTGTTAAAAATTCAGATTTCTGGGCTATGCCACTTCTGTTTCACTGGGTCTTGAGGTGGAGCTCCAAATATACATATCCCTGTTGGGGCTCAGAAAATGATATCCCTAAGTGAAGGCCTCTGTATAAAGCAAGTTTGTCTTTGACTTTCTCCTGCCCTACTCCCTCCTGTCCCTCATTCTCCCCCACAGCAAGCCATAGAAACTAGAATCCCTCTTCCCCAAGGACGGAATAGAAACCAGGACCTCTCTTCGCCAAAGGTAGACAGAAAACTAGACATATCATTCTAACTTTCCCCTGCCTTTCTGTGTAAGAGCTGGCCATAAAGAAATTCTGTGATCTGCTTTGGCAGTAGGTCATAAGACCCCCATTCCAGCAGGAATCCTGTCCCATACCCAGGAGGAAGGAGTGCTGAACAGAGAGACAAAGAAGAATCTGAACAAACAGGACCTGCTGGGTTTCCCCACTCAGTTATTCTCATTAGGTCATACACTTTTCGCCCAGTCACAGTCCAATACAGTTGTCCACTCCTCATGGAGCCTAAACATAAAAATGAATCATTTTTACTGTATCTTTGGGTATTCATTCTGGAGGCTCCTGTGTCGTGTAAAACTTTGATTCAGGCCGGGTGCAGTGGCTCATGTCTGTAATCCCAGCACTTTAGGAGGATGAGGTGGGTGGATCACAAGGTCAGGAGATTGAGACCATCCTGGCTAACATGGTGAAAACCCATCTCTATTAAAAGTAGAAAAAAATTAGTCAGGCATGGTGGCATGCGCCTGTAGTACCAGCTACTCTGGAGGCTGAGGCAGGAGAATCACTTGAACCAGGGAGGTGGAGGTTGCAGTGAGCCAAGGTTGTGCCACTGCACTCCAGCCTGGGCAACACAGCAAGACTCTGTCTTGGGAAAAACAAACAAACCAACAAAACTTTGATTCAATAAATATGTTATACTTTTCTCTTGTTAACTTGTCTTTTGTTATAGGAGAGATCTTTACGATAGGTAAGAGAAGGAATCACACTTTTGTATCCCTATGCCTCATATAATTCTGACAAACATGACTAGAATTTGAGGTCCACCACCCTATACATCCAGGGCTTTAGAATAGATAATAGGACAGCAAGACATGCACAAACCTCCCGTGGTGTCTAGTTCTAAATCAATTCTCTTCTCACTCCCTCCCACTTTCTCATGTTCTTTTCCTTCCTTCTTAAGTCTAAGCATGATAATTACCTTTAGCTAGAAAGATTCTTCAGTTGTTTGTCCCTGTTAATGAACTAAGCTTGCTTAAACCGCTCACCCCATTTAAAGGCTAACTGCACTTTCCTTTCATTTGTGATTTCTCTGGAAGACAATAAGATTTCAAAGCCTGAACAACACAAGGAACATGTGCACCATAGGGACCAAGACACCAACCCTAGTCAATAAGGCTGTAAAGTAATGAGACCTGAGTTAGTTATGGGATATTCAGTCTTGGTTACTTTGATGTCCTTTTTGAAATCTGAAGTGTTAATATGGGAACACCTATGAAAAAGGCAAGATTACTGTACAGTTAACTCCATATTCCAACATCATGGAGATTCTACATGTGCAATCCTCTGTTAAGAATGCCTTGTTGATCTCACTACAGGGTATACCCCCAAATAAAAATAAATCCTTCTTCCAAAAGGGCACCTTCACTCATATATTCATTGCAGTACCACTCACAATAGCGAAGACATGGAATCAACCCAAGTGGTCATCAATGGTGGAATGGATAAAGAAAATGTGGTACACATTCACCGCAGAATACTACACAGCCATAAAAAAGAACAGAATCATGTCCTTTGTAGCAACATGGATGCAGCAGGAGCCTATGATCCTAAATGACTTAACACAGAAACAGAAAAGCAAATACTGCATATTCTCACTTATAATAGAGAGCTAAACATTTGGGTATATATGGGCACAAAGATGGGAACAACGGACATTGGGGACTCCAAAAGCAGGAGGGAGGGTTGAAAAACTACCTATCTGGTAGTATGTTCACTATTTGAGTGACAGTATCCATAGAAGCCCAAACCTCAGCGTCATATAACATATTTGTGTAACAAACCTGCACACGGGCCTCCTGAATCTAAAATAAAAATTGTAAAGAGGATGCTTGGCTGAGTTACAGAGTATACATTGCTTTTCCAAGCCATCAGGGTTCACCAGACCAAAAGGAGTGAAAACTTCCACAATTATCTATGCAAGTAGATTTAAGAGTGGGTTATCCCTCAAAGAAGAACCACTGTTAGATCCACACAGGATCAGAAGTTATTTGCATCTATTCTTAAGCAAGAATGGTAAGAAAAACTTCAGAGAAATCCTAATTACTGGGAAACATTTTACAGTATTTTTTTTTTTTTAGTATTTATTTTAAAAAGTTAAAAATGTTTTCAACATTTTCAAATTATTTTCATTTGGTTCATTTACCACTCATTGTAAATGAGCTTACAATGGAGATAAAATACATGGGTGGAGTGGAAAAAATATGGATTTACAAGCTAAGAAGTCTAAGTGTGGATTTTGACTGTCACTAGGTATGCATCCTTGGGTAAACTACTTAAAAACACTGGCTTTCGGTTTCACCTGCAAAACAATACCCATCTGATATATTGTTGTGAGACTCTGAGTTAATATGTCTAATTCATGACTATTTAATAATCTGTAGATATTATGATTATATATTAGCAAGCACACATAGGCTGCAAAACAAACTACATTTCTATTACTTTACATCAACAAACATTTATTGAGTTTCCTCCTAAGTATCAAGCATTCCACGTGGTGCTGGGCACACACAAATGAGAATAACACAATCTCTGCCTGTAGACAGCACCCTTAAAAATGCTTTAAGTATATTAATAAACTATCCTGTGTTTAAAGTTCTAGTGTCTTAGGAAATCGCATTCTTCCGAAACAAGTATTTTTTATTGTATGACAAATAGATGGCGGGGATGACCTGTTTGGACCTGGAAAGGACTGTCAGCCTTGGGCATGCTATGAAATGGGAGAGCTACACCTGTTGTGAGGACCCATGAGCTCATTGCCTTTTCCTTTTTTGCAGTGTTTTTCCTCTCTGTGTTTTCAGCAACATTTCTTTTTCAGATGCTAATCCTCAAAATGTATCCCTTTCCCTTTAATGTAAAAAATATCTTCCCATCACTGTAACCCACCCCAAAGGAGCTTGCATCTCTGAATGCTAATCAAGAATCTCCAAAGCCATTTTTTTTTTCCAGTGGAGAGTTCGGGGCTGGAGAGGCAGCCCTCCCCTTATTCATGTATGCAAATGGGGCTTCTCTGCTGCAAAGACGTAGTGGCTTTGATGGGCTGTGTGCTGTAGGTGGCAGAGCTAACTCAGATAAGAGCCCATCTTCTTTGGCAGTAAGCCATTGCATCTTGGCAACAGCAAAGGCTTGGGACATTATGAAATGAAATCAGGAAACAAGTTGGGGGAATGGATTCCCTTAGTATCTAATTAAATCCTTTGGGAGCTGTTGTTCCTACTCTCCCTGAGGTCTGAGACCCTCATGAGAATCTGGTAAAGGCCATGCAACCTGCCTTTCAAATTTTGTACAAAATTTCTGTTGGCTTTTGAATACTCTACAGCCCCATCCATTGACTCTAGGCAGAGTCCCCTGTTTGTAATAAGTATGAGCCAGGTTACAAGATATATGCCTTTTCCTCATCACCCCCACTCCACATACACACAAAAAAACACCACTCAAATGCACATTATAGAATTGAGTATAATAACATATGGTCTTTTGATGTTGAAAAAATTTAATCTGCATAGTCAGGAAGGCTACAAAGTGCCCACTGGACTTTTTCCCTTTGCCTAAAAAGAAAGGCCACAGACGACATGTGTGCAGTATCTGCAGCAGCCTGCATGCAGGCTTGCACTTTGGTTTGGTCTCTTCCTGGGGTAGAACCGGAGTGAAGAATACCATGAGGAATCCCAGGACCCTGTGGAAGGGGAAGGGATCGGCACCCGAGATCACTCTCTGAATATAAAACCCATAAACGTGGTCCCTATCAAGTCCCCATAGGATCCCAAAGAAAGCCATTGTTCATTCAGACAAAGTTCCAAGGATACTTCTTTGCAGATTTACTGAATGTTTTAGGCTGAGCTCACTCCCCTATGCTTCTGATCTCTTTTTATTAGATTCTGGCCCCAACACTGACCCTTTGGTATGAAATTTTGTAATCACAAGAGGAACTTGATGAATGTGTGGATGGATGGGTGGATGGATGGATGGATGGATGGGTGGATGGTTGGATGGATGGATGGATGGATGGATGGAAAATAGATAGCTTGGCCATATTTATAGCAAGGAGTCATTTGTTAATGGCAGACAAATCAGGCATGGTCCTGTGGGCTCCGAAGTAATGAATTTGTCTATTTGATAAATAACTGATTGTCTCCTCCATGCAAAATGTTTTGCACAAACGCATATGTATGTCCTCGCCAGGCAGGAAGCTATTAGCTCAGTCCCAGGATTTCTGACTCTTCATATTAACAGAAGGTCTAACAAATGTAGACAATGCAGTGTTTTTGATTTTGTTTTGCTTTTCATCTGACAGCTCTTCTGAAGAAATTTGTTTCCTTTCACTACAGTCATTCACATTCTTCTGGGGCATCTCATTGTCCAAACCTCAGGAATAGGTGGTGCTTGTCAGAGTTGGTGTGAACTACAAGCAGTATTTGATTATCTCCCAACCTATGCTCTGTCTATCATCAACATTTTAATTCCATCTTTTTTGTATGACAGCCTATGGCCTTGAGCCTCCACTCTTTGTATGTAGGTCTGTTCAGAGCTGCTAGGTCAACATGTTCCTTAGATCTTTGCTTGTGTTGTTTTTCTTGACTAAGAGACCTTCTCACTTTTTTCCCAGTCATCTTAACTAGGAGTTGGCAAACTATGACCTGTGGCCTAAGTACTGATGCTTACTTACTGTCTATAGCTGCTTTTGTGCCACAGCGAAGCTGAGTAGTTTGGACAGCCCACGAATTAAAACATACTCACTATCTTGTCCTTCACAGAAAGTTTTGTTGACCTTTGAGCTAAACCAGTACTATTCCAAGGAGGTGGCTGCAAATGACTTGTTATGTCTCCATACTAGAATAAAGATCATGAGGCAGAGCATATTTAAGTCACTGCTTCCTTTACTGAGAAAGTTTTGTGTTAAAAATATATCACATCAACTAAACAATATGCCCAGTGACATAGTTGATTTACATTCTGGAGACAGCTCCTTTACTTGTTGTGAACCACTTGTCCACACTAAGTCACACTATCTGAACCACTAAGGTCCTCCAGGGTCTAGCTCAAATCCCACACCTGTCTCCGACTATCCTATCCTGCAATGGATTCTTTTGCTTCTGTAGCACTTATCATGAATCTTTGCACATCCCAGTGTTTATATTTGCATTAGAAATTCTCCTTTCTTGTGGCCTTGTTCACCTCTTATCTACAGCAAGCTATGTTTTACTTTTTATTTAACACAGTATTAGGTATACTCAAATATTTGTTGAGTCATAACTTAATAATATCTATGGAACACCTAGTCTATGTCTATCCCTGGAGTATGCATCTTGAATATATTATATCATTAACCCTCACCCCCACTTTTTGGCCCACTTTTACAGGTGAGAAAACTCATACTCAAATCCATTGAGTCATCCAGAACTAGTATTAAAGAATGTAGCTCCTACAGTGTACCAAGGCAATACAGCTATTTGAAGGGCAGAGAAGAGGTTCAGTCAAGTTTCTCTGACTTCACCCCAGTGCTATTAACTCCTAAGTGCTATGTTGTTTAACTCTCTGAATATCAATGGCTTAAATGACTTCTAAGACACCAAGTTCAAAGGCTTTCCCTGTTTTTGTTTCTCTTTGCAAATGGCATTGATCCACAGAGCTAGTAAATAGCAGACTTGGGGGTTTGAACCCAGATGAATCTGGTTCCAAAACCTACACAGAGGGGTAGGTGATGCAGAAAGGTGTAGGTTTTAGAACCAGATTCATCCGGGTTCAAACCCCCCAAGTCGGCCATTGTCTAGCTATGTGTTCTTGGCCATGAAAGTTAGCCTCTTTGAATCTCAGTTTTCTCATCTAGAAATGGTGATACTACTACTTATCTCTGATAGTTTGAAACAAAGTATGTAAGCCCTTAATACAAAAGCCTGGAACTAGATCAGTGCTCAAAAGATGCACATTATTGTGATGAGAAATGCTATGGCCTTAAGGGCTAGCCCCACTGAGCCAGGAGCTCGACGTGCTACAGGACTGGGAAGTTTCTTTGGGAAGTAAGTCACATGGTCTCCAAGAGTCTTAGGGTTACTAGATAGAATGAATGCCCCAAGGAGTAGTAATCAGGCCAATGGTACATGGCATTTTAGTAGCTAATGTCTCTGATAATAAACCATATTTAGAATTCAGTGATGTTCAATTGAACAAGAAAGGTTCCCCAGCACCTCCACCCCCAGTAATTTATTCCTCTGGCTAAATCTGTACTAGAAAGACATCAGATGATTGGGGGGGGGTGGGCGATTAAAAAAACAAACTCTTATCTAAGGGTGAAGGAGTCTTTCCTAATTAAGAAACACATAATGGAAAGATAATATATGAAATATCAAAGAAAAAAAAACACACAAAAAAGCAAATAATCCCCACCAGGAAGCAGACAAGAATGAATAACAGGCATCCACATGACTAAACTCACTCTGCTCTAAAGAGGAAAAACAAGGGAGAGAGGAAACACTTTCCCTTAGAAGCCATGCAATTTTAAAACATCAGATTATGATTCAGGTTTATTTCCTGATAGGATTAAAGGTAGATTGGTTGTCAAATTCAAAACATTCTCCTTTTTATCTGAAGATTCAACCAGGGGTTGTGTTGCCTTTTCTCAGTTTGTTGGCATATTGATCACTCATGAAAGTTATTGTATCCAACCCTGGAGACTGGGAGTCCCTCTGTTCTCAGGCACAGGAGATTGGAGGCAGCTGTCACTCCACTCTTGAAGGGACCATCCTTATTCCAGAGTGATCTTCCCTGATTTCACTTTTGAGGCTCTCAGGAAGGAGGCCGTTGACTGCTTTTCTGATCCACCAAAAGGAGAAGTGCTTGGCCTGTTTTCCTTCGCTGGGGCAGCCCCATCAGACTAGCCAAGCTCACGATTTCTGCTGCACCTGTTAGGCCCATGAAGAAACCATTCAGGGCCCCTGCTGTTCTGTTCTTTACCTCTGATTCAACAGTCATAATTTCTCTGCCATTATCTCTCTGCATAGGTACCCCCTTCTACAATGCTTGGGTTATTTGCCTATTTGCTCTTGAAACTGCCCCTTCCTTCCAGCTCTACATGGCAGGAGACAAGCCCCTGCACATTATTTCTCAGCTATTTGCCAACTGGCTTCAGGTGAGGTTTGGCCAGGTGGAGGTACCCAGGGAGATTAGGCAGAAGATGGCTGTGTTAGTTTCCTAAGACAATCATATCCTGGTACCATTGATTGTGTGGCATTAAACAACAGGAATGTGTTCTGTCTGCTCTGGAGGCTGGAAATCTGATCAAGGAGTAGGCAGGTCGAGATCCCTCTGAAGGCTCCCATGAATAATCCTTCCATGTCTCGTCCTAGCTGTTGGTGGCACCAGCAATCCTTAGGACTCCTTGGCTTGTAGATGCACCTCTTGAATCTCTGCCTCCATCTGCACATGGCCTTTTCCCCTATGTGTCTCTGTCCTCTCCTCTTCTTAAAAGGACATCAGTCATTGGATTTAGGGAGCACCCTAAATCCAGAAAGATTTCATGCTGAGATCCTAAGCTGATGACATCTGCAAAGACTCTACTCCCAAATAAGGCCGCATGCTAACTTTCCAGGTGAATATGAATTTTGAGGGAGCCTATTCAACCTACTCTATGGTTAAGGAAATAAGGAGGGGTATGTCTTATCTTCTCTGTAGTTTAGGTAGCCTTTCCAGCAGCTGTCATCAGACAAATCCAGGACAGTTCCAGCTGATACCAGGTGAGCCTACAGTAACACCTCCTGCCTTTGTTCTTCTAGCCCCAGGAGTGGTAATTGCTCATCTTAGTGCTACCTCATCTTCCTGATTGCTTGTCCAGCTCCATCATCTTTATAAACATGCTATATTAAATTCCCTCTATTAAATTACCAGGTGTGTGTTTTGTTTTTTTTGGTGGACTCTGATTGACATACATGGTTTATAAGAAATTAGACAGTATGTGCAAGATATAGGACTTTGGGTGTCTGCTATCCTCATGTGCTGTGGCTAGGCATGTAAATTCATCTTGGGTTCAAACTCCAGCTACTAAAGAAGGGGGTGATCTTGGGCAAGTGACTTAATCTCTTGACGTTTCAGTCCCCCCCTCATCAAGGTTGGGATAACAATAGTACCTAACTAGTGGAGTTACTAGGAGAAACAAGCAAATTTAAGTGAGCTATTTTCCTAGGTTCTGGCTTATGAAAAGTGCTCTATACATGTGTATTATGATTGGACTATTACCAAGCAGGGGGCAGGGGTTTCACAGAAGACACTTTAAAACTTGACATGACATACATGTTAAAATTGTATAGATGTTCCCTGACGTGTGTGTGTGTGTGTGTGTGTGTGTGTGAGAGAGAGAGAGAGAGAGAGAGAGAGAGAGAGAGAGATACATGTATGTACAGTTGTCCCTTCTTACTGGGGGGTTTCACATCTGTAGATTCAACCAACCACAGGTCAAAAATATTTAAAAAATCATGGGTGGTTGTGTGAGTACTGAATATGTACAGACTTTTCTTCTTGTCATCAGTTCCTAAACAATGCAGTATAACAACTACTTATTTAGCATTTACGTTATCTTAGGCATTATAAGTAATCTAGAGATGATTTAAAATATATGAGCAGAAATACAAAGGTTATGTGCAAATACATGATTTTATATGAGGGGTTTTGGTGTCTGTGGGTCCTGCAACCAACCCCCTATGGATACTGAGGAACAAATGTATATATCTCTGTATATATAGAGAGAGTTGTAAATACACACACACACACACACACACACCCTGAAAATCAGATTTTGATGATACAATGAATGTCTACAAATATTGGTCACTCTGCCTATGCTATACATCACTTGTTCTGACCATTGGACTATTGCCTCAAATAGCCCATCTGGGGGTTCTAGCAACATCTCTAAATTCTAGGACGCAGTAGCGAGGTTAACAAAGGAAAGAGGAAACATCTGCCTGAAAATATGCCACAGTCATTAACAAACATCTAGGGAGTGCTGTCTGTTACCTAGAGAGGTACAAGCAAATTTCTGGTAAGTTTTAAAAATTCTTATTGACCAATTATTGTTCTTCAGTTGAGCCAAGGCACTAAAAATGAAGGCCAGTGGCTCAGAATTACTCTAAATGGCCTCAAACATTGTCTCTCTATTGTCTGCCACTATATTAGTCAGTGTTCTTTAGAGAACAGGACCAATGGGATGCATATATGGACATACATACGTATGTACTTATGTATTTCAAAAAATTGGCTCATGTGATTTTATGGGCTATCAAGCCCCAAAATCCATAGAGTTTCCACAGGCTGGAAACACATAATAGTACCAAACTTTATATATACTGCGTTTTTTTTTTTTTAAACCTATATGTAGATACCTATAATAAAGTTTAAGGTACAACAGCAAAACTAGCAAGAATTTATTATTCTTCACAATTTCACAGGTAGAAGATTCATTCTTACTTTAGATCTTAGTCACTTCTGGACTATTTTTCTTTCTTTATTAAGTTGGGAACTTTTACCTTTCACTTAAAGGAAACACTTTATGGCTTCTCTTTGGCATATCTGAATGGCCAGCATCACTGCTCTTCCATTCTTGGGGCCATTACTAATTAAAGTAAAGGTTACTTGAACACATGAACCACCACACTGTGACAGTCAATCTGATAACCAAGCAGCCTACTCAGGGACTAATGGGTGGATAGTGTAGACGGCGTGTATCCATTGGACAAAGGGATGATTCATGTTCCAGGCAGGACAAAGGATAGTATGGGATTCTATCATGCTACTGAGAATGGCAATTTAAAACTTATGAATAGTTTATTTATAGAACTTTCTCTTAATATTTTCAGACTGTGGCTGACCATAGGTAACTGAAACTGCAAGAAACAAAACCATAGGTAAGAAAGGCCTACTGCATGGAATATTATGCAGCCATCAAAAACGATGAGTTCGTGTCCTTTGTAGAGACATGGATGAACCTGGAAACCATGATTCTCAGCAAACTGACACAAGAACAGAAAATCAAACACCGCATGTTCTCACTCATAGGTGAGTGTTGAACAATGAGAACACATGGACACAGGGAGGGGAGCATCACACACTGGGGTCTGTTGGGGGGAAATAGGGAAGGGACAGTGTGGGGTAGGTAGTTGGGGAGAGATAGCATGGGAGAAATACCAGATATAGGTGATGGGGAGGAAGGCAGCAAATCACACTGCCATGTGTGTTCCTATGCAACAATCTTGCATGTTCTTCACACGTACCCCAAAACCTAAAATGTGATTAAAAAAATAAATTAAATTAAATTAAATTTAATAAACGGCCTACTACAACTAGTACTACAGCCTAGCTAAACTGACACTTAAAATTAACTATTAGCTTGCCCCCTACTAGATTATAAACAACTAGAGGGCTGGATTGTATCCTGTGAGTTTGTTTTATTTCTCTTTCAAGTTACCGAGCAATGGGTGTGATGTTTGTAGAAAGAATGAATGCTTGAAAATAGGGATGGGTTGGCTGGAAAACAAATGGACCAGATCTTGTTTTACCCATTTCATAACTGTATTAACCTGGGGCACATTATCCCAGAATGTATCACATAGTATTTATCAGGGGTCCTCTCTATGTTCAGGAAGGAGAGCGGCCCTTGGGATGCAATGGTGAACACGGCAGATGCAGCTCCCTCCCCTGAGGCTCCCTGTTGGAGGGAGTGACAAGTGATAAACAAGGATTCCAAACTGGATTCATATAATAAAGAAGGGCAAAGCATGTCACGAAGGGCTGCCTGAGGAATCGATATTTAAGTTGAGACATACAAAGATGAATTAGGAGTCAGCCAGGTGAAAGAGAAGATTCCTAAGATAGAGGTAGGGAGAGCATCTCAGGCAGAGGAAATATGTATGTGAATGCATGAGAACTGGGCATTGGAAACCATCACGGCGTCGTGGAGAGAGAGTATGAGGGAGGGGCTGAGAGCCTGAGCTGCAGTGGACAGGCAGGCAGGGTTCAGTTGAATCAAAGCCTCACTTTCTACTCCATAGAGAAGCTGAGAGGTACAGATGAGGTAGGCAAAATCATTCTGTGTGTGATAAACCCTCTGCAAATGCCATTAGGGTTTACATTAAACTGAAATGTGTCAAATGCAATATTGTTCTTTCATCCATGTTTCCTGAGCATGAGAAAAGCATCAGCATTTTGATGTGTTTGGCAAAACAAAAGCACCAAATATCCCAAAAGGCAAACAATGGCTGCTTGGAGACTGACCCCAGGCATAGGAACCCTTTGAAATCACCCATCCTTGCCTCACTGGAAATATGCAGCTTTTATAGCATAATGGTTATTCTTCCCAGGGTGCTAAGAGACTAGGTACTTAGTGTAAGGTAACATTTAAACACTAACATTTATAAATGCAGCTTTATAATTGCAATACTGCAAATAAGGGAATTTGGATATGTTCCTTGAGAGATGTCAGTGACAGTTTCCCAGGAACATGACTATCTTGTTCATGCAGTTATAATCCCTTCTGAACATTAACTGAGTGGTTATGCCTGCCTCCTGCCCTGGGATAAGTACCCACAAAGGTACTGTTAAAGGCAGCTTTGTGCTGGGGTTTGGGGCTGTGTCCCTAAGGCTGCTGTTTGAGAGGAATTCTAGGCTGCTGGTCAGTATGGGGATGTAGTCTTCTCTTTCTTGGTTCTAGGCACACAAAGCACAGCAGCATTTGGAATACTTGTCTTCTTGGCTGCCTTCTTGGGAGCTTCCACCAGGCAACAGCTCTCCAGCTCTGCTCTGACACAAAGGAAAGGAGTGATTTCTGAATAACGCAGTGCTCAGCTGTTCAGTCGCTCCCCGGCCATTCCATCACTGTGCGCTTGTATCTGCGGCCATCTCCCCTCCCAGGGATAGAGGGGAGTTTGGTGAAAATTAAGATTCATGTTGATGATGCCAGCACTGTATGAAAATGGAGTTGGCAGAGGTTGTGGTTCATTCATTCACTAATTCATTCATTCAACACTTATTTACTGAATGTGTACTATGGGCTTTTTATTTGTTCTAGGTGCTGAAGATGTTGTAAGCAGGAAAAAACAAAATCACTGCTCTTTTAAGGAAATTGCATTTTAATGAAGGAGTCAGATAATAAATAAATTAAATAAACAAAAGATGTCTGGTAGCGATAAGTACCAAGGAGAAAAAGGAATGTAGCAAAGAGAGATATAAAGTGTTGGAGTTGGGAGGGTTGAAAATGTGGATACCTTGGCCAAAGGCACCAAGATAGGAAGAATAGTGGCTCTGCACATATATCCACATTCTAATGCTTTGAATCTGTGACTCCAGCAGGTTCCATGGCATAGGGAATTACAGCCACTAGTCATCTGCCCTTGAGATGCAGAGACGAGCCTGAATTATCCAGGTGGACTCAATATAATGACAAGGGCACTGTTATTGTTAATTTTTGGTGTCAACTTGGCTGGATTAAGGGATACTAGAAACCTGGTAAAGGGCTATTTCTCGGTATGTCTATAAGGATGTTTCTGGAGGAGAATGGTGTGTGAGTTATAGGACTCCATGGGGAAGATCTGCTCTCAATGTAAGCAGGCACCACCCAATCAGCTGGGCGCCCAGATAGAACAAAAAGCCAGAGGAAAGGTGAACTCTCTCTCACTTTTCTGGAGCTAGGACACCCTTCTTCTCCTGGCTTTGGACATCAGAACTCCAGGTTCTCTGGCTTTTGGATTCTAGGACTAGGCAGTGCCCCCCACCCCCCACCCATCAGGTTCTCAGACCTTCATACTGTGACTGAGAATTACCCCATTGGCTTCCCTGGCTCTGAAGCTTTGAGACTTGCCATGAGCCACACTACCAGCTTCCCTGGGGCTGCAGATTGCAGATATCTGTTGCAGGACTTCCCGCCTCCATCATCACATGAGCCAATGTACCTAATGAATTCTCTCTCATCTATCTGTCTATCATCTCTCATCTATGTATCCATCTATCCTATTCGAGAACCCTGACTAACATGGTTATTTAAAAGTGGAAGAAGGATTCAGAAGGTAGAATAAGATGACACCATGAGAAGGACATGGCCTGACATTGTGTCTTTGAAAATACAAGGGTGCCAGGAGTCAAGGAATGTGGATGCCTCTAGATGCTGGGAAAGGCGAGGAAACAGATTCTCCCTGAGAGCCTCCAGAGAGGAACGCAATCCTGCCAACACCTTGACTTTAGTGCAATGAGATCTGTATCAGACTTTTGGTCAATCACAAGATCATCAATTTTGTTGTTTCCAGCCACTAAGTTTGTGATCATGTGTCTTAGCAGCAATAGAAAACCAACATAAGCATCCAAAAGGCAACTTCTAAGTGAAGAACTTTGATATAGTTGCCATATTTAGGAAATAAAACTATGAGATGTCCAGCTAAATCTGATTTTCAGATAATAAATAATAATTTATTAAAGTAATACATTATTAATAACTTATTTGTTATTTATCTGCTCTCAAATGTAACTGGGCATCTTGTATTTTATCTGGCAACCCAAATCTCAGAGAAAGGTAGACAGCGGGATATTTGGGGAACCCATTCCAGGCAGAGGGAATAGCATTTCTGCTCAGGCAGAATTCTCAGGAGCAGAGGGAAGAGCAAGAGCAAAGACCTGAGTTCTTTGAGAAGCTTCTAGGAGGGAAATGCAGTTGGAGTGGAGAGAATGAGGGAAACAGCAGGAGAAGCTGAGTTTAGAGAGATTGTGAGGAACTATTAAGCTGGTGCAAAAGTAATTGTGGTTTTTACAATGCGATGTCACCTTAATCCCACAAGAATGGTGGTAATCAAAAAAATAAAAAAAAATAATAGATGTTGGCATGGATGTGGTGAAAAGGGAACACTTACACTGCTGGTGGGAAGGTAAACTAGTATAATTGCTATGGAAGACAGCATGGAAGTTCCTTAAAGAACTAAAAATAGAACCATCATTTGATTCAGAAATCCCATTACTGGGTATCTACCCAGAGGAAAATAAGTCATATGAAAAAGACACTCACACATACATGCTTAGAGCAGCACAATTTGCAATTGCAAAAACGTGGAACCAGCCCAAAAGCCCATTAATCAACAAATGGATGAAGAAAATGTGGTCCATAGTCAAACTCATAAAAGCAGAAATAGTGACTATATTTAATAATACTGTGTTGCATACTTTAAGTTTACAGGAGGGTAAATCTTAAGTGTTCTTACCTCACACACACACGCACAGTGATTAACTGTGTGAAGTAATGAGTATGCTAATTATCTTGATTTCAGTAATTATTTCACTATAAATATATCAAAGCATCAAGTTGTATACTTGAACATATCTAATTTTTATTATTTGTCATGTAAACTTTAATAAAGCTGGGGAAAAAGTGAAAAAAAAATAAACTGTGGTATATACATGTGATGGAATACTATTTAGCCATAAAAAGGAATGAGTTAATGGCATTCACAACAACCTAGATGGGACTGGAGACTATTATTCTAAGTGAAGTAACTCAGGAATAGAAAGTCCAATATTGTATGCTCGCTCTCATAAGTGGGAGCTAAGCTATGAGGATGCAAAGGCATAAGAATGATACAATGGATTTTGGGGACTCAGGGCGAAAGGGAGGGAAGGGGGTGAGAGACAAAGGACTACAAATTGGGTTCAGTGTATACTGCTTGGGTGTAGGTACACCAAAATCTCATAAATCACCACTAAAAAACTTACTCATGTAACCAAATACCACCTGTTCTTCAAAAACCTATGGAAATAAAAAATATTTTAAATAAATTAACTGCAGTTTTTGTCATTAAAAGCAATCACAAAAACCGCAATTATTTTTGCACTAACATAATAGATCACAAATGTTGTAATGAGGATGCTGGCCTTTGGTCTGAGCGAGTTGGGTGACATTGGAGGATTTTGAGCAGAGGTGGACCAGTGTTTGCGGCCTCCTGAGAATGGAAAGAGGCTGACGGTAAGTAATGTGAGGCCAGGGCCTTTGGCCAGCTTTACTGAAGAGGCACACACAGTGGGGAGGGCAACAGGCCTTCAAACCAGCAGATTTGTGCAGTGCCACCTGCCACTGGAACCAGTAAGCTACAGAGAAGCGCCTAGCTGGAGAGCAGAAGATATTAAGAGGAAAAAAGTGATTCATCAGAAGAAATCTGGTTTGTGAGCCAATGTGTAAGGAACATGGGCAAAGATCAGATGTATAGGGGCCTCATGAGGCTGAAGACATTATGTTCAAAGCCTAATTTCACTCTGGAACTCAGGAAGAGAGATGTGTGTCATGACTCCTGCCTTCTCAGTTAGTTCAGAGCAGCAGAGTCTACATTGAGATCCCAAGAAGTCACACACACATTTCAATCTTCAAACACACCTGGGTTTTCTTGAAACAGTTGTCAGAGGAGAAAAAATGATGACTATGAAACTCTTTTAGAAGCTTGTTAATAAATCACTCACTACCTCTAATCACCACCAGTACTTGGTGTTTACTGGGTACCAGGCACTGGGCTCAGCGCCTTCCCCTAGCACCATTAACTTTACAGATGAGGAAAGGGAAACCAGAGGGAATGAGTAACAGGTCCAAGGACACACAGCTTTTAGGGACTCATTAGCTTTGTCCTCCTTGAACTTGGCCCTCAGATCCGAACCAATTACCCCCATCTTAATTTGTATACCCATGCTTGGGATTGTAGCTCTATCATCGTATGTTATAATGAGCTGAATATGTGTCTGCTTCCCTAATGAGCCTGGGATCCTAGTAGGCAAGTGGAGAAACAAATTAATGTTGAATGAATGAATGAATGAGGAAAATATCTTTTCGGAGACATTTCAGCATTAAACCATGGAGAGGCTAAGTTGCAGGTGCAGCAGGGCCCATGTCTCTTCATCCTCAGCAGAAATGGGTCAGAGCTGAGGACCCTGCCTTCTGCCATCCTTTCTCCAGTTTCATCTCAATGTGCATCACTTCTAATTTCATTGTGTGTTTCCCACAGAGACTATTCAAAGCTTTGAGAGATCACAGATTGAAGCTTGCTTTTATTTTTCCTCCACCTATCTGCATTTAATCACATAGGTAGCTTCCCTTCTTTATCTTCTTCCTGATGTTCTATCTCATTGTTTCCCTTTCATTTTCCATGCTTGGAGAGCATCCTGTCCCCTGCATCTTCAGCCTCCACTCTTTTCGGTTTCTGTGTGTGTATGTGTAAAGTTTTATGGTTGACATCTGTCTGATTCTGTCCATACTGACATTGAGTCCCTAGATGTAAGAAAGAATGTGTTCTTCATGTCCTCTGCAAACAGTGAGAAACTTGGGGTGAACATATTCATTGGAAATGGCTGGTCTAATTGGCAGAAATAACCCAGGTGCCTTCCAGTAAGAAAGGCAAGAAAACACAACCATGGGTTCACTCTGGGCTATGACATTTTATGGAGCCTCAGCTTCCCAAATTATTTATAAACCAGTAAGTAGATATTATAAGACTCCTAATATTATAGAATTCTGAAAGCCAGCATACTCCTGGGCATTTTTGCAGTAGAGACAGCTGAAGTTGATTGGGTTTAAGAGGCTCTGCCTGACCTCATACTGCTGCCTTGAAATCAGCTTTGAAATTGCGGCGTCTCTCCTTGTTTAAGGTCTTGCCCTTTTCACCATGCCATGACATGCTGTAACACTTTCCCCTTTTCAAATAGGACATTTGCTTTCAGTTGGGTCTAGTCTCAAATGTCCTTGCTAGCTCTTGGAAAATTCTTGAAACCCATAACTCTTCTATGACATTCAGGACTTTCTGTTTTCCAATGCTCTTATGCATGGGCAAATATCAGTTTGCCCAATAGCAGAAAGTAAGCTGCCCAAGGGCACACCGAAAGCAAAGTCCGTCACTATGTCCCTCATGATCTGAGGCAGAACCTAGTACCCTAAGTCCTGAAAAAGGACCTAGTTTATTTCTGATTCAAAACACATATTCATTTGGTCTGAAAACATAAAACAAGGGTTAACGTATACCTCCTTTCTTCTGGAATCTTTTGCATGATACAGGCTTTCTTTGAGGTACAGAACCTTCCCAAAATGACAATTTCCCATCTATCCTTACTTCAAATCTATCTTCGAACTTGAGACTCTCCTGAAGTTTGTTCTGTCTTAAATTGATTCACCTGAGCCAGCACACGGGCTCCTAAAATGCCATCTACTATTTGAGGGGGCTGGCACACAACAGTTGCTCTGTTACTCCATCTAAACAGCATCATAGCTCTACAACTTGGGTATTTTTATCCTCATTTTACAGATAAGCAACCTAAGGTTTACAGAGATTTAAGTGACTCAGCATTTATAAATGATCTCATTTTTCCTTCCAATGAGGTTATAGATTAGGACTTAGGATCCTTATATTTAGAGGCCATCAGAGGCCATCACTGGTGTTTTTCAGAGGGCGTAAGTGTTTTGCTCCAGTCCCATAGCTAGAAAGTAGTGAAACCAGGTTTTGGTGTAACTTCTTTTGACCCATACCCAGAAAAGTGCTTAGCAAACAGCAGGTGCTCCATAAACACCTGTTGAACAAATGGACAATTCTGCAGCCCACGTTCTTCCCACTATGCCCTACTATTACAAAGCTGTTATTCCTCCCTCTAGCAGACAGTTCTGACATCAAGGCTGGTGGAAAAGCACGTTGCCAAGTCTTCTTTTCTCAGGCCACTTTGGGCTGTCCCAGTTCCTCTGCTACTTCCCTGTCACTCTTGCCCCCAGCAGCATCTTTCAGAGACAGCTTAGGAAAAGACAATTTCTCATTCCACCATCCTTCTTTGCTATCATGTGTGAAGGTGCAGAATTACACTTCCTTTCTCTTAATTTCTCCAAAAGGCAAACAACATATTATTCAGGAGTTCTGCGTCAAATCCCAACACCTGATAGATCTGATATGCAAACCATTTGCTTTCTCTATTTGTGAGGCCATGGGACCTTATCGCTATTGCTGGTCTTCCTTTTGACGATGAAACACATCCCCTATCACTCTTCACCTGTGTCCCTGGCAACTTCCTCAGGTTCATATGGCTTCTCAAACATTGTTTGTCTTGTTCAAGTTCTTGTGGGTCCAAATAATTCATGGATTTAGAGAAATCATCACTGTTTCATCCATACTTGAGTGCTGGCATGGCTAAATAGATAGACACCTTCAAACCAGGGATATGGTTAAGGAAAACCTTACAGTTAAAACAAATTTTGTCTAGTAATGTTCTTTCCAAAAGCACCCAAAGTAATATAATTTTTAGAGACATCATGTAAGGAAATATGCCCACCCATAGTTTTTCCATGGACACTTTGCAGTTCAAACAGAATGAGGAAGCTAGGAGAGGACCTGAGATGATGGAACACAGTTTTATTTATAGATAAAACCCTCTAATAAAAGGCTTTTTCTGACATTTCATTCTAGATTAGTATGATCATTTTGTGTACTAAAAATACACAGAGATTATGCATAGCTAGCATTTGGGGAAAGGGAAATCAGTCTCTCCCTTATCCTTCTTTTTCCACTTTCCCTTTGAATTTTTTTCTTTTAATTTTAGGTATGCCAAAAAAATAAGGTTTTCAGGAACGTAACAATTACGGATTTTAGGCATCACAATGTTTTCTTCAGGTCCATACAAATACCCACACATAACCTTCCATATTTCCTTACCATGGCTAAAGCACAAATGCAGTATTTTTCACAGAACTGATGCTATTTTTAGACCGAATTGTAGGAAGTCTGCAGCATTAATAAATAGACAAGAAGCACAGAGCCATAGCACATGGTAATAAGCCAATGCAAAAGCTAGCTTGGCCTTTAGCCAATGAACTGTGGTTAGATGTTGCAACAACGGAAGTAAAAACACCGCTTACAAAGGAATGCTTAATAAGCCGACAAACTTCAGGCATTTACTTTCTATTCTTTCGTGCCAGCTATATTAACACTAGCATATTTTCAACTTTATTAGTAAAGTCTTAGAGTCTGGTACTCTTAGGTGTATTCACGAAGAGCTTCTTAAATCAGCAGCAAATTATTTGGAGAGGTGAATACTTGATACATGTTACTCTTTTCCCCTATTACCCTAATAGACCATGTCTGTTTGTCTCCATGACACCTTGATCTGAATAATAACCATTATGGTTCCCCAAACCCAATGTTACAGGAAATCTACTGTGGTATTAGCATCCTGTGGTAACTGACCCATGCACCATGTTGTGGGATTTCTTTGGTCATATTTGCTTCAAGGAATTTCTACCCCTCCCTGTGGTAAATGTTCTCTGTGTGCCAGTTTAACATTCCTAGCATGGCAACCACTTTCTAGGAAGGGAGCCAGTCAACAGACTCCAATCTCCTATCTATAATTAACTCAAGATCTCAATCAGCTGAAAGAATGGGGTAAAATGAAGAATCATGGAATGGAATTAGGGTGACCAACTTACTTCAGTTTGCTTGGGACTGTTCCAGATTTTAAAACTAGAAGCTTCAGATCCCAGGAAACCCCTCAGTCCCATTCAGTGGTTTGGCTTGTTACCCTAGATGGAAGAATGACTGGCTTGAGTCTGAAGGAAACTAGGGAGGGACTTGGCTTTAGAGACAGACCCAGGTTCAAATCCCAGTCAGGTCCTAACAGCTATGTGACTCTCCTCACGCCTAGTGCTATCAACATGGGATTAACCTCTACTCTGAGGTTAAGGAGCCAATTTCTAAAGCTAGCAAACCATTAACGTCTGCAAAAATAGAAATAATAACAGCTACCTTGTGGATCTGAGGAGACAAAGCAAAATCACAGCTTCAAGTACCTACACATACAAGAAACTGCAAATCTCACAGCCCTGGTTGCTGAGCTCCAAAGTGGATTAAGAGGGACTTCAGAAGTGGGACCTAAAAAAGCAATGACAAATGACACAATCAGATTGTATCCTGGATGGCATGTCCCTGCGTTTGACTCTGAACATGGTTTTATTTTTGTCTAGAAAGCTGAGACTTCTCTCAAGAAAGCAAGACTGTGACAGAGACAGGCAGCTCCTTCGTTATGACCCTAACATTACCAGACACCTTGTCTGAGGGATGTCACCCTGGCTGAACAAACGGGTGCCTATGTAAAACACCTGTCCTTCAATAAAATTCCATTCTGGGGTTGCATAAAAACAACAATTCCTGGAAAGTTGAAATTTTTGTTTAAATGTATTCGAAGAGAGTACAGATTAATGCCTCTAAGCATGAGAGTATTTAATGCTTCCAGGCTGGCTCTTGCCTGCTGAAGTAAAAATCTTCCTCCCAGAGAAGCTTTTAAGTATTGATATTTTCTGCATTAATAATGCTTTAAACCACATTCATAATAATATAATTAGCAACACAAGTCATATTATAGAGCATGTGAGGACTCTGCATTATTAATTACAGCAGCATAGCCTTTGTATGGAATGCCATGATCTAATTTTAACTCTCAAGGTAAATGATCATAAACTTGGGGGGCAGGGGAGAACAATGCGCCATGCACAACTCACGTTCCTCTGACGATCAGAAATAACAATTAATATTCTGTCCACAGTGCCTGCAGGGAGGAATGTCCAAGCTTGAGTGAATTTAGATGTGATTCCAAATTTTGTATGTAGCAAAATGTGATTAATATACCTGATGTTCTCATTCTATCTCAGCCTCCATCCTAAACCCATGGAGTATCATGATACTTTTATGTTAATGAAGAAGATGCCTTAGTAGGGGTTTTAGAAACAAAGCTTTACCTCAGTGGGACTTGCCTTATAATTTCCATTCCCCTCCTAAACACCCTGAGCTGGCCTTGCAGGAATTCTCATCTCTAGCACTGGGGTAAGGGAAGTGCATGTTTTATTATTGATGATTTTGCTAAAGGTCTGTGCTAGTTCTGAGCAATGAAAAAATGTATTCGAACACATAGTTGTGCTAATTTATATTTCTCAAGTAGCTTAAAAGGGCTTCTACTTTTTCTGTATCTTTGTACACACCATGTATTATCATTAAAAAATAGCTTTGCTCATGTGGTAGACCAAAAGTGACATAAAATTGTTATTTTCACTTTCTAAGATGAATCAGAAGAGCAACACTCAGCTGAGATGCCAAGAGGATATCTGACCTAGTTGTATTAGGACAGATTCAGATGAAGTTCTGTAGGGTGCCCCTTGCTAGCCACCTATCTGGACACTACACTTCTTCCCTCATAAAGACCTGCCCAGAGCCCCCAGGTACCCAGAGTTCTCTCAGCTGAGGACATCACATCAGCATGCCCACCCCATCCTAGTGTCCAGACCCAAAGTACACACTGAGAAATGTAATAAAGCCAGAAATGTAATTACAACGCATCTTGGGTTGAGTTTTGTGCCAGTCTCAACTCTCCCCACAGTGACACACAACTGTCATATTTGACAGACTGAAAGAAAGAAAGAATTTCTCCAGCCTAACAGGTTTTTCCATGCTTCTGGGGCAAGGGGCTTTGGGCGAACCAGATGCTGTGATTGTGTGAGAGAAGGGCAGAAGTAATTGCTAGTTCTTGAAAGAAAACAATTTGGATGACCATGAAAGGGGAGCTAACCACTCTCACAGGCAGGAGAGACCCTCAGCTAACATGATGCAATATAAAAGGCACAGATGGGATGTAGGGGTAGGTGGACATGCATAATGGTCCTGACACCCCTTCCCAACACTGTGCTGCCACTGTCCCCTCCAGTTCCTTTAATACAGCCTTTGGTGCCTGATTGTTTCTTGGGTTCTTCAATATGGCAGAGACCTCAAGCTGTCCTTACAGTCATTCATTCATCCAACAAATGTATGTTTTGAGTGTCCACATTCTGTGTGCCAGGTCCTATGTCAGATGAAATAAACAAAGCAGATATAGTCTCTTCCTTCAAGACTGGGTGATTTGCACTATTATGGGGAAGAACAGGGGCTGTGGAGCATACCAAGGAAGAATACTCAACCCATACTAGGGTGGGAGGGCTGTGTTGGCAAAGGCTTCCCGGGGAAAAACATATCAGAACTGGGACCAGGTGGTTTAGTTATTGATTCTAGTAAATGCTGGAAAAAATAGTAAACAATAGTGGTAGTACTTACTGAATGCTTTCATTACGCCTAGTCCTATGCTGGGCATTCCACAGACCGTCTTCTCTGTGAATCAGATTTTATTATTATCACCATAAGTAAACAAAGACACCAGTGTGTAGAAAGTTCAAATGCTTTTTCTATGGTCCCAGGTAAGAAGCAACAGAGCTGAGAATTGAACTTTTGTAAAAGGAATAACACAAAACTTGCATTTTTAAGCACTGCATTATGCTGCTTACCTTTATGACTTGGGAAAGATCCTTGCAAATAAGCCTCAAAGTACTATTTGCCAAAGCAGATGAAGCTGCACAGCACAAAAACCCAATTCCAAATATGCTTACTTTGTAAGAAAGTTGGAAGGAGCACTGGGCCACAAAGGGTAAGGGCAATGCATTTGTCCTTACAGGATGGGTGGCCCTCTCCGCAGCCACTACCTTTGTTTTCTATACTGGACAAGGAGAAGACCAGCCCATATAAAGGATGCTCAGGTAGCTCGTTTGTGCAAAAGCAGATAGAAAGCATCGACCCTTTGTCTCCCCAGCTGGGTGTGACCGTGGTGAAAGAGCTGCCTTAGGAAGATGAGTAGCTATGAAGGAGGTTCTCAATCGCTTCTGCTTCAGGGTAAATGCCATGAATCCTGTGGCTTCCCAAATTGATTGTGGTCCACCCCAGCCAAGTCACCTTCCTACACCTCGCTGAGTGCTCCAGTGTGCTGTGCTACTGGTCAGATGCCCAGATGGCCTCTGCTACTGTCCAGAGAAGTTGGTGCCTCCATTGGAAGTTGATGCTTTTTCTTCACCGAAAACACACAAAGGACCTGGCAGCTGGGTGAGAAGGGGAGCCAGAATGCGATGAACAGGCATTGTGTTAACTCTAAGTGTGCTATAGAATGAGCACATTTGTTCTCTCTCAACAGGAAGTCATCCCAACATAGAGGGAATCCCAGTTCTGCCACCATCAGGAATCACATGAATCAGGTGGGTCAGGGGATAGAGAATGGCTCAAGAGGGGAGGTCACCTTCCTAAAGATATGCTGGGCTGGAAGGAAGGCCTAGAAGGAAGCGCACAGGTTAATAGTCAAACAAGTGGGCATTCATCCCATTTCCCTCTTTCTTGACTGTGTGGCCTTAGGCCAGATACTCAGTCTCTGTGTTCAAAATAAAGCCCTTTTTAGGGCTGCTCTAAAAATGAAACAGGATGACGTAAATGAAGTGCTGTGCCCACTCCAGTGCTGGTGCTTTGTCAATCACAATGTTACTCACTTTGGTTTTTTCTTTTTCCTAAACTCATATTTCTATATTGCCTTTTTGAGGTTTTTACAGCTTACATTTTTATGATTGGTATAAGCCTGTGTGTGTGGCTGAGTGTTTAGGTTTTGTTTATGAAGTGGGGACTTTCTTATTTTAGAGTCTTCCCTACTCATGTGGAGAGACTGTTTCAAGAACTAAGGCTCTTAGAAACACCAAGACTTCTTAGATCCTTTTATTCTTTGTGACAAAGCAAGAAAACTATGGGAGAGTTTGACAGGGAAAGGGAAAACACAATGTAGTTTTTGCTAAGAAACCAATAATTTCCCTTGCTCTCCCTTCTTCTAGAAGGAAATATGAAGATATCCTTAGTTTCTTCCTTCTGGGTAAAGACCCAAGAACAGATCTGCTGCCTTGGAAAGGATAATTCAGGAAAAAACAAAGTACATGTGAAACATATTTAAAGCAAAAGCACTTTTAAAATCCTTAACAGTCTCGTCAGTTCTCCATTCTTCTCTTCTTTACAGAGGAGACCTTCGTTTTGGAAAGACAGCCTGGTTGGCGTTGGGAACGAAGTACAGCATGTTGTCTGAAGTCAATGCTTGCCTATCTTCTACGTTTATAGGTAAGCACAAATTACAACAGTTTACAAAGATCTTCATGGAGGGCAAGTTAGTGCTTCTAATGTCCTGCTAACAATCCCGAGAGGAGGGTCAGTGAGGGATCCTCTACTTCCTTTTAGAGGCATTGAAACTGAGGTATAGAACTTACATGCAAGACCCCTGACCCCCAGCTGGTCAATGCTGGAGCAGGACTAGATCTGGTTCCTCTGGTGTCCATCCTTAGCTGACACTGGTTTCTGAAGCCCCAGTTCCACTTAGATGCCTATGGTATAGGACAGGGCACTGGCAAGAAGGCCTGCTTATTACTTACAGGAGTTGTCTCCCAGGGAAAGAAAGTGAGCCAAACTGTCAAGGGTGCTTTACGTCTATATTGTGCTGCTTTGTCTTTTTCGGTATCAGGGCTTGGGCCGAGGGACTTGAACATGGTTGATCTGGCATTTAGGTGCCCTAGGAGGAGCTGGCTTGTCTAAGTGGACTTCAGAGTGCCAAGTATTTTAGTCATACCCAAACCATACACTGCTTGGCTTGTGTCCTGGGACTTCTTGCCTCCCTTCTTAAAGCAGCAAAAGAGGAAAGTGTAATCACTCTCCAGTGAGCCTGGACCCAAGGCCCAGAGCAGAACAACGAGCCCTGTTTTGCTTTCTCCCAGCATTCAGAATCAAGACTGGCTTTGTGAGCCATGCTGCTGAGTGTGGTGTATGACCTGTGAAATAAAAAAATTCCTGCTCTGTGCCCAGAGTCTTCTACATCCTGCTGCCCAGGCTGTTTTCTTTTTATATCTGCTGGAAGGGAATCAGAAAAGTCCAACAAGAAAGCACAAACACACACACACACACACACACACAATGATGAAGATTTAGCAGATGATGATAAGGAGTGTTCTCATGAGGTTTCAATAGCTTTTCCCCTTCCCACCATGCTTGTCTTGGTTCATCACTTCTGATGTTTATTTCACTCACTTGTTGAGTACCTGACAGATGCCATCTATAGCTGCTAAAGGAAACGTTTTAGCGTCAGTCAGTATAAATTAGCTGTGTGAACTTGAGCAAGTGATCTTCCCCCAAAGCCATAGTTAGTTTGCTTATTTGTTAAGTAACACCATCATAAGACTGAATCAATTGATCACTCACTCATTCATTCATTTATTCCTTCCTTCACCAAATATTAATTGAGCCTCTACTATGTGTTTGGCACTGTTATTAAGCACTCTGTATGTATTTTTTAATTTAATCATCATGATAACCCCAAGTCAGTACCTTTTGCTTTACTCATGTTACAGACAAGGAAACTGAGACAAAGACAGATGAAATAATTCATCTGAAACCACAAAACCAGTAAGTGTTTGATTCAGGATTGGAATTCATGCATCCTTCAGTCCTGATCCTGTACTAGTCAACAAAGAGGAAGACTCAGTCCCTAGTTTTAAGATGCTTCTAAGCTAATCAGGGAGACAGATGTGTAAATGGTTAAGTGATATGTAGGCGAAGTTTCGCACAAGAGATATGCATACAGGGAGGTACCCAAGCTGTCCTACTATAGTTTGGGATCAAGGAAAACCTTTACATATTGAGTAATATGGGGTTAGGCTTTGGAAGACACATAGGTATTTTCTGGGGTTAAGCTTTGGGAGACATGTGGGTATTATCTGGGTAAAGAGGGAGGAAAGGGAGAGAAAAAGCATTCTAAGCAGAGGGAGAAGAATGTAATAAGGTATAGGAAATATCAGGCATGTTTGGGAAATCATAAAAATTCAGCAAGTTTGGAGTTCAGGGTATTTCAAGGAAAAAGGAGAGACATGGAACTCGAAGAATAAGCAGAGACTTTACTTCCCTCTTGTCACATACACAGACCAGGGAAGTTTCTGCCCCTTTCACTTAGGTGACCATGGTGATGATAGTGGTGACAATACTAGTAGAGGTTTGCACCACCACACCTTATGAAACACATTCACATACACCAGGGAATAGCACTCAATTCCATGAAGCAGGCAAGGCAGGGAGTGGTACTATCCCTATGCCACACAAAAATAGTTTAGCTTCCAAGTGATTACATGAATTTGTGCCAAATTTATTCAGCTACTCTCCCAAAAGAGGTCAAACAATGGTCTGTTTATCTACAGTCCAAAATTCCACTGCTTTTTCTCTTATCTAGTAAGACAAAATTAATCAAATTCACTAAAAGTCCACCACTACTGTTGCAGAAGTGGTGTTCACCAAATATCCATGTGCTCTCCAGCATTTCCCAGCCATCCATGCAATAAAGTTGGGGTCATGGGACTAATTCTGGACAATGGGTGTATTAGTCCATTCTCACACTACTATAAAAGACTACCTGAGACTCTGTAATTTATGAAGAAAAGAGGTTTAATTGACTAACAGTTCTTCAGGCTTACTAGGAAGCATGACTGGGAGGCCTCAGGAAACAGGGCGAAGGGGAAGCAAGCAGGTCTTATCATAGCAGAGCAGGACTGGGCGGGGGGCAGGGGGTGGTGCCATACAGTTTTAAACAATCAGATCTCATGAGAACTCACTCACTGTCAGTAGAATAGAAAGGGGGATATTCACCTCCATGATTCAATCACCTTCCACCAGGCCCCTCCTCCAAATCAATCTGAGATTTGGGTGGGGACACAAATCCAAATCATATCAATAGGCTAGGGAGTTGACATGAAGTGTCAGGTTAGGGTGAAGCCTAACTGCTTTACCCCTGATATTGGACATCATTTTTCTATATGATGTAGCTTCAAGATGAAGGAGGATGGTCAACCTAAGCCTGACTTTACAAAGTAAAAAACGTCTTTCTTGAGTTAAACTAACTGAAATTTGGGGTCTTATCTTTACTTCAGCATCCTATCTTAACTACTATAGTTCTCAAAATGTTGGCATTTTTTTCTACCTGTCTTTGTATTTCCCAACAACTGTCCCTTTCCAATTCATCTGTAGGCCTCATCAGAACACTTAGAGTTCCTGGCTGTGTCCTTTGAGAATCATTTATTGAAGGTCTCTTCCTCTCCTACTTGATTGTAAGTTTCTCGAAGGCAGAGCTGTGACAATCATTTTGAAAAAGAAATTATTTACAGAAAGAGTCTGGCACAAAAGAAGTATACATAGAATTGGATTTTATTTTTTTAAAATCTATTTTAAAAAGGACTCTTTTGCTTGGGATACTTTTGGACCCCCAAGTCTGATTTATTGTCTGGTTTATTAATTTTAGTAATGATATCATTTCATGTCAGAAGATTCTCTGACTTGGGCTTTCAGTCTTTAACAACCTTTTTATCTTTATTCCAAATTAAGAAAAGGCAAAATTTATAGAGAAGCATCTTATCTGTGCTCAACAAGAGTTCTATGCTTTCCATGAAATGCTGGATAAGCTACAGAATGAAAAATAGTGATGTCTACCAAATTAGTAGCATAAGGATTGAGTACATAGTGACTATCTGTTAAACTTTAAAATTGTGCTTATTTTATAATAGAACCTGAGTATTTTCGGAGTTATGTGGGGACATGGAGCAGGTGAAATCCAGGTGATCACCATGTGAAATGGTTTGGATACATGTCCCTGCCAAATCTCATGTTTAATTATAATCCCCAGTATTGGAGGTGTGGTGTGGTGGGAGATGGTTGAATCATGAAGGTGGATTTCTCATGAATGGTTTAGTGCCATCCATTTGCTGCTGTCCTTACAATAGTGAGTTTTTATGAGATCTGGTTGTTGTAAAGTGTGGCACCCTGTCCACATCCTTGCTCCTGCATTCTTCATGTGGTGTGCCTGTTCTAGCTTCACCTTCTGCCATGAGTAAAAGCTCCCTTAGGCCTCTCCAGAAGCCAAGCAGATGCCAGCACTATGCTTTCTCTATAGCCTGCTGAATCATGAGCTGATTGGACCTCTTTTCTTTGTAAATTATCCAGTGTCTGATATTTCTTTATAGCATGCAAGAATGACCTAATACACCACAATTGGGGATCCTGAATCCACAGATGACAGTCAAGTGTGTGTCTCCCTGCTTCGGTCATCCCAGGTAAGGGCTGAGCAGCAGGCAAGAAAATCTGTGCAACATTTTCATACCACTTACCACTTCACTCCTCAGGCCCACATGAATGCATATCAGAACCAATGCAAGAGAAGGATGCCAGAAAGGTGACCTTAAATCTCACCTCATGTATCACATAAAACATAAATGACAGTTTGGTAATTTGGCTACCATGCATGACAGCACTCACAACTGATGGGGTGATGCATAGGAGTTGAGAATTGCTGCTCTAGGAAATGTGTGGGGAGTTTCTATTGAAAAAAGCTTTTATCTAAAGGAGTGAAAACGCACCTAATTAGGTTTTCTGTACATGTTTTGTTTCCCAATTATTTTATGCCTCCTTCTTTTTTCATTTCCTGGAGAACCTTCTGGCAAGAACTTCTGGCAGTCTCCTGTTTCTCAGTTGCCTGGCTCACTGACACACACATAACAGCAAATCCATATACAGTCCTCCAAGATTACATTGCGGGGGGAGAGGGGGCAGGTAGGCACAAGAAGGTCAGTGCCCTAGAAGGCAGCCTCATTTACTCATTCACTAAGAAAATAATGACTGAACACCTACCAGGTACCAGGCACTTGAGAAAAGGCAGTGAGCAAGACTGATAAAGTCCCCAGCCCCCAAAGCCTCATATTCAGAAGCTGGGAGAGAGATGAGAGAAAAGTAAATAAATAAACAAGACATCTTGGATGGCGATTAATGCCATGAAGATAATAAAACAGGATGTGTGATAGAAAATGGCCAGAAATGAGAAAAGCAGGTTTGATGAAGGTCTTTTCAAGAGGACATCCGAGAAGGATCCAATCATGCAATAATGTGCAGGAAGAACCTTCCCATAGGCTGGAGGGAAGGATAGTGTTGGTTTATTTGACAAAAGCCAAGTGATTGTAGCAGAAGGAATGAAGGGAAGAGAAGCAGTGGCTAGATGATTGTGAGCCTTATAATCCATTCGAAGAAATTCCAACTGCAAAAGGGGGCCATTGGAGGAGCCCTTGTGGACATTAGAATACAAGGTTGAAGTCCAAAAAGAATAGTCTGTTCATTGACCTACACTTGTTCCCTAAATTCTAGATAATTTCCAATAATTATTTTTGTTTTCTCCCTTTCTCTCTCTTTTTCTTTCCTAAGAATTACTCCATTCCCAGTCTACAGCAGGTATTGTGCTAGACTTTGGAGACATGGCAATGCACAAAAATTAAATTCCTGCTTTTATGAGGAAACAAACAATAAACAAACATGTAGAATAGGTTTGGAAATGTTTCACTGTGTGAAGGAGAAACAGAGGATCATAATCAGTGTCATGGATGTGTGCAGGCACAGGCTGGCTATTTTTGTAGAAGGTCTTTGAAAAATAATTGGAGAAAAGATGGAAGAGGAGAGAAGCCTATGAACCCTGTGAATATCCAGGGGAAAAGCAGCCAAAGACATGGGGACTGCAAGTCCAAAGCATGCTTGGTGGGTCTGAGAAAGAGCAGCTGGCTTGGGAGAGTGATGGAGGAAGACAATGAATGGGAGGACCATAGGGGTGACCAGACCAAGTGAGCTTCACGAGTCTAGCAGAGGACTTTGGATTTCATTCTGAGATGCCAAAATCATGGAGTTGTTGACAGATGTGCTATAACATTGTTCCATTTAAGCATAAAAAGCTCAATCTAGCTGCTCCACCCAGAGAACAGCTGAGTGGAATCGGCTGGAGGAGCCACAGTCCTGGGGAGGGGGAGAGCTGTGGGATTCAGTGCATGATGTGAAGATGAATCAGCAGGATTTCTCCACAGGGTAAATGGGGCTGGGAGATAAGAGGGAAGTGAGTGAAAACACCAGGGACATTGGCTGAGGGTATACAGGAAAGGCCAGTTTGGGAAAGGGTGGAGGAACTGGTTTAGTTCTGACCAAGATGAATCTGACGTGTCTTTTAGACTTCTGAGTGAAAACGTTGAGGAGGCAGTTGGTTGTATCAGGCTGGACTTTACAGGAAAAGTGGAAGCTGGAAATATATTAATAAATGAAGTTGTCAGATTAGAGATTGTATTGAAATGCATAGGACTGAATGAAATGTTCTAGCATATGGTATGAAAAGAGAGGAGAAGAAATGTGTGCACTGAATGCGCACAACGTGTGCAAGAGAGAGAACAGCTAGTGAGGATGGGGAGGAGAACATCCCCATGATGCCCATAGATCAAGGGAAGAAGGATTTCATGGAGAAACACCAGCTGTAGCAAAGAAAAGGATATTTGGAACTGCTTACTCTCCTCCCTCACGCTCCTTTTCTCCCTGTCTCCCTCCCTGCCTCCTTCCTCCGACTTCCCGTCCTCCCTCTTTTCTTCCCTTCCTTCCTTCTGTTCTTTTTCTCCTCCCGCCTCCCTTCTTTCTTTCAGTTTTCCGTTAGTCTAAGATCCTGCAGGATAGATATTTCTGGTGCTCTTCACAGAATGAAGGGCCTTGGGTTTCCTCCTGATACCCTGCAATGTATGCAAAGACGTAGCGGATAAAGAGATAATCGTATCTAACCGCAAAGTGCATCCCTTGCACTTTGCTATTATATTAATAGCGCTGCTGGTACTTTCCACCCAACTTTTACCCGTGGAGAATTGAAAAGACACTCTGAGTGAAGGTTCAGAATCTTCAAAATGTGTACACCATCAGCATAAATGTCTCATTTTGGATAAATCTGCTTCAATTATATATTTAATTCAGCTGAGAGTTCCCCAAAGAAGGGTTATTCTGTATTCGCCAGTAAAGTATTTTTGATACCCTCATGGGGACAATGATTTGCCAAAAATTCATGCAACCTTTTTTATATTAATGCAGAAAAACTTGAAGGTTATTAAGTCCATGCTTCTGACAGCCCCTGCAGTTACAAATAAAATAGCTAATGAGAAGAAGAACTGCCCCTACCGGCTTATTCCCAAAGCCCCAGCCATCTTTACGCAAGAATCCTGTGACAAATGGTACTTTTCACCTTTCTAACATGCCCCTTCTCCGATTATAGATTTAGATGGATAACATGACCACAAAAGTTAGGCCCCGAAGCAGATGACTGCCTCTGGCACCCGCCGTATGCAATTCGAGGTGAAATTTCCAAGAGCCAAATAAAATAATTGCAATAGGGTAAGTTTAACTCTGCCAGTGAATTTATAAAAATTAAAAGATCTGAGACGTAATGCTCATGAACCCATTTGTCTCATTTTTCCTCATTAAGGTTTAATTGAAATGAACTCTGGTAACTGCAAGAAAAGTTACATTCTTATTTCAGGCTAGCATATTTCAAGCATCAAACTCTCCTTGGGATCAGTTTGATGCACTACTGTTTCACCATTGATATTAGTGCAAACATACTAGTGAAATGAAAACATGTAAGAAAGGCCATTTAATCCTATCAAAAGAGAGAGGTTTGGATATTTAAGGAGCACAGGTATGTATGTTTGAAGGCACAATTCAAACAGCTTCTGGACAAATTCTAAAATGTGAATTGGCCCCCTACCATGTAAAACTAATTTAAAAGAAATGGAAAGTCAAAATATTGTCATGTAAAATAATTACCTTATATAGATATAGTCACTAACTTATCTGCCACTTCAATGTATTGTATGTGAGAAATTAATGTAAAATGCACTTTTATGTACCCATCAGAGGATCTGGGGACATAAGAATTTGAGAGTGGGGTCTTCATTTGGGTTTTTTGAGGCTGCTAACATGGATACTGCCACTTACAGCTTGCACATGGTATGACAGCCCTGGCCACCAGGATCTCCAGCATCTTGCCACCCCTTTCCTATCTGTACTGCCAAGATTAAAAAATGGTTCTTGCCAAAGTCACTAAAACCCCCTCTTTGCCCACCATTGTGTATGTTTCACACTTCCCTTGGGTATATAACCTTATTGTCCATGCCATCCTTTTTATATTTAAAACTCCTTCTTGAGTTTCTAGCTCTCTCTTCTCCTGGTGGCCTCCTTCAACCTCTGACAGCTGCTTGCTGGCCTTCTCCCAGAGTTCTTTAGTTGTCTCTCCCCCAGTGTTGGTCTTGCCCCACTCTTCTGCTTTAGGTTGACTTGCCTCCTCACTCGAGACCTTCTCAAGACAAGCTCGTTCACTGCAGTGGGTTGAATAAATGTCCTCCCAAAAGATACACCCAAGTCCCAACTCTGGAAACTGTGAATGCAAACTATTTGAAAATAGGGCCTTTGCAGATATAATTAAGGTAGGGATCTCTAGATGATATAATACTGAATTTGGGATGGACTTTCAATCCAAAGACAGATGTTCTTATAAGAAGAGAAGACAAAGAGAGACACAGAGGAGAGACAGCCTTGTAAAGATAACTGAGACAGAAATTAGAGTTAGCCTCGCAGAAGTTCAGGAATGCCCTCAGTCACGAGAGGCTGGAAACAGCAAGGTAAGAGGATTTCTTAGGCCTTCAGAGGGAGCACGACCATTTCGACATCTTGATTTGGGACTTTTGGCCTCCAGAACTTTGAGAGAATATGTTTCTGTTGTTTTAAACCATCATATGTGGTAATTTGTTACAGTGGCTGTGGGAAACTGATACATTCACCCAAATAAAACCTTCATTCCTACCATTAAGCCCAAAGACTCCCAATTTCAGAGCTTCAGCCCAGATATCGCTCCTAAGTTTCAGATGCTTGGCACCTTGACTGGGATGTTTTACAGACAGCTCCTTCTCAGGACACACACCCTACGTAGGGCTCCTGCCTCCTCCTTGTCGATTCAGCTGCTGATACTGCAGACTGGGGATTCACACCACTATTCGAGAACTACTTACACAACCAATCTGGAACATAATTATAGAGGCAGCAGTGGGATGCAGGGACCCAGAACCCAGACTCTGAAGCCTGGGTGTTTGGGCTTGAATCCTCATTTAGGCTTAACTTATTACTTAAACTTGGGCAAGTGTTCTGTCTTGTACCAGTGTCTGCATCCCTGTGGGTGATGAATGCCAGAGTTGAAAGATAAAAGAATCTAGTTACCAAATTATAGCCCTAAAGTCCTCCGTTTTAACAATTAGCTGAAAGCCTTTTAGGAAATGTAATAGTCACTCACTATTTAGATTTCAACAAAGCACAGCACCCTACAGCCTACTGAGTGATTATACGAAGAGTGCATTTCACAAAGAAAAGAGCAAAGTG
The DNA here is from genome assembly GCF_009761245.1 of Sapajus apella. Lineage (NCBI taxonomy): Eukaryota > Metazoa > Chordata > Mammalia > Primates > Cebidae > Sapajus > Sapajus apella. The sequence goes on from NW_022436945.1 coordinate 6,221,964, forward strand.
TGCTAGTGACAGTGATGTGATTTTAGGGAGGTAAAGGACAAGGAATAGAATTTCTAGAAAATTAAGAGCATACAACAAGACCAAGACCTATGCCTGGAAGCAAATGAAAATACAGAAGCATGGCATCTTCTATGATTAGGAGGTATTGGAGAACCAAGGCTTTATGGGTTCTGAAATCTATAGGTCAGTTATGACCTGGAATTGTTGAAAGAATCTGGTGTAGGCCATTCTCATGTTCAGAGATTTTTCTAGATATCATAAAGCTAACAAGTACACAATTTCTAAGAGACTCTTGCAACCTTAGTGTTATTTCTAAGTTTTTCCTAGTTTCATCTGAAATCCCCTAGCCTTTAGGAGCACTCAGTGGCTTAGTGTTGATGACAGGTTGACAGAGCAAACCAAGCATCTCTCATATGGAAGACAGTTAACATGGGAAGTGGTAACTGTTTTAGGGGTCTGTTCTTAACAAGACCAACTTCACTTCTCTGGTTAGCAATCTTCTGAGGAATGAGTAGGAAAATAGGAAGGGACTCAATCTTTCCTTTTAAACCCCACATTCGGTCTATCAGCAAATACTGTTGATTCAATATTTAAAATACATCCAGGAGGATCATCTCAACTGCAATCACTCTGGTCTAAGACCTCATCATCTTCTGTTTGGATTTTTGCAATAGTCTCCTGACTGGTCTTCCTATTTCTCCCTTTGTCCAGCTTCTGTCTATTCTCAATACAGCAGCAGAGTCTTCCTGCTCAAACTAGGTCAGGCCAAGGTGCTCCTCTGTTCAAAGTCCTGCAATGTCACCCAGATTAAAAACCTAAGTACTCTTAGTGTCTACAATGCCTCCTGTAGTCTGTTGGCCACTGGAAAGGATTAGGAAAGTTACTTCCTCATGAAATTGGTGCCATTAAGCTCAGACCAGAAGTAGAAATTTGGTATACATAAACAAGGAGACTTACACAAGGGTGTTTATAGTTAAATACAGTTTATAATAGCAATAAAATTGGAAACTACCTGTATGTCCACCAATGGGAAAACAAATACATAAATGTTTGCATATTCCTATAATACAACTACTTGCTGTACTTAAATGAATATAAGCAACATGAATTTAGGTAAATAAATCTTAAAATCATACTGCTGAAGAAAAAAAGAAAGTTGCAAAAGGACCTAAACTTTATTGTACACCATTCATATTGTTTAAAATCAGAAAATAAAAATTCATATATTATTTCTGAATATATACATACATAATTATGTATCAAACAATGCAAGTAATGGTAATTATAAAATTCTGAACAGTGGTTACTCGGGAATGAGAAGGGTGAAATGGAATTTAGAAGGGGCTGACTGAGGTTGTAATGTGGTTATTGCACAAAGAAAAACACTCAAATAAAGCATTCCAAAATGCTAAGATTTTTAAGAGTTATATCATAGATACATTATTTCTCATTGTATTCATCTTAAAACATTCCATGCAATTTTTTAAAAGTTAAGAAAACTGTCTCTTAATTGTGGAAACTGCATGTTAGCTAACTCTAGTTTCAAGGCACCTGTGTGTTTGAGACAGATTCTATAAATTTCTTTAATATGTAACCAAATTGACCAACTCTATAAAGAAGTCCTCTGTATTTATTTGTTCTCTTACTTCAAATATTTTAATTAATTAATTAATTAATTAATTAAATTTTTTTGAGATGGAGTCTCACTCTGTGACCCAGGCTGGAGTGCAGTGGTATGATCTCGGCTCACCGGAACCTCTGCCTTCCTGGTTCAAGAGATTCTCCTGCCTCAGCCTCCCGAGTAGCTGGGATTATAGGTGCCTGCCACCACAACCAGTTAATTTTTGTATTTTTAGTAGAGAAGGGTTTCACCATGTTGGCTAGACTGGTCACGAACTCCTGACCTCAGGCGATCTGTCCACATAGGCTTTACAAGTGCTGGGTTTACAGGCGTAAGACACTGAGGAAACATAGTACATTTGAGTTTCTTCAAGATATTACAAAGTGCTTGGTATCCAGATATCTACTCTTCATTCTTTTCACATGTTTTTTCCTTCCTACTTTGTAAGTCTTAGGTGTATAGTTCATTCATTCATCTACCTATCCAACAAATATTTGCTAAGCCTCTACTATTTATAGGCTGCCTTCCAGGTCCTGGGGTAGATTATGGAAAAAAATAATGTTCCATTTGATTTGGCCTTTATTCTTGTAGTTTTGTATTATATTTCATGTACCTGCTTTAGTTTCCTGAAGGCAGTGAAGGAGAACTTCTTACTGCTGTTTGTGCCTAATACATTGCGAATGCTTAGACACAAATATTAATTGAACATATCAATGAGTTAATGAATATATTTCAGATGGCAGTGACTAAGGAGTGTGTACAAAGCATTAAAAAAATCCATTCTTTATTATTCATGTTCCCATTTTTAAACTAATGCTATGAATTAAAATTTTGTTAATAAACGTTTGCTCTTAAAAAAACTAACAAACTAAAAATATCCAAATTTTTTCTCTTTCTAAGCACTCAACCATTGCAACTACCTAGGATTCCACTTTTTTCTTATTTGCTACTTGGCATACCCATAAAACAAAGGCTACCATAGGATTGAACACAGTCTCCTTCAGAGATGGTTCTAAAATGATGCTTATTACTCTTCTAATTTTTATCCCATCCCCTCTCACCCAAATATCATCATTGCTTCTGTTTTTAGGATGATGATTTCTGAAGCACAATGTTCCCAGAAGTTAACTGCTTTAATATCAAATCGAAGCAATAGCTCTCTTCTCGAGGAAAGCAAAGTTGTGGGATACTCTTAACAAACACTTCTGTACCACAACTCCATAAAGGTTTCTTCAGAGGTTTCTTTTTGACACTTTCTAACTTGGATGACTGAAAACAAACAAGCTGAAGTGAAGAAATGAACGATCACTAGGATAGTGTCTCTACTGGCAGGTGATGTTCATCATTCAGAGAAGGGACCTATCTAAGTAAACACAGCCTGAGATACAAGACGGGTTTGGGCAGTTTGTGGCCAGGAGGTGGAAGGCACTGACTCCACCACAGGGCAGGTCTGAAATGTGGTCAACCTCTAGATTACCAATCACTCTCACACATCCAGTGTAGACAAACACAGCTCCAAATCTCCATGCATTCTAAGGAACCATGTCAAAGCAAGAAATAGCCCTTCCTACATGCTAGGTAGGCAAAGAAGGATTTTTCTTTGGAAGATTTAATATCCTTAGTAACCTGAAAACAGGATTGTTTTTTCTTTTACTTTTTTTGTTGTTGTTGTTGAGACAGGGTATCTTGCTCTGTCACCTAGACTGGGGTGCAGTAGCAATCATAACTCATTGTAGCCTTGAACTCCTGGGCCCAAGTGATCCTTCCACCTCAGCCTCCTGAGTAGCTGGGACTGCAGGTGCATGCCACCATATCTGATTAATTTTTTTTTTGAAATTTTTGTAGAGACAGGATCTTGCTATGTTGCCCAGGCTGGTCTTACACTCCTGGCCTCAAGCAAACCTCCCACCTCGGCCTTCCAAAGCACCGGGATTACAGGCATAAGCCACTGCACCTGGCCTGAAAATAGGAAATTTTTATTGTCTCCATTTTTCAGGTGAGAAAACTGAGGCTCAGAGAGGTTTTTGTTGTTGTTGTTGCTGTTTATTTGTTTGTATCTGTTTTTGTGCCTCAACCAAGAATCCTTAGCCCATAGGTACTAATGAAATTGGTACTCTTTTTTTTTTTTTTTTTTTTTGAGATGGAGTTTCACTCATGTTATCCAGGCTGGAGTGCAATGGCGCGATCTCAGCTCACCGCAACCTCTGCCTCCTGGGTTCAGGCAATTCTCCTGCCTCAGCCTCCTGAGTAGCTGGGATTACAAGCACGCACCACCATGCCCAGCTAATTTTTTTTTTGTATTTTTAGTAGAGACGGGGTTTCACCATGTTGACCAGGATGGTCTCGATCTCTTGACCTCATGATCCACCCGCCTCGGCCTCCCAAAGTGCTGGGATTACAGGCTTGAGCCACTGCGCCCGGCTGAAATTGGTACTCTTGAACCTGATCAGTTAAGAAAGCTTTTTTCCCTGTCAGTTACCTTTGGCTTAAGTTCTTTCTTAGGAAATGTTCTGCCCTGTCCCTGCCTCAGCAGTTCTTAACAGTGAAGAACTAACCTTTTACAAAGAATTTTGTTCTAAGCCCTTTGTGTGAATTAGTTTAAATATTTCTCATAACAAGATATGTACCACTACTATCCCCATTTTATATCTGAGCAAACTGAGCCCTGTGGGATTAAGTAATTTGCCTTAGGTCACCTATGTAGCTAGTGATTGGCCAAGGAAGAATTCATGCCCACAGTCTCAAACTCTTAGCCACCACCCTCTCTGGACATGACACCACCACTGGAAACTGAAAATCCATCCTTTATGTCTCTCTCCCCCTCCCCCTGACATCCCATTAGCCATCTATGATTATTGTAATTCAATGGCCTGAATGGTTTTTGAAACTCATCCTTGTTTCTCATTCCCAGTGGGTGTCGCCATTTTAAGACTTTTAATCTACACTGGAAGACTCCTAATCTTCTTCCTGGTCTCTAATGTTTCCCATGAAGCCAGAGTGTTTTTAAAACATTAGCTCTCAAGCTTGGCTACACATTGGAATCACCTGGGAAGCTTTAAAATGCACGATGCATTCAAACAATAGAATACTATTCAGCCCTAGAAATAAATGAGTGATCAAGCCATGGAAAGACATGGAGGAACTGCAAATGCATATTACTAAGGGAAAAAAACCCTGAAAAGGCAACTATATGATTCCAACTATACAACATCCTGGAAAAGGCGAAATTATGGAGACAGTGAAAGCATCAGTGGTGACCAGAGGTGAAATGGAGAGAGAAGGATGAATAGGCAGAGCACAGAAGATATTTAGGGCAATGAAATTGCTCTGTATGATACCACAATGATGGATTCATGTCATTATAAATTTGTCCAAACCTCTAGAATGTACAACACCAAGAGTGAACCCTAATGGGAACTATGGACTTTGGGTGATTATGACATGTCAATGTTGGTTCATTGATTGTGACAAATGTGCCACACTAGGTGGGGATGTTGATAGGGAGAGAGGCTATGCATGAGATGGGGCCAGTGCGATATGGGAAAGCTCTGTGCCTCCTGCACAATTTCGCTGCGAACCTAAAACTACTCTGAAAACGTGGACTTTTTTTAAAAGTTAATATGAACAAGTCACCTAAAATATATATATATATATATATACGGATGTCTGGATTCACTCACAGAGATTCTGATTCAATTGGTTTGGGATGTGGTCTGAGTACCAGGAGTTTTAAAAGCTCCCCAAGTGATTCTGATATTCAGTAGTGTTAAGAGAAACATTGCTCTAAACCAAAAATACAATTTTGTGAGAGGTGTTACATCTATTTAAAAAACTTTGTTACTATGGGAAATTCCTTAGCATGGCAGATGGTACTGCCTTGAGAATGCCTCAACCTGAATTTTCTAAATGGGTATTTAAAGAATTTTTATCTCAACCTTCCTGCACATGTGTGTACACACACATATGTACACACCAAGAAACCTTATATGCTTACATGCACATACTACATACATGCTAACCACACAAAGTATGTCATGCCTTTGGAATACACCGTGTTCTTGGATCTTTCTAAGCCTTTGCACATTCTGTTCCCCTGGGCTTGGAATACCCTTTCTCTCCTTTCTTGACTGCCAAGCTTCTATTCACTGTCAAAAACCTGCTTAAATGCTCCTTTCCTCTGCCTGGAAGCTTTTGCTGATCCTCCAATGTGGAGGCTCTCCTTTCTGAGCTCACAAGACAGACGTATCTGCTCTCACTGCCTCACTTTCAATGCATAAGCAGGTGTTTAGATTATGTCTCCTCCTTTATTTTCAAATTGTTCTGAAACATGGCATACAGGCTCTGTGTTACCTGACACCAACCACTCCACCCTCACTCACCCCCTTCCAGTTCAATCTCGTGTCACTCTCTCTGTCACCCCATGCTCCAGCCACTACCCTTCTTCCTCTTTCTGCCGTGGAAACTTTGTCAGGATTGATTCTTTAGTGTGGCAGAGGAGTATAATGTTCTTCCCCTGTTTCTCCTCTAGTGAAAACCAACTCATCCTTAAAAAAGTCCAACTATCACCTTCTCAGGGAATCCTTTTGAGATTGCTCGCAGACTGGAGGCAAGCTTCCTCTGTTATATTCACTCAGAGACTTATTATGTTCCTTTTCTCTAAATTTGAAATTATACACACATCCTTATAACATCATTTTGTAAATGCCTCTGCACCCAGCCATAAGCATATAAGAGCAGGAATGTATTTGTTTTTGCTTATGTTTATATTTCTAGCACCTAGTACCAAGTCTGACATCCTTTAAATGATTGATATGAGAATGAATGAATGAGTTCCTGGCACATACTAAGTACTCAATTATTTCAGTTATTGTTGATAAGCTTGGTGACTGCAAGCAACACATCTTCCTTTTTAGAATCCCCAGGCTTTGGAATATAGTGGGCACTCAATAGGAGACTGCTTTGTATATTATCAAAGCTAATGACTATTCCTTGGATTTCATCTAAAAATCAGCGTGTTAAGTATGTCAAAAGTATTTTTCTCCATCTTAAAACTCTGAACAATAAAGACTGTTTATTCACATAGTCATTGCTGCAGCTGGAAATTGCCTGAAGCCACTGGGAAATTAATAAAGAAGTAATGGTTTTCAGACGGGTGAGAGACCTCTAATAAGAGAAAACCTAAGTAAACATATGCAGTTAAAAGTTGAATTGACTACATCTAAAAAATATAGCAACAGAAAACATGGTTTTAACTGCTTTTATTTAAATGAGTCAGTCTCCTTACCAGTTTGTAATTGTACATAATGAAATCAATCCATCATACAATCATACGTTTTTAAGAGGGGAAGAAATAACATAAGAACATTACTTAGGTTCAAATTTGGGGGAGGCAGATTCCAAAATTTTCCAGAAAACTTTATAGTCAGAAAACCTAAGTTAACTTTATAAAGTAGATTTTTATGTAGTAGCTCTATGTGTTAATATTATCATATCCAGAGATTATTCCAGAGAGCCATATTAAAACTGTAGCAATACATCCCTTCCATAAAGAACTTGAAGAATTTTCATAAGAAGACAGATCTCCCTCAGGATTCCAGGCACTCCTTTCTATCTGTGATTTTGTGCCTTAGAACATTTACTTTTTTGTATTAGGAAACTCTATGTCATGTTTCAAGGGGCTCTTTGGGTTCATGGACCAAATTACAAACAATAGTGTTATCAAAAATATTCAAAACCTTCTAATCAGATATTCTAAACCAACACAGCAGAAAGACTGGAAGGCAGTCATACCATGTTGGACCTGATCATAGACACACATGGAGGCCCTGCAGTCCTCAAGTCATGGCTGTTCTTTTAGAGGATCCCCAGATTATTCCATAGATCTCCAGATCAGACCACAGAAGCCCTGACATCAAAGATTCTCAATGGGTAGTAAAATAGAACAAACACTCAATTACAGCGATTGTCCACGGGTGAATGTTAGTTAACATCCTTGCAGAGTTACAGCTGGGTCCCAGGCTCTCTTCCCCTCCCTCATTCTGCTCTCTTCTTGGGCTTTCCTGTTCTTAATGATTTTCTAGATTTTAATTATTAGATACTCAAAAACTCACCGCTTATATCTAATTGCCTTTTTGACAACCCTCAGTTTCTCAAATGCTCTGAAATCCAACACATCAACAAACAAATGAAAAACAGCTCAGTGCCTTTTTCCACTCAACCACCCATGCAAAAGCCAACTGAAATATTCTTCCTGTCCCTACTCAGTGAAGGTGGCCAGCATCCAGCCTGCTCTACAAGCTAAAATGCAAGGGGCATCATTGTCACCCCCATCTCTTCTGAGGTGTCCTTATTCAATTTAGTCATCAAAGTGTGTTAACTTTTCTTTCCTAAAATCTTTCAAATGCACTTTTCTAAGAGATCTTTCTTTCAACAACTTCCATTGCTTTAGGTAAGCTTTATAATATTATAAGTTTTACTTATTCATAGTACATTACTTCCATATATGTTAGACAATATTAAAGGTAGTGTCTTCAAACAATAATAATAAAAATTACCAGAAAGATACTCTCCACAAAAAAGCCCTAGACTCAGATGGTTTCACAGGGGAATTAGGACCATGTAAGTCTCACAGGAGGATCTGAGACAACCTTTAAAAGTGAAAAGTGAAATAACTTCAATGCCATCCAAATTGCTTGGAGAAAGGAAAAAAATATTACCTAAATGGTCATGAGGCTAGGATACTAATAAAACTCAACACTGACAATGACATCATATAAGAGGGAATATCAGCTGAATTTCTTTTTTGAATTCAATTCTTTTTAACAATTACAAGAAATTGTAAATAAATATCAGTAGTAATTGGCCCATTAAGAGGAGGATATATACTGAATGACTGAATTTTTTTTTCTAGAAATGAAATAATAATTCGTTATCAAGAAATCTATCATGGTGAAACTAGTTTTATAGACAAGAAAATTAGCATGAATTCAAAGCTCAGCCCTGTCATTTACCAGCTTTCTGGTCTTGCCCAAGTCACTTAACCTGTGAATGTGAGTTTTTTTAACTTTGGAGTGAGAACAGTAATGATACCTAGCTCCAAGATAGGCAAAGATTAACTGAATCGATGGATGTAAAGACACTGAAATACTGCCTTGAGCATCAATTTCACCAAATAAGCATCAATTGTTCTAATTAATATACTTACTCATAATAATAAAAAGAGTAACGCTATCTCCTTGAACACCAGAAATATATTTGATAAAATTCAACATCCATTTTTTTTTACTTTAAATAGCTCTTAATAGAATAAGAATAGATATTACCTTAACATGAGAAATATGTCTATCTCAAATCATAGATAATCACCTTGCTTAATGAAAAAATCTAGAAGCATTTCCATTAAAATCAGAAACAAGACAAGGATGTTAATTATCCTCACTATTATTTAACATTTTTTCTGATGGTACTAGCCAACATAATTAGACAAAAGAAAGAAATAAGCTATAAAAATTTTTAAAGACTTGGTAAAATCATTATTATTTGTAAATGATATAAAATTTAGCTAGAACATCCAACAAGGTCAACTACAAAAATTATAAATATTAAGAATATTTTACAAGGTGCCTGGGAATAAAATTAATATATAGAAATCAATAACTTTCATTAGTACAAACCAAATCAATTAAACTCTAAAATGGAAGAAAAGAACCAATTTGTGACCATAAATTATTAAGAAATGGAAAATACATACACATATATGTCTAAATATATGCCTATGACCACACACACATATGAATCTGTACATACATACATACATACACACATACAAGAAATTCTCAAAATGTTACAAGAGACACGAAAAAGATCTCAAAAAGGACCTCATTGGAGAAGCTATCCAAGATTTTGAACAGGAAGACCAAACATCATGAAAGCACAAGCACGATATATTTTCCCAACATAAATTTGTAAATTTAACTGAATTCCAATAAACACCAACTAATTTATTTTCAAATTAGATAATCTAATTCCAAAGTTCACATGAAACAAAAAGCCACAAAGATTTAAGAGTCCTGAAAAGAAAAATGATGAGATTATACAAATTCTAACCGACACTAACATATATTATAAAGCAACAATAGTTTAAAAGGTGTTATACTGGACTAAGAACACAGAGACAGAAATACAAAGAATAGATAACAGGAACTGGAGTACACAAACGGGCTTGAATACTTAGGATAATTTAGAAGTATGCTCAACATAATATTTCAAATCAGTGAGAAAAGGACGTATCAGTCCTATCAGTAACTAAATAGTCTCCTCTCACTTTGCAACCCCTAAAATTTCAGGTGGATCGATTATTTAAACATAAAGAAAAAATCACCCCAATTTTAAAAGTGGCATTAGAATACATGGAAGAATATATCATTATTATTATTAGCTCAAAGAAAGCTGTTACTAAATACAAAACATAAACCAGATGACATAGGGAAAAGAACACATCATCTCACACAAACAAAAACAAAAATATTAAATGGAAAACAAGCTTAAAGCTAAATAAAGACCTCATGAACTTGTAATGCAGTTTTAGCATATCACAGCAAAGTTGCTTCTTTAAAATATAACATGCTACATATCTGTAAAAAAAAAACCAGTTAAAAAAATGGATTAATATATGAACAAATAATTCACCAGAAAGAAAATAAAGTGGGTTTTAGTATATGAGAAGACAATAAATATCTCTTGTAACAAGAGACATGCATATTAAAATGAAAATGATGCTATTTTTCACTGACGATAGTGAAAAAATTTAAATTTGATAACCTCTAGTTCTTAAAAAGTGGGAAAATAGTCACTTTCATATGCTAGTGGTGAAACTGAAACTTGGTACAACCACTATGCCGAATAACTTGAAAATATCTATCAAAATTACAATTTACATATCTTTTCATCTGGCAATTCTACTTCTAGAAATTTCTCCTACATATTTAGATTTTTAATTGCCTCTGTGCAAAACCAAATACGAAAAGATAACTGTACATCATTGTGAACAGTAGAAAAATATTAAAGCAACCTCATTGTCTATCAATTAAATGTATGCAAAATGAATTATGGTATAGCTCTAGAGTGATAACCTTCTCTAGGATATATTTCTATTGCTTTTATAAAGAATGCCACTGCTCAACACTTAGCACTGTAGACATAGAGAGGTAGGGTGTGTGTGTGTGTGTGCGTGTGTGTGTGTGTGTTCAAAGCAATATATGCTTGTAGAGTCATGGAATATCTCTGGAAGAAAATGCAAGAAACTGGCAATGTTGACTGCCTCTCTTTAGAGAAGAGAACTAAGTGATTGGGTGATAGGTATGAAAAGTTTACATTTTAAGTGTTTTTACACACTTTGGATTTTGTGCTATTTGAATGAATTATAGTACAAATACATTTTTTTTAACAAATGAGATAATGAGGGTTGAATGACTTGCAGTGTTTGGCACAGAGTCATCCAGCAATAAATGGTCATCATATTGACTGCTATAATACTGATTAGGAATTGGAAAATGACACTGAGAAACGGAAAATCATGGAACCAAGTGATGGCCTATTTTGGATGGAGGATCCCTGTCCCTTAAATATTAGAGTGAACTGTATCAAATAGTCAACATTTAGCAGTTTTTGACCTGAAAAAATAGCAATTTCATGTCATTCAATCCAATATTATTAAATATTTTAATAAAACTATTAAATAAAAATGTGTTTATTTAATAAATTAAAGTTTTATTTTATTCAATAAAAATAATTAAAAATAAATTAGGCTGTAAGGTGATGGTGACAATAACGGTTGCTGTTAGTTCAATTATTTCTCACCATCCGAACCTGCCTCTAGATTTAGAGAACAAGGATTCAGAGAATTAGTTAAAATAATGGGAATACTGGGCTGTATAAATCAATTTTATTCCTTAGTTTTGAACAGTGAGTAGTTTAAATGGGAGCACAAAGGATTTGTTTTAAATGTTATTGAAAACTCATTGATTCTTGAAATAGGGTGGAAAGAGAATAGGCATTGAGGGTTTGCATAGTAAGTGAGGGACGTCTGTTTTTGCAAGAGAACCTTACAGCTTACAAAGCATTTCAGTATAAGGGTCCCCATTTTTTCTTTAACCTGTGCAGGTAGGTGTTAGCCCACTAACCCATCCCAAATCCCATTTTACAGAAAAGTAACTGTTTCTGTTCTTAACTGCAAGCCAGAGCTGGCAGATGCAATGTACTCATCTCTCAGCATACTCAGGTGATTGGGTTCCAGTGCCCCCTTGAATACCCAAATCTGTGCATACTCACAGCCTGCCCTACAGAACCTGCAGATAAGAAAAGATGCCCCTCCATATATGTGGCTTTCACATCCTGTGATTACCGTATTTTTGAACAGTCTGTAGTTTAAAAAAAATTCACATATAGGTGGACCCTCACAGTTCAAACTCATGTTGTTCAAGGGTGAAATGTACAATTAATGTTGAAGTAATTGACAAAGGACAAGAACCACCACCAGGGCCTGGCCCATGTGCAACAGTAAGAGGACATTTTACAGTCTCTCCAAAGCAAGGTCTTATCTTTCCTGCCTTCTGTGAGTGAGATACCAAAAATTCCAAAGCTTATGAAGTTACATGAAACTGGGTTCCTGCCATTTTGTGTATATGTGTAAATTCTGCTAATCATTGTTAATCAACACCATATAGACTTCTGTTTTTCTACTTAAGATTTCCACTCATGGTAAAACTGTTCAAGAATTTGGTAGGTGGCCACAGATTTTTTTTTTTCCCGTAGGTAAAGCACAGACAGAATCCAAGGCCAAAGTTGGAAGAGGAAGGATAAAAAAACAACTTCTTCAATTCCTAAGGCTACACACACTTTTGAAAAATAAAATCCACATTGTCAGTTCTCCAGAATTTATTTTTGCTCTCAAGTCAAATGTTTCCATGATGATCCATGGCATGGCTGAATGGAAAAGGGGTCGCTCCATCTCTACTTTCTTTCACAAAGTTTAGAAATTAGGTTTGAAGAGAAGAGAGAGGAATTAGCTGCCTTCTTGAGTAGACTTTGAGTCTTATGCTATGATTGGCCAAAAAAAAAAATTTAAGTACATCAGAGCAATATGTGCGAGACTCTCAGGAGCATAAAAATAAATAGTATCAAATAGGGAATCTGCTAGTTGGAGACCAGAGTAGACCCAGACATACAGCAGATGCTTAGTACATGTTTGTAGGCTGAACAGAAGTGAATGAGTACTGCAAATGGAATACCAAGACAAAACCGCCCACACCATCCTATTCCAGTAGGCAGGTAAACTTAGGTCAGCCTCTATCCATCCATCCATTCCTCCATCCATCCAGCCACTTGGTGTCAGTTTCCTCATTTGTAGCATGGTATTTATTACTTTATATGTGGTAGTTGTTAATATTTCTATTCTGTATTCTTTTTAGAATCCTTAAGTTGGAAAAGGGCTTGGAAGCCATGCTTTGGTCTTATTTTACAGATAAAGAAGGCTTATCAAATAAAGTTGATGACACCCCATACCTACCCTCACGTACAGGGCTGCTTATGAATTGCAAATGAGAACATCAAGTTTTTGAAGGAAGAGTACTGCAGGTATTCAGTCCATGATGTCAAGGACAGTTAATAGCCTTCACAGGAGTGTTCTCAAGTATTCCAAGGCAACACAAAGTGTTTGCTTTTTAACACTCTGACTTTTCAAGAAGCACATCTAAAGTTAAGTAGAATTAAAATGATTGGCCCTTTATTCACTGCATATCAAGTCCTTGTTTTCGGCACCAGGGAGAAAGAGACGCAATGCCTGCTTTCAAAAAGTTTACATTTCAGTGGTAGCCATGGGAGGCAGAGAAACAACAGAAGGGTAAAGTGATGATTATGTAAGATGATTCAACTGATGAAAAATGCTACGGTAAACAAAACAAGTGATGAGGTGTGATAGAAAATAACTAAGGTGGAAAGGTTGCCTAAGATAAAATAATCAAGAAAGACTCCTTGGAGGAAGTCACATTTGTCTTGCAATCTGAATAATAGGGAGCCAGACATAAAAAAAATTTGGCTAGAGTATTCCAGGCAGTGGAATGATGATGATGACTATAATAATTATAAATAAGCAAATATTTATTGTATACTTACTATGTGCCAGCTCTATCCTAAACATTTTCCTTGTACTATTTTATTTAACCCTCTCAACTACTCATTGAGATAAGATACTACCATTATTCCTGTTTTATTTTTTATTTTTTTTATTGCATTTTAGGTTTTGGGGTACATGTGAAGAACATGCAAGATTGTTGCATAGGTACACACATGGCAGTGTGATTTGCTGCCTTCCTCCCCTTCACCTATACCTGGCATTTCTTCCCATGCTATCCCTCCCCAACTCCCCATCCCCCACTGTCCCTCCTCTATTTCCCCCCCAACAGACCCCAGTGTGTAGTGCTCCCCTCCCTGTGTTCATGTCTTCACATTGTTCAATACCCGCCTATGAGTGAGAACATGCGGTGTTTGATTTTCTGCTCTTGTGTCAGTTTGCTGAGAATCATGGTTTCCAGGTTCATCCATGTCCCTACAAAGGACATGAACTCATCATTTTTCATGGCTGCATAATATTCCATGGTGTATATGTGCCACATATTCCCTGTCCAGTCTATCATCGATGGGCATTTGGGTTGATTCCAGGTCTTTGCTATTGTAAACAGTGCTGCAATGAACATTCGTGTGCATGTGTCCTTATAGTAGAATGATTTATTTTGAGGCATAGAAAAAGTAGGCCATTGCTTAAGGCTCTACGGCTAGTTAAGTGTCCTGAGGCAGCAAGTACAATGTCTCTGGTATGAAAAGAAACTTCGTATGTTGGAAAAGCAAAAATCAAGCTGGAAGTTGGGGGCAGGGGCACTGGAGCCTTCAAGGAGATGAAGTTGGAGAGGCCAGATCCTGTAAGGTTTTGCAGGCCAAGCTAAGTACTTAGATTTTATTTGGAGTGCAGTGTGCTGTCACCAGATGATTTTAAGCAAATGAATGGTTTCAAGGTTCTCCTTCAAGGAGTGACACAGCTTGATCTATGTTTTTAAAATATATGTGCTGACACTAGCATAGGGATAATAGCCTGGGTGATGAAGCATGGCCTTGAAACCTGGACTTTTGAAGTCTGAGATCAACAGGGATGGGAGGTATCATGGAATGAGTCCAGTAGAGGTTTTGACCCTATTATGCTTAGGTCCTAAGTGGTTTTTGGTGTTCTTGATCCATTGCATCCTTTGGCAATTTGGCAAAATAGCCTGGTCATCTCAGTAGAAATGACTTCATTCCAGATCTTCAATCCAGATCTATTAGGAAGTAACATTTCTGCAGCACGATAGTGAAAAGGGCATTAGGTCAACGTGGAATGTAATCCCAGCCTGGCGGTTTACCTTCTTCTTGAAGTTAGATGACTCCCAGGAGCTTTCTACATCTCAATTTCTTTTTCTGTAAAACTAGGCCATTAACACCTCCCTCTCAAATGTCTACTTAGGATTAAATACAGCCAGCTTTGTGCCTTGCCCATGGTAAGACTCCCTGATACTAGTTTACGGCCCTTTCTTCTCCTTTGGGAGTTGTGTGGTGGACACTTTAAATTCTATTTGTTTTCTCTTAATTATGGTGAACATTTATAGCTGTTCCAAAACTCATTATCTAGATCAAGACCAGAGACATTAGGTCAACATGTCTTCTTCTCTTTCACATATTTGTTTATTACTACCTCCAGTGTGTTTCAAATTCTTCTAGGGACAGACAATGAGGCCATAGAATCTACACTAACAGTTACTGTCTTTAAAGAAGTTGAGTTTTCTGTATTGAGCAAGATGGTGCCCGGGCAAAGTAGAAGAGTGATCAGAGACCAGCCACAGAGAAGGATGCTGAGTGAGTTCACTAAGCCGTGAAACCCGCCAGCTCCTTTTCCGATTTCAGGCTATTTCCTGCCTATGCTCTTAAATTAACAATAAATTCAAACAACTTTCTCCATATTTTCCCCTCCCCATTTTCCTGATATACTGTTTTTTTGTTTTGTTTTGCTTTTTTTAACCATTCTAGACAATTGGGAAGGCTATTTCCCAGGAGCAAGGATCTGAGCTCCATCCTGCACTTAACTTGCAATCCCTCAGCTTTCCCTTAGACTGACTGCCAATTTCCCACCTTACCACCATCTCTCTTGACTTTCAGTGTATTGTTAAACAACAATTTCTTTCTCTTTCTCTAGTGCCCAAGACTGGGAAATTACTTTCTTTAATCCAGGCCCTATTTGTAGACTTAAGGCCAAAAATTTTAGTGGCATCTGTGGCTCTGAAATTTTCAGTTAGAATTGCTCTGCTGATTTGCATTTCTCTGATGACCAGTGATGATGAGCATTTTTTCATATGTTTGTTGGCCTCACGTATGTCTTCTTTTGAGAAGTGTCTGTTCATATCCTTTGCCCACTTTTGAATGGGCTTGTTAGTTTTTTTCTTGTAAATCTGCTTTAGTTCTTTGTAAATTTTGGATATCAGCCCTTTGTCAGATGGGTAAACTGCAAAAATTTTTTCCCAATCTGTTGGTTGCCGATTCACTCTAATGATTGTTTCTTTTGCTGTGCAGAAGATGTGGAGTTTGATTAGGTCCCATTTGTCTATTTTGGCTTTTGTTGTCAATGCGTTTGGCGTTTTGGTCATGAAGTCCTTGCCTACACCTACGTCCTGAATGGTTTTGCCTAGCCGGTTAGAATGGCGATCATTAAAAAATCTGGAGACAACAGATGCTGGAGAGGATGTGGAGAAATAGGAACACTTTTGCACTGTTGGT
Source organism: Sapajus apella (assembly GCF_009761245.1). Lineage (NCBI taxonomy): Eukaryota > Metazoa > Chordata > Mammalia > Primates > Cebidae > Sapajus > Sapajus apella. Next base: position 6,238,438 of record NW_022436945.1, read on the forward strand.
GGGAGTGTAAATTAGTTCAACCATTGTGGAAGACAGTGTGGCGATTCCTCAAGGACATAGAAATAGAAATTCCATTTGACCCAGCAATCCCATTACTGGGTATATATCCAAAGGATTACAAATCGTTCTACTATAAGGACACGTGCACACGAATGTTCATTGCAGCACTGTTTACAATAGCAAAGACCTGGAACCAACCCAAATGCCCATCGACGATAGACTGGATAGGGAAAATGTGGCACATATACACCATGGAATATTATGCAGCCATCAAAAACGATGAGTTAGGGTCCTTTGTAGGGACATGGATGAACCTGGAAACCATCATTCTCAGCAAACTGACAGAAGAGCAGAAGATCAAACACCGCATGTTCTCACTCATAGGCGGGTGTTGAACAATGAGAACACATGGACACAGGGAGGGAAGCACTACACACTGGGGTCAGTTAGGGGGAAATAGGGGAGGGACGGTGGAGGGTGGGGAGCTGGGGAGAGATAGCAAGGGGAGAAATGCCAGATGTAGGTGATGGGGAGGAAGGCAGCAAATCACACTGCCACGTGTGTTCCTATGCAACAATTTTGCATGTTCTTCACATGTACCCCAAAATGTAAAATGCAATAAAATTAAAAAAAAAAAAAAAAAAGAATTGCTCTGCTGAAATACTGTTTTTGTTTGTTATTTTGGATATATATCTACGTTACTGATAGTCATTCTCTTTGGCCTGACTTTAGAAATCACTGTTTTCCAGACACTGACACATCTGTAACTTATGGTTATTCACTTCTTGAAGAGTTAACTGCTTTAATTCCCTTATCATGCAGTCATATGTACTACTTTTCTATCTCCAAATGCAATTAAAAGTGCCCTTCGGGTGCTCCAAGTTTTAATCATTCTCTCTGTGCAGCATTCCCATGGCTCCAAAGGGCTTTCTCTGCCTCCTCTCAGATGGGGCCTTTCTTCAAGAAGGAGGAGGCGGAGGAGGAAAAGAAGGAGGAGAAGGAGGAGGAGAAGGTGAAGGAAAAGGAGGAGAGAAGTCAGAATGAGGTCTGACAGCTTCGTTTCAGAGGCCGAATCCCTCACCTTCTCTAAAGCACTGTCTCTCCTTTATGGACCCATGCCAAGGCAATGAGTAGCGTAGCAGGTTCTGAGAACAAGTCAGGCCTGATCCCAGGAAAACATTGCTGCCGGATCAGCTTTGTGAACTTAGTCATTGATGGATTTGTATGCATAAAATGGGGAAAATGATATCATTTCATTAGGAGCATATAGTTCTCAATATATACAGAGAGAAAACTAATGGTATTATAATTGTTATTCTGGAGGGTCCTTGGAGACAGTGGACCTGGTTTTTTAATCAGACTCATGTTACACAGCTCAATGCCAGTCCTTTCCAAACTGTCTGTGACAGGTGCTCCCCCAGTCTTTGATTAGTGGCCACTTGCCATTTGAGCTTGATAACCCTTGAATTGATCTATATTCCAGTCAATGAGATGAGTCCAATGGCCATGCACTGTCGGTCTACCTGACAATGTCAAATAGCTACAGTAGTCTTAAAGTTCTTATTCTCATTTTCTGAACTTATCACAGATTGTTACCAGACAGTTTGCAAGCCTGCATGACCCATGGGCCACACTTTGAATAGCACATTTTATGCTTAACTCTTTTGAGGAGTTATAATATGCTTGGCACTGTGTGAGGCATCGGAGATTTTCTGGTGTGGCTGCTCCCTCCTAAGAAAGTCAGGGCTTAATAAGGGTTTCTGTGGCTCTGTCAGAATGCATCATGGTGAATGGTCTACCTGGATCCCAGCCTACTGTGACCACCAGCAACTACAGGTCATCTCAATCTCTGAGCAGGGATTCCTGTTCCAACCTCAGGCTTGGCTTGGCATTTAGGTGGAAAAGGAGGTTGAATTGCAATCCCTTCTCCTGTCATATAACCAGGGGAAACATCCTGGCTGAGAGTCAAAATCTTACAAAAATGAGAAACAAAAAACCTCGGCCGGATTCCAAACGCTGACTTCAGCCACACTCATTTTGCTGGAGGCCACTTTATGTCATTCTGATGGAGGTCATTTTCCAAAGCTAATTGCCCAATTCTTCTAGGCATTGGACTATGCTCCTGTTGCTATCAGTGGAGGCTACATGCAGGGACCAATGTTCTTTAAAGTATAACAATAACAACAACAAAAATCTTCATTCACTTGGGAAATTAAAGGTACAGGATCAAAAATCACTACTGTGAAACCTAAATGCTTTCACACTCAGTTGATGATACTGTTATTTAACGATTTAGACTTATTTAACAACAGCAACAAATAGCCTATAGATAGTATTGGAAATATCTCAATGATAACGATGACACATTTGTGATAACACTTGTATGGGGGAGAGGTGCCAAATACAAGCACATGTTCCAGCCCCTCAGGCCACACTTCTTGGCAGACATCATCAATCAGTCACTACTTCTCTTCTTTCTGATCTTTCGTACAGAATCTCAGCATACAATTCAATGCCACAACCAATATATGGACTTGGCTTCCTGGAGTAGTAATTTACAGTTTAAGAAGTGCTTGTCACATGCATTATTATTTTCACCCTCACCTGCAACTACTGTCATTCAGAATGGACGTAATTATTTACACATGAGAAAACTGGGGTGCTGAGAAATTAAGGCACTTGATCAATATCATATAAAAAATAAATGGCAGCAGTACAAGTTGAGCCCTGATCTGCTGCACTCAGGAGGGGACTGGCATTTACAGTGCTTCTTCTGTGTGCCAGGCTCTTTCAAACTCTGCTTCATCTAATCTTCATGCCAGCCTTGTGAGATCTATTATTTTTTCCAAGTTTCAGATGAAAAAAGTTGGATTCAGGGAGCTGAAGAAACTTGTTCAAGGTTATGTTGGTAGTAAGGCGAAGCATTAGGATTTGAACCTACATTTTGCTGACTCCAAAACACATTTATTTGTCTTCCCACATGGCCTCTGCCATTCAGGCTTCTACTTGCAGAAAACATTGTTAAGATGTTTTCTTAACATGGCAAAGATGGCCAAGTTGTTTAGAGAAGTGGTATTAACGACACCAACAATTTGAACATGACTTCCTTGCTCAACATTAAAGAAATGATTAAACACATCATAGCACCACACTGGCATATTTGTAGCTATTATAAGTGTCCAATGATGACTACCTAGAAACATGCAAGTGTTTACTAAATAACTTTAATAAATTGTATATAACCTGATTGCATTTGTGGTTAAATTATCTATCTGAATGGATAAAGACTAAGAGAACACATAAAATATCTTTTGGCTGAGATACAGTCATGTTAAACATAATGCTTAAAAGAAAAAAGAAGAACACTCCACTTTCAGCATTGAACTTAATCTGCACTAGAGACCAATGGACCTAATAGATACTTACAGATGATTCCGTTCAAAGGCTGCAGAATACACATTCTTTGCCTCACAATGTGGATGATTTTCAAGGATCAGCCATATGGTAGGTCACAAAATAAGTGTTAAAACATTCAAAAAATTGAAATAATATGAAGCATCTTCTCTGACCACAGTGGAATAAAACTGGAAATCACTAACAAGAGGAATTTTGGAAACAATACAAATACATGAAAATGAGACAATATACTCCTGAATGACCAGTGGATCAATGAAGAAATTAAGAAGGAAATTGAAACATTTTTTAAAACAAATGATAATGGAAACATAACATACAAAAACTTATAAATACAGCAAAAGCAGTACTAAGAGGGAAATTTATAACTGTAAGTGCCTCCATCAACGAAGAAAAGCTTCAAATAAACAACCTTAAAGTACTAGAAAAACAAGAGCAAATCGAATCCAAAATTACTAGAAGAAATAATAAAGATCAGAGCAGGAATCAATGAAATTAAAATGAAGAAAACAATGCAAAAGATCAATGAAACGAAAGTTGGTTTTTTTAAAAGTTAAACAAAATAGACAAACCTTAAGCCAGATTACAAAAACAAAAACAAAAACAAAAAAAAAAAGAAAGAAAAAAGAGAAGAACCAAATAAATAAAATCAAAGTTGGAAAATGAGATGTTACAACTAATACTGCAGAAATTCAAAAGATCATTAATAGCTACTAGGAGCAAGTATATGCCAATAAGTTGGAAAATCTAGAAGAAATGGACAAATTCCTAGACACAGACAACCCACCAAGATTGAAGCATGAAAAAAATCCAAAACCTGAAGAGATCAACAATGAGTAACAAGATCTAAGCCATAATAAAAAGGCTTTTGGCAAAGAAAAGCCTGGGACCCGATGGCTTCACTGCTGAATTCTACCAAACATTTAAAGAACTAATACCAATCCTACTGAAACTATTCCAACAAGTAGAGGATGAGGGACTACTTTCAAATTTATTCTCATAGACCAGTATCACCCTCATCTCCAAACCAGACAAAGACACATCAAAATAAGAGAAAACTACAAGCCAATATCAGTGATAAATATTGATGCAAAAATCCTCAATAAAATACTATCAAACCAAACTTGACAACGCATTAAAAAGATCATTTATTATGATCAAGTAGTATTTGTCCCAGGCATGCAAGAGTGGTTCAACATGTGCAACAGAATGAAGGACAAAACCATATGACCATTTCAATTGATGCTAAAAAAGCATTTGATAAAACTCAACATTTCTTCGTAACAAAAACCCTAAAAAAACTTGGTATAGAAGGAATATGCTTCCACATGATAAAAGCCGTACATGACAGACCTACAGTTGGTACCATACTGAACGGGGAAAAGTTTTAGTCTTTTCTTTAAGATGTGGAACATGACAAGAATGCTCAGTGTTATCACTGTTATTCAACATAGTATGGAAAGTCCTAGTTAAAGTAATCAGATAAGAGAAAGAAATAAAGTGTATCCACTCTGGAAAGGAAAAAGTCAAGTTGTCCTTGCTTGCCAATAACATCTTATATTTGGAAAAACTTAAAGACTCCACCAAGAAACTATTGGAGGTGATAAACAAACTTAGTAAGGTTTCAGAATACAAAATCAACATAAAAATCAGTCACATTTTTCTATGCCAACAGTGAACAATCTGAAAAGGAAATCAAGAAAGTAATCCCAATTACAATAGCTACAAATAAAATAAAATAATTAGAAATTAACTTAACCAAAAAAACTTAAAAAAAAAAAAAGAAATTAACTTAACCAAGTAAGTGAAAGATCTCTACAATGAAATCTACAACGTATTGATGAAAGAAACTGAAGAGGATATACAAAAATGGACAGATATTCCATTTTCACTGATTGAAAGAATCAATATTGTTACAATGTCCATACTACCCAAAGCAATTTACATATTTAATGCAATGCCTATCAAAATACCAATGGCATTTTTCACAAAAATACAAAAGACAATCCCAAGATTTTTATGGAACCACAAAACACCCAGAATAACCAAAGTTATCATGAGCAAAAAGAACAGAACAGAAAAAATCACATTGTCTGACTTAAAATTATACTACAGAGCTATAGTAACTAAAACAGCATGGTACTGGCATAAAAACAAACACACAGACCAGTGGAACAGAATATAGAATATATAAATAAATCCATCATTTACAGTAAACTCATTTTCAAAAAAGTTTTCAAGAACATATATTCAGGAAAGGACAGCCTATTCAATACAGTGCTGGAAAAACTGGATTCCATATGCAGAAGAATGAAATTAGACTCTTATTTCTCACCATAAAAAAATCAAATAAAAATGGATTTAAAAATTAAATCCAAGACCTCACGCTATGAAACTATTAAAAGAAAACATTGAGCAAACTCTCCATGACTTTGGCCTGAGCAAAGACTTCTGGAGCAATACCCCACAGGCACACAGGCACCCCCAAAATGGACAAATGGGATCACGTCAAGTTAAAAAGCTTCTGCACAGCAAAGGAAACAATCAACAAAGTGAAGAGACAATCCAAAGAATGGGAGAAAATAGCTTCAAGCTACCCATTTGACAAGGAATTAATAATCATAATACATGAGAAGTTCAAAGAACTCTATAGAAAAAGATCTAATAATTTAATTAAACATAGACAAGAGATCTTAATAGACAGTTCTCAAAAAGAGACATGAAAATGACAAACAGGTATATGAAAAGGTACTCAACATCACTGATTATCAGAGAAATGCACATCAAAGCTATAATGAGATATCTCATCCCAGTCAAAATGGCTTTTAGTCAAAAGACAGAAAATAACAAATGCTGATGAGAATGTGGAGAAAGGTAACTTTTGTACACTGTTGGTGGGAATGTAAATTAGTATAACCACTATGGAGAATAGTTTGGAGGTTCTTCAAAAAACTAAATACAGAGCTACCATATGATCCAGCAATCCAATCACATTCCTATATACCCCAAAGAAAGGAAATCAGTATGTCAAAGAGATATCTGCACTCCTATGTTTACTGCAGCGCTTATTAACAATAGCCAAGATTTCCAAGCAAATTAAGTGTCTGTCAGCAGACAAATGGATAAAGAAAATATGGCACATATACATAGTAGAGTACTATTCAGTCATAAAAAGGATGAGATTCTGTCATTTACAACAAAATGGATGGAACTGAAGATTATTATATTAAGTGAAATAAGCCAGACACAGAAAGACATATATTGCAAGTTCTCATTTATCTGTGAAAGCTAAAAATTAAAACAAATGAATTGGAGATAGAAAGTAGGAATGGTCACCACAGGTTAGGAAGGGCCAAGGGTGGGGAAATGGAGGATGGTTAACTGGTACAAAAATATAGTTAGAAAGAATTTTAAAAATCTAGCATAGCAGGGTGGCTACAGTAAAAAATAATTTAATTGTTTATTTTTAAATAATTAAAAGAATACAATTGAATTGTTGAAAAACAAGGATAAATGCTTGAGGCGATGTATACCCTATTTACACTGATATGATTATTATGCATTGCATGACTGTATCGAAATACCTCATGTAACTTATAAATATATACACCTACTATGTACCCTAAAAATTAAAATAACAAAAAACAAAGGATTTGTAACCTAGCATTAAGAAAATGTGGTCAAAGAAAATAGAAAAAGATAATCACTCATTAAAAAATTTGTTTTCAATACTTAATGCATTTCCAATTTAATGAAAATAACATAATGACATTCAGAGTAAGGATTAAATACTGATTCAGAGCAAGTAGAAAAAATAATATTAGAAGAAAAATGTAACATGTGATTTCTGAGTATTTAAGTGGGAATCTGCACCCTAGAGAGATGTGAGGGCCTCATACCATGTTGTCTTTTATTTTCTCAATGCATTCAACTCTTTTGCTTCTCAGATTTCATGGTGAAGTTCTAGGTTGTGACTTTAAAAATGAATCACAATTTTGTTTCTAGATACTGTAGGGTAAATGAATTCAACTGAGTTTTATTTGCATGTTTTTTTTATTGTTGTTGTCATCTGAAATTTTGCCTTCCATTTACCAAACTGTCCATCTGCCCAGCATACATTCACTCAGAATGTATCTGCTGGGTGCTTATGTGTCTTCACATTGCTGAGAGTCTAGTCCAGGAGACAAACGAGTGGGGAGACAATTCTTATATGGGACCTGCCAAGTGTTAGTCCCGAGACTGTGTGCACAGAACTCCCAGAGCACTGAGGAGAAGCTCCTACCCTAGCTTAGAGTCAGAAAGATGTTCTCACAGGAGGTGACAGATGAATGAATCCTAAAGGATGTGAAGGATTTAGCCTGGGAAAAATGGATGATGAGAGAAGAGTAGCAACGGTGTCCCAGACTGTCTGTGGCAGTGAGTCGTGCTATGCAGAGGCATGGAGACAAGACAGCATGACCAATCTGGACCAACTGCAGGTGGTTCGTGTGGTCCAGGGTGGAGTACAAGCTGGGGAGCGGGCATGGAATGAGGCTGGGAGGCAGCAGAGGCAGGATCATGGAGGGCTTTGCGAGCAAATGGAAGAAGGTGTGGTGAAGCAGAGCAATGGATTAATACACTGAAAACCGTAAGCAAGACAAATTTAAGTCTCCTGCTGAGACTAAGAGGATCATGGTATCCTCAGGAAAATCAGGAGAGGGTAAAAATTCTGGAATGACCTGAGGTCCCCAGAAGAGACTGGACAGTGTGAACTGGAGCAGACTTACTTGTAACAGTATCTTAAATTCCTTGAAAAAGAGAATGTGCCTTAGCCATTCTTGTAAACATCCCATCCCACCCCTTTTGTGCTTAAATATAGTAAGTAGATGTCACCAAACTGTTGGTTAGCTAATTGATGTGCAGTTTATAAACAAAAGCAGACTACCCCAAATCCTCAGAGAGGTAGACAACTGTATAAACCAGTGCTATTTCTGCTGTTCCTTGCCTTCTGTTCAGTGAATGCAAGGAATGCCCACTCTGTTGTTACAGGAGATTAATAAACATGAAAATGGCACATTCCACTCAATGCCAGCCTAGAAGTTTGTGGCGGCTTCCTTTAAATGTTTAAGGACATGATTTCTGCATTGTCCACCCCTCTTTTCTTTATATTGTTAGAGATAAAATAAACATCAATTACTTCTTCAATTTTAAAATCTTATTCTTTAATGCTATTTGAAGAAAACATGGTTACTGCACACAGTAAACATTCACGTACAGGAATTTCATATTAGAAATTTGAAATAATGGCAATTTCAAACTGGGTTAAAAGCAGCTTTCGTTTTGACAAAATGAAAGGCAAGAATTAAGGAAGAAGGATCAGCTCCTGTGTGTGTTGACCCATGAGGTGCTTTTCATGAGCTCTGCATACAGGGAAATTCAGTGAAAGATTCTGATGTACTCTATCCAGAAAAGAGATCCAGAAGCATTTACAAAGGTACTTTGGTGAATGAATAATGAAAGCTCTGCGTGCATTTATCCTACTAAAACCTAAGGAAGGAGATGTTGTAGCCCATTTCACAGATGAGAAAATGAAGGCTCAGAGAGGTCAAACAACTTGTACAGGGTGGCACAGCTAGTAAGTAGACGATGTTCTCAGATACATACAGTCTAACTTACTCCCAGTTCACGTTACAGTGGGAGGGTGCTTGTCTTGACCATGCTGTTACTGGGAAAAAAATTTCTTGAATTATACCACTCAGCCAGGATGTATGGTTTTGGCTCAAAACACCTACCAGTGTTGGTACCTAAAAACCTAAAACAAACTTGAAACTTACATTTCAGCTATGTTAAACTTTCTAGAGCTCCCCAAGTCACTAACACTCTCCATACTTCTCTGACCCCTCTCACAGTGGGCCCTCTGTTTGGATTGCCCCCTGCCTTGTCTGCCTGATGACCGCCTACTCATCTTTTAGCATCAATCCAAGGCCCATTTTCTCTACGAAGACTTTGCAGCCTCCCTCTCCTACCTTCTAACAATCTCTCTGTCTTTTGTGCCTGGAGTCAGATCATGGTTCCAGATCTCTGATCTGCCACTTACCAGCTCTGTGACCTTGGGAAGCTACTTCTCTGTGCCTCAGTTTTCTCCCCTGCAAAATAGGACTAAAAATAGTTCCTACACCATATGAATGCTGTGAGTATTTTTTATAAAAGAAAGAAAGAAAGAGACTCCCTGCAGAGCACATAGCAGTGATGCCTGGCACATAGTAAGTGCCCCATAAATGTTAGCTAGTGCCATGCTTCTCACTGCACCTGGGAACGATTTCTCTCCAAGTCTGTATTTGTTTTTCTTTCTTACATGCTAGGCAATGATCTCCTTGAGGGCAGATACCTGGCACAAAGAAGGAGTTTTAGAAATGCCTATGAAATGAATGACGAATAAATGGGCAAGCAGGATCTGGTGGAAACTGACAAAGCTCCACATCCAGGTCTCATTGACCTGGACGACTCAATGCCCATTAAACTGCACTGTGCCTTCTCACGGTTGCTGAACTGGATCTTTTCGTAAAATGCCAGGCAGACAGCACGACTTCTACTTCCCAGCAAACAAGGAGAAGGACACATTTCTGAGTTCCTGGCTTGCTTCTCCCATGCTAGTGCTCAAGTTCTACCACGAGAGCATGCTGCTTACTGAAAGGCGCCGTCTCCCCATGTCATGGAACAATTTTCCCCAGCACACCGAGGACATGCTTCGTGAAGCCCACCATCCAGCATCGGAATACCCAACAGCCACAAAATAACGACCTCCTCATCCTGCAGGTCCCTTCCCTGCTCTGGCTTGGATAACTACTGCAGGGACACTCAGTCAGCAAGTCCCAGTCCCCTCCAGAGGTCGCAGAGGCAGCCTCCAGAGGAGGTGAGACCACACCGTGATAGAGCGCCATCTCCGCAGGCTCAGCGACTTCCAGCCGCAGCTCCACTGGGACCATCGAGTCAGTCACCATGGTATCTCTTAGTTTAGGGCACCTCTAATCTTGTCATGCACGCGACAGGAGGGAGAAGGGAATGAAGAGAGGGAACAGCAGGTGATTTGACAACCCAAATCAAAGGACAACAATTGTTCTTGTTGTCACTTCAAAAGCACCAGGTCACCAGAGCCCCTTCCAAACTGCTGCTGGCAAGCCTCTGTGTTCAGCCCCATCATCTGCATTCACAATGTCCACAGCTTGGCCATCCTCGGGGCCTCACTTGCTCCTCCCTCCAATGGTGGGATCTGCTTTTGGTCAGCTCTGTGTATTTCCTGACTGCTGGTCTCCATGAGAATGATTAGAATTTCATTGGAATATATGAACTTGTTTTGACGAAACTAGGTGGCTGTAACTGCTTACTTTCTGGTCTGCTTAATTTTATTACGTTAGACACCACATATTGAAATTTCAACATCTGGAGCATTTAAAATCTCTATCCATCCTTTCCAAAGCAGGATGCATCCATTTTTAAGTTCTTTAATTGCATAGAAGGCTTTGGATTTGTATTTACCAACATATTCGTCTGACCTCTTTCTCTGATACTGGGAGTGTCATTGAAGCTTCTTATTACCTTATTTGAACAATACTTCAGATGACCTTCTGGGGCTTGAGGCAAAGGCCAGGCTTCTCAGATGAATGTGGAGGCTTCAGATCTTAAGGCAACTTTATAAATGAATGTATTTTGTGACTGCTCCACTGTCTTTAAAAAATTAGATGATAAGGCTGTTAGAAGAATGTTAAATCCCAGGTCTAAATGGAAGGAAATGACCTTTGTCTGTTATTCTCAGTGACCACTAACCACCATGGAAGCCTATGTGCACTGGTTTTAAGCAATGAGTTTGAGATTCTGCTCAACCGTGACCTGTCAAGTGGCCCACGTCTGCCTGAAGGATTTGTGACTAGGAAGCATGGCTTCTGTCCTGAGCTGCTTGTCAAGACCTGAGAATCATTCCCTGGGCTATCTCCGGCTTTGTATCTCCCTCTATCTTAGCACGCTTCACTGGAACCAAAGCTGACCACATCCCACCAGATTGTGATGACTGCCAACTGAGGAGAGAGGCCATATCTCCACGATGAAGCCCAGCACCTGGAAAACTGCCAGGAATAATGAGTGAGTGCAAAATAATGCAAGGAAGGCAGGGAATGCAAACAGCTGCTGAACCAATATGCACAAGTTAGGAAATAAAGTAGCATTAGGCAGACCCCGAGTGAGTAGACAGTCAGCTCTGTGTTTCTCTATGTGGCCCCAGCACATCAAACAATCATGGGTACACAGAAGGTGCTCAATACATGATGAGAGTGAACACAAACGAAGCACTTTCTGTCCCCAAGCCCTGTGCTAAGCCCTTTACATGGATGGTCTGACCTGATCCTTGCACTAAATCCTATAAGGAGCTGATATTATTTTCGGCAAAGTTAATGAAGGACCACTGATAGATGCTGACTCCCTAGTGAAGGCAGGAAACACATGATCCAATTTCTATCAATATCATCAATCTCCCATGCTCACTAGCAAGGCAGCAGCATTCTGCAGTGAAGTACATGGATTTTGGGTCAGGCTGCCTGGGTTCAAGTCCCAGTTCTGCCACTTGTGTGTAAAACTGGGCGTCTTCACTTACTGAAACTCTTGGTGCCTCATTTTGCTAGAGGGATGGTAATGGGGTACAGGGATCGTTATGAGACTAGCTCAGTCACAAGATACATAGCAAAAGACCCGACATGCAGCAAGCACTGTGTCCATGTGCAGCCTCAAAACGCTACTCCTTATTGCCCAAACCCATCAGTGATTTCCTTACTGTCGTTGTCAGGAGAGGGGTAGTGCCTTCTCTCTGTTCCATAGGTCTGACTTCAGTCTTTGTGGGCCACAGGATGTGGGGACCGGGTGGGCCTTGACCACAGGGTGAGAGTCAACCATTTACAAATGATGATAGTAAGAGAGGAGTAGGGAGAAGAAGGAAACAAATTTCTTGTTTACTAATCTATGTTAAATGCAGCTAAAAGATGTAATTAGGAATCTGTCCAAGATCTTGCCATAGGGTGAGTGACCAAGTCTAGGATAGACTTCAAAGTCCCAGCTTCCTCTGTGGGGTCTGCCTGAGAACACATACTGTGAAACTTCTTTGTCTGCAGGAGGAAGAGCATCTTCCCTGTTTTAAACTAAAACTCTCCTGGTCCCTGACAAGACGATATGCCCAGCAGTACAGAGCATCCTCCCGGATTGTGGGGAGAACAACTCCATGGACCCTCATGCCTCGGGCACTGTACCAGCTGCCCTGCAAGAGAGCCATTCTTGCAGCAGAGACCAGAGGTTTAGGAGGCATAGCCCCAGCTAGCCTGGTTGGGAGCACCCATTACCCACCTACACTCCTGGGCCGACTTTGGTTTCCCTCTGAGCAGAGACCAGTGGGCTCTTTAGTGGTTCAGGGCTGCCACAGTGGAAGGGGCATTAAGATGGGCAGGTGGGGAACACAGCTGATTCCAGCTCTTGCCAGACCTGAATTTGGCCCTGGGGCTTCTAGGCTGTAGAAGAAAAAAATCTCCTTTTATCCAGTACAAGAACTCTGTCTTCTCTTATTTAACCCTTTCAGAGGTTCCTCATTACCAAAAACTCCCCTGGTTCAGCAGCTCAGTCAGCCAGTTACTCCAAGACCTGTTTCCCAACTAACTCTCTCTTGTGGCCCTCCTGGCCTCTCACTTTGTGTCCTGCATCATACAACTGTTTGGAATTCCATTCTTCAATCCACTGTCCCTTTTTCCCCTTTGATGGAAGTATCCATCCTTCCCCTTTCATCAGGTTTAACTTTATCCATTCTTTCATGCTCAAGTCAAGCATCATCTTTCCCATGAAGCCTTCTCTGATTGAGGCATCTAAGGTGTCTCTGTTTTGTGTTTTCATAATTCCTTCTGGAAACTTCTATCATGGAATTTACCATTTTGCATATAATTTTCTCTCTTTATGGGTCCACCTTTCATAGGAGTGAGTTTCTTGATGACAGGTAGCATGACTTTTGTCAATGCTTCTTGAGTGTCCAGCCCAGTTCCTGGCACATTGCAATGTGTGAAGGACTTTGAGGAATCTTCCCAAATCACTCTTAATTCACGGAAGAGCAAGCCCTGCCAAAGCATTTCAGCATTTCAACCAATGCAAAATGGCTGTGCACAAAGGATTGTGAATACAAAACACAATTCAGAAACCTGGAATGCACTTAAGGTTAAAAAAACAATGACATAAACTTTATAAAGGAGTGGGAGGTCCTGGAGAGATAAACTGCTGAACAATGAAGGAACTCAGCATCTCAGAGACAAAGGCATGTGAAATGCAGCCACTGCCTTCTCATGGATTCTGGAGGACAATGCTTGCTTTATGAATGAAACTATATTCCCCACCTGTAAGTGGACTACTGCAACTCCATCCTAAAAATTAGTGTGATATATCACTCTTTTAGGTCAAACATGGAGGTTCTGCATATTTCACAGGGATTTTTGCCTAAAACATTTATTTTTTAAAAAATAAAAACAATTTATATCCATTTCCCTCCCCCACCAAATATGTGACATGTGTTCAGAGAGTCCCTACGAAGTCTTAGAAATATCTGTGCTTCAGTGCAGGATTGGATTTCTGCAGGACACTCTATGAAGGCAGTACACTGATTCTCCTAAGGTGTGACCAGTGTCTGGATGGAGGCATAGGGGCAGTGAACTCACTAATAGCCCATTCGAACTTGAGACAACCATAAGGAAAGCGGCAACAAAGCATTTTGTGACAATGGGACATTCCTAACCTTTGAATAATTAATTCCAAGAGACATACAGATATAGGACTCAATCCTGACAAATTCTAGTTTTGATGCTGTGTTAATTAAACCCTGTCCTCCATTGAAAACACACACACACACACACACACACACACACACACACACACACATCTAGTACAGAACACAGACATTGTGTTATATCACCAGTACCTCATTTTAACTTCTTGGTTCAAGATGCATATAAACCTCTGAAGTACTTTTCAAACTCATCAAAAAATAAAACCATTTGATGGTCTTACCCTGAGGTAGTTGAGGGTGAAGTTTGTTAGCCCCATCCTGGTGATGTTTTTGGACAGCTGATCCAGGACCTGAGGATCTTGTGCCTAAATGGAAAAAAAAAAACCCACATGTATTTTACCGCTACAGGATGGTCCTAAGAAAATCTCAGACTGTGCTACAGCTGCTAAGAAGTGCAATCTCGACATTGTCGATTTGCTTTTGGAGGGCAGGCTGCTGGAGGTAATTTAATTTACATTTCGAAGACATTTGCATATAACACTCAAGGACATTTTCAGATCAATTGTGCAAGACAGAGGGAAAACCCAAACTGCTCAGTGTGCTTTCAGTCCTTGGGAGAAATGATGTTACTTCTTCCTGGAGAGGCCTTGGCACTCGGCCCTCCAGCCTGAGTCACAGAACCCTGCCAGGAGAGCTCCAGGTTTACCGCCCTCATTAGAGAAGCCAGGCCCTCTGGACTGGGCAGAGCCATCTTCAGGACTGGCCTTTGTTTCCTGCTGTGACAGTGGTGGTGTTTTTACAGCTTGGGGTTGAGGGCTGTACTGGAAAACTTTGCCACTGACATGAAATACACACACACACACACACACACACACACACACACACGCACACACATGCACACACGCATACAGAGAGACAGAGGATTCTAACTCTCCTTCCCATTAAGCTGAGTCTGGAAATAGATATCCCCAACAATTTTTTTCTGTAGGACTGTAAGAGTAAGTATCATATTTTCCAAAATGTCAGCCACATTTTAAAGAGGAATGTAAAGTTCTGTGGGCCACACCAAATGTTCTGTTTGGCTAGAAAAAAAGGAAAATTCTTTCTGGGATCCATTTTAAAATGAGTCTCTTGGTTGATGTTCTTTCTGTTTGGCTTTCCTTCTTTCTTAATTGATATAAGCAAATTGGCACTAAACAGAGGGAGATGGAAGTAAACATCCCCTTGTCTCCCTGTCTGCCTTCATGAGACTAGGTTATACTAATGTGACTTATTCTTTTCTGTACTTACTTTTCTCATAGTGATATCACCAATTGGATTTGTGTATATAAATAAAAAATGCAGGAGAAAACAGAGCATACCAGTTTCATGTCAATTTCCTAAAAGGGGTCTTCTCTGACATTTATCCTATATATATTAAACTTGTCTCATGTGCTAGGAAGTTTTCGTTCTATCAAGTAGTCAGGGTCAACCTCAAGGAGCTTACATGTCAGTCAGAAGACAGAAAAGATAATAATAAAGGAATGCAAAAATGTTGTTCTTGCTGTTGTGGCTACCAATGATGATGATGACAGCCAATCGCCAAAAACCGTAGAGGAGACACTATGTGCCAGGCATCGTTCTAAGTGCTTTACAGACATTAACTCTTAGTTTGATTCTCTGAGACATACTTTATTACTATACCCATTTTATAGACGAGGGACTAGAAGCACAGAGATGTCACATCATTTGCCAAAACCACACAGGAGCAAAGGTCCAACCCTATGTGGTCTCAATACAGGGCCCAGGATCCCAACTGTTATCCTTTGCTGCCTTTTAGTCTATTTTGAGAGTAATAGAAGTGAATATTCCAGACTCCCTCAAAGAGAGTGGAGGATGTAAACTAAGTTTTAAAAATCAAGAGCTTGGAGCACAGACAGTCAGAAATCACGGAGCAGGAAAGTGGGGTGCCGCAACAGAAAGCACAAGGCCGAGGGGAGGGGCAGAGCTTGGGTTAACTAGTCAGAAAGAGGTGGCTGAGAACAAACTTGTGGAGAGATAGCTGGGAATGGGATAGCTGGGAGACAAAGTCAGAACCAGCTGGGGCAAAATCTTGATTTTGCTACCTTTGGGCTAAAAAACACGAGGCAACGTACTGAATTTCTCTGAACCTCAGTTTCTTCACTTTTAAAATAGGAATAATACTAACTCACCTTTCTGCGTGACTGTGAGGATTTAATATCATGAGGTATACAAAATGCTTAGCTCAAGGCCTGGCATAGTAAACACTCAGGAAATGGTAGTTATTGTTATGTTACTTTCTTTTGATTGTTCAGGGTCTTTAAAATCAGGCATACGAAGGCTGATTTTGCTCCAATGGTTTTCATGGAAGCGGCTGCATCATGTATTATAGAGGAGATACTTAAATTTAAGTTGATGCCTTTGACGACTTCTGAAGACAGTGCACCTGACTAGTTCCTACTTACATTTAAAATACATCTCTAGATTAGCATAGAATCCATCTTTACACCTAATTTGTGTTTAGTAAATATGATGTGATTTATGGTCAAAGGAAACCAAGAAAAGCCCAGGTATTCAAATTTAGCACTGTGATCAGGGAGGACCAACTTCTAACATGAATCTGAAGATATCAGAGTCTCATGTCTCGTCAGATGGTTCTATTCAAAACTGGAAATTGTTTTTCTAACTTCTTGTTTTATTTCATTCCCCAGTTATACATAACAGGTTTATTAGCCCAAGCAGAGCAGTTCTTGATAATGACTGAATGGAATTTAAGAAAAGTACAAACTGTTTATTGAAGTAACCTCAATTTGGAGTTCAAAATAATAAAGTATCAAAAATAGTCTCACAATGTACCAAACTTGGAAACAAAAAGGGGAGAAAAAGGCCTGTGGATTAAAATGGCTGAGAACAAAACTCAGTATTTAGAGTTAACTACCTAAAGCGTGACAACGACTGGAATTCTTTCACAGAGAGAGGACCGAGTATTTCCCCTTGAGTGAAATGAAGGAGAAAAAAAAAGAAAAGAAAGCAAAACAGAAATTACATTACTTACATGCATGGCTAGAATGCTTCTTGGGACTAACTCTCGGTATTGTCTAATGGTAAAGTGCCATGTTTTTATTCTCATGAGATCATCAAAGGTGAACTCCAAGATCAGTCTGCCTTCTGTACATACCTACAAGCGACAAACAACACAGTAATTTGTTATGCACTTTGTGAAAGCCACATTTTGTAACTCACACATCAGTTACTCAGCATGGTCTCCCTTTCTGCCCTTGGGCAGTGCTCACTTTTGGTAAAAATGTGACACAAGTGATTTGTCCACTGCACATGGTACAAATGTCAGCTCTAAAATCAATGGGTCCAAAAGACTGTACAGCTGCTTACTATCCATGATGTGCTAGTAATTCTACTAGTTACTACTGAAACTCTATGAGACTCAGCTTCTTCATCTGTAAATATGGAGATAAAACTCATCTTATAGTGACATTGGGTCAAAAAGTTTTCCACCATTTTCATCATCCTTCAGCCATAGGGGCTTGAGCTCCTATCCTAATCTTGGTTATCCTATTCTGGGACAAAGTACCCAATAAACTCATTCATGCTTAAGTGTGAGCTACTACAACTTGACCCAACTAGAGGAAGTTTTTATTTCCAGAAAGAAATACCACAGGGCAATGCTTAACCCAAGGCAAGCAATATCACTTACTGATGTGTAGAAAATAGAAGCATGTGGCGAAACTATATTCCTTGAATCTCAGCACATCAGTAATGACAAATTCTGCTTGCAT
Source organism: Sapajus apella (assembly GCF_009761245.1). Lineage (NCBI taxonomy): Eukaryota > Metazoa > Chordata > Mammalia > Primates > Cebidae > Sapajus > Sapajus apella. The sequence goes on from NW_022436945.1 coordinate 6,256,423, forward strand.
AGAAGGCTAGTCTTAGAGGGGATGGGACCCTTTATCTTTCTAAGAAAAATATATATTATTAATGAAACATAATAGAATTTTGAAGTGTCTCTTCCTTGATAGAGTAATCAGTGACAGTCACATTTTAATCTTTTTTTGATATTCACATCATTTTTAGCATGTAATTCCTATTTTATTTACCATTCCTTTCACTATTAAAGACTTTGAAATGAAAGAAAGTGCTAGGCAATTGTAAACTACTGAGCCTATTTCAACTATAAGATAGGAGGTGGTGGTAGTGTTTAAATAGCTCAGTTTAAATAGTTACAACTCATTAATCAGACCATTTCTGCCTTAGGAAAGCAGGACAAAATAGTGGGTGGATACTTTGGCATCAGACAGCAGTGGATTTGAATCCCAACTCTACTTTTTAGTCATTCCAGAACTTTGGAAAAAATCTAATAAATTCCCCAAATTCTTGTTTTTCTCATATGTAAAATGGAAATAGAAATGTCCTTGGGTAAGGATGTTAGACAAATACATTAAATGAAATCATATATGCAGACTGCCTGGAATTGTGCCTGCCATGTAGTAGGATAACAGCAAATGATAGCCCTACGGATAAAAGGAATGCTACCAGCAGGGTGCAGTGGCTCACGCCTGTAATCCCAGCACTTTGGGAGGCTAAGGCAGGTGGATCATGAGGTCAGGAGTTCGAGACCAGCCTGATCAACATGGTGTAACCTTGTCTCTACCAAAAATACAAAAACTTAACCAGGTGTGGTGGTGCATGCCTGCGATCCCAGCTACTCAGGAGGCTGAGGCAGAAGAATTGCTTGAACCCAGGAGGCAGAGGTTGCGATGAGCCGAGATCTTGCCATTGCACTCCAGCCTGGGCAACAAGAGTGAAACTCTGTCTCAAACAAACAAACAAACAAAAAAAGAATGCTACCAAAGAAACACAAAGCCCTAGACCAGTAATGGTCATCATGTGCCACCTGAGACCTAGAAGTTCACTAGCGGTAGGATCTCAGGGGCTCTCCTGGGTGGAGCTGGGCCTCCATCTCAGCTTTGAGGTCCCCATTAACTTTCTAGATTTCACCAAGCAGCTTCTATTTTTGTCTGTCTCTTACTGCATTGGGCTTCTGATCAAGCTTTTTAGAGAGATTTCCTAGGCTAAAAACAAACATGCAATCCTCCAGAAACTTGAAAAAACACACTCAGAAACAAATAAGTAAAAATTAATTAGCTGAAGAGAAAATATAAGTATTTGCAAAACTATAGTGCATGAATATATATCAACTTTTTATCAAGTATTAATAATCACTTTCCTTTTTGGAAATGTAATACAAAACACCACCACTTTTTGAGTTGTAACTTGGTCTGCGCACTGGGTTGGGTGCACCGAAGGTCACATGTTCTTTAAACATGTCAAGTGCCAGTACAGAATTACTAACAAGTGTTGATGGGACACTACTCAAGAAAGATGCTGTAAATGTGTGCCATCTTTGTCTTATCAAAGATATGAGAGACACTGTGGGATAATTATTGATAATCTGGGTGACGACATTTGCCTCAGATCCAATTAGCAGGATCTGTGGGTAATTTCAGGCATTTGGGCACTTGGCTGGGAACCCCTTGGCTGTGTAATCTTCAGAGCCTTGTTTCTGGTGTCTCAGCCATGAGAGTTGAGTACACAGAGATGGAGAAGACTTCAGTGTCCCCAAACCTGTCCCCTTAAGCATCATCAGCTTTGGAATTAATTTACCAAGACATTCAAAAGAGTTGCATGGAGATTAAGCCACACGATTCCCCCTGGGGTGTTGGCATGACAGAAGCCACCTACGGTGACAGCTTTCACAAAACAGAGGTAGCTATAGGGAGCCATCAACAGTGAAATGTCTTGACAAAACAGGACAGGGATATTTGGATGCTATAATCCTCTTTTTAAAGGCGGGGGATTATTGGATATTTAAACAAATATTAGCTTAGTTAAATGTCATCCTTTTAAAAATTACCTAGTATATTTGTTTTGCATTTATGAACCACAAACGCAGGGCAAGTGAAGGTTCTGGTTTACTTCTATCGGGAGAGAATTTCATAATGGGAAGGCATGTATGCACGCCTACTGATGGATTGCTCAGCTGGAGCATCCTTAAGATCAAGTTAAATTGTGTCCTTTGTTCACGGTAACAGAGCAAGCTAGTTGGGGACCTTTCTTACACTCAAACTGTCATGGGCCTACTAAATGGAAAATTGCAGCAAGCCTTGGGCTCCTCCTATTTTCAGTCAAAACCAAGGGTTTAACTAGGGTATACCATGTGCAAGACAGGAATCCTTGGAATCAAATCTGAATTGACTGCACTGGATTTTTTTTTAAAGGAAAAATAAACAACTTCTTTGAATGAAAGGATGGAGGGGGATTTTGGTCACTGCTGGTCTTCCCCAAGTAATTACACCCACACCTTCCAGGCCCTAGGCAGGCCCTTCACACCTGTGCCCGTTATAGAAATTAAAGAAAACCAAAGGCTTTGTGATTTGTTCTACATGCAACAGCCAGCAATGGAATGGAGGCAAATAAGAAAAAATACATACGTATTCCCTATTCAGAAATGATAAAAAAAAAAAAAAAAACAACAGGCATAGCCTATAAAAGGGAATTAATGTCTTCTCTCTTCAGAAAAATTCTGTGCATTCCTGTTAATCAATACAACTAATGTAGCTTTTATCTGAAGTCGGCCCCTTTTTTTTTAAAGCTGCCTTTCACTTGGAATCCAAAATCAAAAGGGTCCCCAATTAAGAAAACATTTTCTGTTGTGCTGAATTCATGTTACCGTACTGTGAGCTCTGACATTTTGTTTCTGTGGTAACCAAAATCAGCTGATTAGTTGGCATGGCAACAGAAAAGATGTAATCCCAGCAGACACACTCTAATCAATGCCCCCAGTACAGATGGTCTCCGGAGGATCAACAAGAAAGAGGCTGGCAGGCATTCAGCCGATCACGTGCTAGCTTGAGACTAGGCCAGGAACAAGAGAACTAAAAAAGAACATTTCTCAAACTAACCAGTAGCTTTTTAACCCTTTTCTTTCTTTGGCTAATTGTAATGCAATAGTGACTGTGTATATAGCTGTATAATACAATGATTCTCATACAGCTTTGATGAAATCAAGTGTGCGTGTTAAGTGGGAGTGTTTATCTAATTTTCTTAGTTTTTATGCTTGGAACAGCATGCATGGAATAGTACTTTTAGATTAACAGTTGTGCAAAGCTCATTGTATTTTCCTTAAAGGTATTTCATATGCAGATGCATACATATGTATTATACATATATATACACACACACATTAGAGCATGATCTGACCACTGATAGTATAATTTGCTTAGAATCAGGAGAAGAGTAGAAATTCTAAAATATAATGTGGTATACAGGCTAAGGTAAGAAGGATGAACTGTCAAAGACATAAGTGAGTATTCATATAGGAAAATTGATGGATGCATTTCCATGGTACTTCTCTATTGTAGTAAATAATTTCATAATGAATAAGTGAAAACAGAGAAAACATAAACCTATCTTTATAGAGATGATAAAGATGTACAATAATGGCCATAGATTTGTTCCAGTTTGTAAAATCTGAAATTAACCCCAAAAATGTACCCTAGAGAGTGTTCCTCTCAGCATCCATCAATGTTCAAACCCTCCAATATAAATATTACTTGGGGTCTTTAATTCTGAAAACCTTGATGTCTGCTCTTCTGATCATTAAACTTTGTTTTCTGTTTGATTAGAAAACTGAAAACATAAAAGAAAGGCTTTATCATGTGTGTTTTAAAATTCTAATTATATATTTATCCATAATCAATAATGTTCCTGGTACCAGGAAATTGCAAAATGCTCATGACACTCCTGAGGAATAGTTAATATTTCTGTTGATTAGGATTGCGGCTGATTTTTGATTCACCAGTTGATCAAATTTTCATAAAAGCAACTCAGAACCGCGGGGTCAAATGCTATTTGGGGAATGAGAGTTTATTGATAGACTAAATTAGAACACTGCAATGCTGCCTGCATATATATGCTAAGGACTAATAGCAGGCTTCCCTTTAAAAATAAACATTGGCTTCTGAACCCTTTTTCTTTGTAAAAAATTCTGAAAAGTCATTAACCCACTGTTTTGTAGTAAACAGCCTTATTTTATTAGATATAAATGAGTTATTTTTAATTAATATAAGAACAAAAATATTGGAAAGTTTTTTGAGTGTTATAATAATCCCCAAGGAGCAAAAATAAAAAAAAAAAAAAATTAAGAGAGGAAAATAAGAAAAAAAAAATAGATCCTTTGAAATTTCCTAAAAATAAATGTGCATAATTAGCATCTGGACTAGGTCCACATAACTGAGCTCCATTTCCCAGAAAGTGATATTTTACCTCACGGCATGGAAATATTCACTTCAGGAGTTGGCAAATATACTTCCTTGGAGTTGAGTCAGATGGGTGGTCCAAACAATTGCTGCTTGGGGCAGGGGAGCTGTGCTCAGGAGAGTGCTTGGGTCTTTCTGGTGACTGCCTTAGATAGCTGAACAGACCATTCAACCATCCGAGAGGAGCATTTCAAGATGAGAAAGAATGCAACACAGGAAAACCTTAGTTCCTTGATTTGAGTGAAAATCACACTTTATGGATTCACTAGAAGAATGGAATTCTTTTCTATCTAAAACAAGTCCCTAATGTTCAGCACTAAACCTTCAGAGCAGCTATGTTCACTTATGAAACAATTTTAACCTGAGAAAGAAAGACATTGAGTAAATATACTAAAGGACTACTACAAAATGCATTTTTGTTTTCAATGGCTACTGGCTTTGGAAGCAGCGCCTTAATTACAGCAAAGTTTTTAATTTAATTGTCATGGATTTTTTTCCCCCTTACAGCATAAGGATTTGGTATGTTTCTCTTGAATTAACCTAAAAATAAAATTAAGCCTAGAGGGAAAAAATAAAACAATAATGAAGCAGCAGAGAAAGGCTTTCTCTGCAATGTTAAGACTTTGTAACACTAGAAATGAATGGCCTGCATATCCGTCTGATCTACAAGATTGTATAAATGTTCTGCATCTCCAGAATGAAGTAAGACATGGGCAGATTAAACAATTATTCAGGTGATTGTTACTTTCCATGTAGCAAAAGTCTCCTGCCAGCCAAAACTTCTGCATCCAGTGTGAAGCTTCTTTGTCTCTGAATGTCAACTCTCCTCTTTGCCTGTTAGAACAGGAAGAAAGAAAAACCCTACCCTTTCCCACATTTGAGAAAGTTTGCTGACAAAATTAAGATGCCATAGAATCAATGGTATTTGATGATTTGTTTTTGCATTTTCTAACCATTTCCTTTGCCTTTGGTTTTGTATACCAGCATGGAACTGGAGAGATGAAACTGTACCAATAAGATAAGCTCAGTGAATAAAAAAGAAACATTATATTTTTATGCTTGCAGCAAAATTGCATAAGTAATAAACCCATCTTTAGTTTTATACATTGGGCTTTTGCAATTAACCCTGATGTTTCAACCTCTTTTAAGTATAAATAGAGGGTTCTCATTTGTGTTTTGAACTAAAAGAGATAGCTGCTATCATTAATATCACATATTAGTTTCATGTTGTCTTAGTCAAAATGCAGTGAACAAGTGTTTATTAAAACAAACTTCTGTTTGTCAGACTTTGTGATTAAATATTTGTTCTTACTAATTTTTCTACCTGCAAAAGAACATAAAGAGATTATCTATAGTGTTCCAGAAGGGTATTTGGTAAGAAGGAATATTCCATATGTCAATTTTCTATGTAGGGCAAGAATCATAGATCTAAAGTGTATAGAAGATAAGTTTAAATCTCTATCTCTTCTATTTTTCATTTCGAAGACTTCACGGGGTTTTGAATTCAGCCTCAAACATTGTGATAATCTGATCCTGACATTTGCCCTCTCCTCATTCACTCTTTTATAACTATGCTTGATCAGCTGCTTGTTGAATTTCCTAATTTCATTGACATTTTAAAATTTTTATATTCCTTACAGATTAAAGTTGGATTGTGGTTAGTGTATTCTTCCCTTATTCAAATTTGAATTCAGCTCTAAAAAGTTATTTTAGTAACAAAGCACAAATATAGTGCTGACCATGCAACAATAGGCTATGTTCTTTCAGCTATAGCAGATCTTTTGTACAAAACAATTATAATCTAGCAACTACAATTTAAAAGGCAGTAGAACCTCTCTTCCTCTCCGTTTTGGAGTCCCTCATTTTTGAATTTCATGTGCTCAGTATCTCATGTGCACATCTTAGAACGGAGTTCACCCCAAGAATCAACCCATGTCCCAAACAAGAAAGATTCTCTCCTGGTGTTGAAAGTGTCTGCGAGCAATCAGCCCCAAGTTCCATAGGAAACCCACAATTATTATTATCCTTTAATGCACTCAGAGTAGAAAAAGCCAGGCATGTGATAGCCTGTCCTGTACCTTGGTAAACATGGGCTTCCCGTGCTGGGTGACCATGGTACACTGGTCGCAGTCCACCGTGATGGATGAGTTGTGGTATGACTCTTTCGAGTGTTTGAGAATGTAATACAGGTCGGTCACCCCTCCTTCAAACACAGTGCTAAAGTAACGAGGGATGAGGGTCCTGCCGATAGCTGGGAGAGAAACACAGAGAAACAAACCATTAACAAAAGTATCCCACCAGCCCCACACACACAACACCATCGCCAAACCTCCTACAACCGGAAACTGATCATCTCAAGCAACCATACCAGGAGGCAAATTTCTACTTAAAAACACTCATGACCCTTCTGTGTTGCAGCTAATAAAATATAATCCTCAACTATTCAGGAAAAATGTGTTTAGTCATCTCTCCAGATTTTGTGTCCGCTGTAAGTCAGTAAAATAAGGGTTAGTACTTTAAAAATAATAAGGGAGAAATGCATGAACTACTTTGGACCATGTATACTTTTGGAGGGAAACTGTTTATAAAAATAAGACACACCCAATATACTTGGATTTTTTAATGCATCATGTATAGGGCAGTTACGCAGTCATGTTTTAGTTTTATTATTAGTAGTGATAATATAGACTTTAATAACATAATACTTTGCAATGTGTAAAGTATTTTGGTATTCTCTCATTGGATCTTCAGAACAACCCCAAGAGAATGCAGGACTGAGATCCAAAAATGTTATTACACCAAAAAAAAAGATTACTTTGAATATTTCAAACTCACATGACTTGTAAGTAAATATTTGAGGTCTCCAACTGCTTATCTACAAACACCCAAATATCTGCTCTTCCCAACACTATGTCTCAAACTGCTTTAAACAATGGAAATCTTAAAAAAAAATTCCCATATCCATATACAAAGAGATCCATAACTATGTAAATGCTGATTATTCTATCTGCTTTAGGAGTTGTATAAGATAGCCCTCTAGAATAAAAGGCTCATTTTAAGAGAAGTGGATACCTTTCACTTGGTCTAAATTGATCTCTTTCATTCCATGTGTCTGGTCCTGCCCCATTTTAGTTTCAGCGATTGTGTAAGTTGCTGGGCCTTTCTGATATAGGACGCTTAGGAATCTGTAACAAGCCCTTTTTTCAGCAGTGATTTGAAATCCTCTTACACTGGAAATCCCAACTCATAATATCAAGAATTTTGCCTATGTGCAGATTTTAAGGCAAAGTTCTAAAGCACTCTCGAGCAATCCAAGGTTTTTAATAAATCTCTTATATTCACTGTATAATACCCTTTGAAAGACAAAAATAAAATTTAAGACAAACTACCAAAAAAACTTTAGCGAAGAAAGATCACCTAATCATCATTTGAATGTTTTAAAATATTCTTTTAACTTTATTTTAAAAGAATTAGTGATAATCCACTTTGTATGGACCTATATCTCTTTTGTACATGAACTTGAAAAAAATAAGTATAAAGAAAATACCATGCCAAATTGTTTTCTGAAATGATTTTAAGGAATCCCCATATGGATGACTAGTCTCTAAATAATTTATACAGTTGTTATTGCCTCATGTTTGCTGCAGGTAAAATCAATCAACAACTATGTGCTAAACATTCCAGGATTTTCCGTGATTCTGTCCTAGATAATCCTTCTACATACATTTTCTAAATACTGCCTAATCCCCAATACTGCATGCTCATTTTCTAAATATAAAATTCAAATGAGAGTAATTGGAGTCCACCATATCCTTTAACATATGCATAGCTAATATTATAAAGAAAACTTTGTAATGCTAAAATCCATATTGTACTTCACTAAACAGATAAAATTAATTGAATGCATTTCAAATATTCTAACTTAAAGCTAATTATCATAAATCAGCCTAAGTAATTTGACAATTTGGGATTCACACTGTTGAGAATAAATGCAAACCATAAAAATGCAGATGTTGGCCAAAGAACTGTCACATTAAAAAGGTTATCGCAAATAACCACCGTTGGATTAGTAACACTATACTTTATTTATCATGAATCCTGCACACGTTAATTCCTTTAGAGCACGGTTGGCTATATATCTATATATTACCATCATTTTCATTCATAGTATAAGGAAAGTTGAATGGGAAAACAAGTTTGAGATTCTTTAACTTTAAATCTAAGTTGTTAATTACCTCCCCAAATCCGGAAAATGTACAAATTATATAGTAAATATACTTAATAAAAAAAATACAGCTTTGCTTTATTGAATAATTTCTAGCACTCTAGGAAATGGTTGCCATGGATACTGGAGGTTTGTTTTCAGCCCGGTTTCCTTTGTGAGCCTGCCCTCCCGTTTTCCCATGGCCCTATTTAGACCATTAGTCACAAAGATTCATTATTTACCATAGTGGACTAAACCCCCACAGTCTGGTGGCCCCAGTAAACCATGACAATGGTATTCACACCCTTGTGTATGTAGTCTCCTCTCCATAAGTCTGAGCTTGGCCCTGTGATCTGCTTTAATCAATTGAATGTGGCTGATACAGAGGATCCCTGTATTAGTTTTGGGCTACACCTTAAGAACTGGAAGCTTTCACTTTGTCCTCAGGAAGAAGTTAGTTGCTATGTACAAAGTCCTACTACTGTAAGACTACCATACCATGAGAAGCCCAACCTAGTCACGTGGAGAAGTCATGTGAAGAGCTGAGCCTTCCAGCCAGCAACCCCAGCTGAGCTTCCAGCCAAAAAACAGCACAGCTTGCATGGGAAAAGCTGTCCAGGAAGTGAATCCCTGAGCTCCAACTGAGCTGCGTCAGGCTGGTGTCACATGGAGCAGAGATGAGTTGTCCCTGACGTGCCTTGCACACAATTCAGAATCATACGTAAATAAAAGGAAGGTTTGCATTTTAAGCCAACATGTGTTGGGGTGTTTTTTAACATGTCAGTAGATAACTGTAGCCCCTTTCAACTACACTAGGCACAAAGGTAGTCAAATAAGAATCCTTCCCTGAAAGCAAGAGGGACGTTTTGCCAGGAAAAACTTGCAAGTCATGGAAACATAGGAGTCTGTATGCAGAAGCAAAGCAAAGCAAATTAACAGAGAGTCTTCATAGGCTGATTTGGGCCCTAGTCTCAGCTCATAATAAAGCCAATGCCATCCCTCAGAGGTCACACTTATGTGAGGTGTGCCCCTCCTTCATTTTTTTTTAACTGGCTCAAGCTAGTTGGTGTTAGGTTTCTGCCATCTGCAAATAGAGGAATCCTGACTACTGCAGTCCTCTTCCGGCATGGACAGTGTAGCAAATGCTAAGAGAATAAAGAGGAAGTGATGACAGTGATTAACAGCAAGAGATATCTGACTATGCAGCGCACTGTCTTAGAAGCTGCAGGAGATTACAAAGGTTCGGAGATTGTATTAGTTTCCTGTTGTTGATGTAACAAATTACCACCAATGTAGTGGCCTACGACACCACAGATCTATTATTTCATAGCCGCAACAATCAGACATGGGGCTTGCTGGGTTAATGTCAGGTTCTCAGCAGGGCTGAATTCCTTTCTGGAGGTTCTCAGGGAGAATCTATTTACTTGTTTGTTTCATCCTCTAGAGGTTGTTCACATTCCTTTCATGTGGCCCCTTCCTCCATCTTCAAAACTCACAGGGGAAAGTTGGGGGCTGGCGAGGCACCATTCTCACTTATTCTTCTGCCTCCTTCTTGACTTTCAGGATCCTTGTGATTGCCCTGAATCCACCCAAAGAATCCAGGATAATCTTCTCATCTCAAGATCCTTAACTTATCAGATCTGCAAAGCCCTTTTTGCCATGTAAGGTCACATTCACAGATACCAGGGATTCAAACACGGTATCTTGCATAGGGTATTTTTCTGCTTCCCACAGAGACTATGCTTTCCAAGAGCTTCTGTTCTACAAGGGAGAGCAATCAGAAACACAAGAGATACATGCATATACCATGCACACAGGCACACAATGTGCAATAATAATTATGCGCAGTGAATGGGAGAGACAGCCAGAACAAAATCCCACGTGCCTGAAGAAATCATCCTATTGATCATTTATCAGTTTATTCTGTAAACATCCACTGAATCTGGAGTAGGTGTAAAGCTCCATGGTAGATGCTACAAACACAAAGATAGATTTTTGTCCCTGTCTTTCAAATTCATTTCTATCAGGAGAGGTAGCAAGTATCTAAATATCTATAACACGACGTGATCGCTGATAAAGCTTAAAAATGGATTTGTGATTTTGAACACTTTACCAGTATCTCCTGTATCCTGAATTCAATGTTCAATTTTATTATTTCTGAAGCTCTGAGATTAGCATGTTTTTTTAATGCAGTCAATCATGCCATTGCATTGCACTGATTTAGTCAGCTATAAATGACTAAATCAGTGAACATTTCAGATTTAGGTTCGGTGGTCATCTAACACGACAGCCACAGCAGTTCCAAATCTACTTAAATTTTATACTGTTACATTCATAGGTCAAACTTACACTTTACATTTCTACTTTAATATATGGAATTAAAATAATTTAAATATTGATATACATAAATCTACATTGTATTCCTATAAAAAGGATTATGCCCTCTAAATATTGTTGGAGTGAGATTAATGTTATAGTAGATTATAAAGGTGGTGCTACTTTTCTAACACATTTAGATCAAAGCTGTCAAAGTTGGGAAGTATGGAGAGCCAGATAGCACAGAAAGATTTTCTGTGATGTTAGATAAGTATAATATACCATATATTATTTATCTATGTATTCATGAAAGAGCAAAGAAAATCATACATTAAATTATTCAGGAGCTGAAATGTGTATAAAGAATGTCTAAATTATACCTTACACTTTATAGGTAAATATGATTAGTCCAGAAATAGCTAAGATTTTATTCATAGCTAATTGGGCTGTGGATCCCTGCTTTCAAGTTCCTTAGGGAGATTTTCATTGTTGTTCTGTTTTGTTTACATCCATCCTTACTCCCCAGAAATTCTTGCTATGGAAGCTGATGGGGTGATGTAATGTGGTGGAGACAGGATCTAGTTTCTATCTTTTCTTGTAGGTATTATTTGTAGATATTAGGAATCTATAGGATATTCACAGATATTAACTAATTTTTTTCCTTGTTTAGAAACAAATGGTGTAATACAAGCTGGGAACTAATAAAGATGACATAAACTACTATGCATCCTCCCCAAAGCAGAAGGTCTCGTTTTTAGAGCATTTTATCTCTTTTAGTAATTATGAAACACCTTTTAAAAAAAAAGCTCTTAAGGATGTTTATAATTAATTCAAACAAAAGAAACTGCATGTAGAAAACAACCACCTAGGAAAATATTTAAATTATTTATTGAAGTACAAAGCTAAAATAATAACAAAATATTAAAACAAAAACCTGGTAAGGTATACACAAATATTTTAGGGAAATCAATGTAGCAATTACTTCTTATTTTGAGAATTTCTAACTCTCTATAAGTCTATTAGGTGGGACTCTAAGCTCTTGGTAAATACCCTTGCCAAACTGCAATTCTCAAGTTTATCTTTAAAGACACTTAAATACTCTGAAGTTCTACAAGTCTTTTGAGAAACCATCATCTAATGTAAGACCTTTTAATTTGGAAACATAAATTACAATTTTAAATGTCTATAATTTCTGTGTTTCAAAGACAATTCACTTCCAAGAATTGAAAGTAGTTGAGAGTCTGATTATAATAAAATGTGAAGAGGAAAATTTGTAATTAACAATATATTAATGCCACTTAACACATGGTCATTATTTAGCTGATGATTTTCCAACTCTGAAAAGAGAGAACCATATGACCAACCATGTGTTTTTAATTAGGCAAACTTAATTATATTAAAATTATTTACTATATTATGATTTTTAAAATTTTTATCTAAATATTAGATAAATTGGTTGGCTAAATCTGGGTGGTTTTATGCCTTTCTGCCAAAGCTACCGTAGTTCTGCTATACCTCAAAAATCCAAAGGGAAATTGTATTATTCAGACACATAATAAACACCAAGAGTCATTAAAGTTTAAACTTACTTGTATTCAGAAATCAGTGAATGCATTATGCTGACATGCAAATGAATATGCTCCTAGGAGTGAGATAAACAATACTGATGATTTCATTTATGGTAAATAACCATTCTATACAGCCAAAACAATAGAAGTAAAAAATGCTTGGCCTGTGATGGGAGTGATACTGATTCAAGGGAGATCTCGTAGTTCTTGGTGAAGGGAATGCAAGTCGAATTAATTAATTACTTTTACTTTTATAAATTGACATGACTTTCATTCTAATATGCCTTTTACTTATTTTCTCAACCAAACCAATATACTTGAATATTTTCTCTCTGATGACCAGTCTTGCTATTTCAAAGATTCATTTATTTCATATGTACTTTTTAAGTGACTACTGTAGGTCAGATATTGTTCTAGGTGCTGGAAATAAACAGACAAGTAAGTACACAGAGAATAAACTTGATGGCTCGGAAAGGCTGACTAGTTTAGACTGGACAGCCTGGAAGGCTGTCATGAGGAAGTGATAATGGAGGTGAGTCCTAATTGAACAAAGCCATTCGAAGATCTGGAATTAAAGAGGTCCAGGCCCAGGACTTATAAGGGCAAAAGCCCTAAGACAGGAATGAATTTTGATTGAACGTGTTGTGTGTGTTGCGGTATCAGAAAGAAGGCTTTAAGGTAGGAGGGTGGCCAGAGAACAAGATGATAGTTGATGAAGTCACAGAAAGAGGCAGGCTCAGATTATGTGGCGCTTTCTAAACCATGGCAAATGGTTTCCATTTTATCCTTAGTGCAATGTCATGACATTGAAAGAATTTGGCCAATGATATAATTTACTCTGTTTTTCCTGAATGCATTATCCAGCTGCCAACATGGTCCCAAAACATCAAAAAAAAAAAAAAAAGTTTGATCATCCTATAAATTTAATAGGCATTTTTTCTTCCACTTTCTACCTACCCAATTTTTAATAACTTGACCAGGACTTGGGTCACCCTACCTTGCTTGCACTAGGTGTTAGGTGCTGGAGAAACAATGATGACCAAGACAGACCCCATTCCTGCCGTTACAGAGCTTTTGATCAAGCAATTCTTAGCATCATGAATTCACCAATTAAGGGCAAGCAAGATGTGTGTCATGGCTCCATCTTGTTTCTCCTGTTTCCCCATTGCCTGACACACGATAATGAATGAGTCAATCCAATACATGTGTTAATTTATAGCTCCCAAGTTGTAGGAGCTTACATATAAACTTGATAGGGTTCATCTGATTTGATTGAACCCAGTACTTTGACATATTTAGATTACTTTGGATCTGTCAGTAATACGATGGGCTATTTCTCTTAGATGTGTGCTTTTCATGCTGGCAAAACCTTTTTGCCTTTGATCCAAAGTACTGACAATAGCCTTGTACAGGAGAGGTCCACGACAATGAAGTCCTCCTTCTAACTAGACTTTGTTGTTGTTGTTGTTGAAACAGAGTCTTGCTCTTTGGCCCAGGCTGGAGCGCAGTAGTGCGATCTCGGCTCACTGCAGCCTCCACATTCTAGCTTCAAGCTATTTGTCTGCCTCAGCCTCCTGAGTACCTGGGACTACAGGTGCCTGCCACCACACCTGGCTGGTGTTCTTCGTATGAATTAAACACTGTTTAAGTATGAAATTGAAATCCTGTGCTGACTTCCGTAATAAGTCCATGCTCTGTTACTAATGGCTCATAAAGATAATGCAGAGTCCATAGGAAGAGAGTGAGGTGTCAAGAGAAAAACCCGAGCTAAAGGATGAAGAGACGTTAATCAGGCACAGAGGGCGGGGGAGGAGAGTGGTCACGGCAGAAGCAACAGCATGTGTTGGGTAAGGTGGTACATTCTCATCATGTGGGCTGCTGCCTTGGTCAGATGTTACATATTTATACCTTGGAGGACCTCATCTGGATGAGCTACTCCATTATATAGAGCTCTTGCTCTCTCCTTATGATGGTACAATATCCTTTTAGTTATTAAAACTTCAGGATGTAGTTTACCTCTGGTAGATTTATTTTTGCCCTCTGTATTATTCTTTTATGTCAGCATTTTCATAACTAAACTCTGTTTTTTATTCTTCATATGAAGCTTAAAATAATCATGTTAAATTCAAAAAAGAAATAGGGAAAGAGAATGAAAGACTGACTCAAATTAAATTAAGTGTATTTTAAAAAAAGTTGACAACTTTAATATATCCAATCTTCCTATACAGGAATATGAAATGTATGTCCAGCTGTTTAAAACTTTATTTTTATCTCAAAACAATTCCATCATTTTTTTTTCTTTTTTCTTTCTTTTAGAGAAAGAGTCTCACTCTGTCACCTAGGCTAGAGTGCAGTGGTGCAATCATAGCTCACTGTAAACTCAAACTCCTGGACTCGAAGAATCCTCCTGGCTCAGACACCCAAATAGGCTGAGACCACAGGTGCCGCCATGACAGGCTAAATTTTTTACTTCTTTACAGAGACGGGGTCCAGCTGATCTTGAACTCCTGGCCTCAGCAGACCCTCCTGCCCTAGCTTCCCAAAGAGCTGGGATTACAGGCATGACCCACTATGCCTGGCCAACAAATACGTTGCACCACCTGAAGTTTGTAGTTTTCTATATTTGGATACTTGACATTTCTTAAGATCCTTAAATATTTTAGTTATGCTAAATGGTTAATGGAATTTAAAAAATTGCATTTCCATTTGTAACCCAGGCATTTAACTGAATACTTATTAATATTAATAGTTTTAAAAATTTTCTAGGCAAAAAATCCACTATTCTCAAATATTGATATTTTTGTTCCTTTTCTCCTTACCAATATATAGATTCTCCTTTCCTATATATATTTCTGTTCTAACCATTGCAATAACATAATATACATTTTCTTCTTTCATAATGTATATATATCAGAACTTTCAGGAAAAAATATTAAATAATGAGGGAAGTAGTGGGCATTATTTTTTCCCCTTGAGATTTTTAGAAAATGTCTCTAGGACTAAGGGAAGTACTATGTTGATATGAGATCTTGTTACTTACTATGGAAAGAAAAACAAACTATTATTCTATTCCTTGGTTTTATGACTTTTTTCTTTTTAACCCTGATAGATGATTAATTTGACCACATGCCTTTTCAGTAGTATTAATTTTCCTTTAGAAAACTATCCATTAATATATTTTGAATTATGGAATACCTTTTGTACTCTTAGTATAAACCTTACTTTATCTTACACACACGTATACCACATTTTTGGATAAATTAAACTTATGAATTAACTCATTCCTTTCGCAAATGTCAGTGAAAGCAGTGCTCTATTTGAGCCACTTGTTGGATGCTAAGTTAGAATGACAGGGCCAGCAAAAGGTTTAGTCCAGTAATTCCCAGCAGCATTTCCTAATCTCAATGGATTCCTGAAGATAAAATGCACCTTAAGCTAGTTCCATATATTTTTTTAAATCATTAAAAAATAACATACTTAACATTCTCTGATTTGAGTAGGATGATCTCATCTATGGTAATACTGATTAGCTCTTGATTAGTGATCATAAATGGCACTTAACAGATGTGGAAAAAATATATAAAATGCTGACATTATTTAATAAAAGTAATTAGGTTATCCATGATTATATTCCACACCTTCCTTTTAATAGGAGCGAAATTCCATGATTAGAGAAGTAAAACTACATAGCTTACTTGGAGTCACTATGGAATAAAATAGAATACTTGTTGTTTTTAATCAACCAATGTTGGTTCTTTTCTATGTCTTGATTTAATTTTTATTAGTTTTTAAGTCACATTAGTAATACAAGTACAAAAAAAAAATTCTGTCACAGGTACTCACTAGCTAGTCACTAAATTTGATTCTTTTCTCCAGGTGTTGAACCAGATCTTACAGAACCCTCAAACTCCCTTTCAGCTCATTGCTGTCTTGTGACAGAACTGTGGCCAGTGCCTAACCAACACTTCCATTGTTTTCATTTTGTTCAACAGAATAGACATCAAGAAGGGAAATCTCACCTCCAGACAAGCCAGTAAAATCATTCCGTGTGTAACTGGCACACTGTCTCCCTGACATTCAGATGCTGAAGACCCAGTGGGCAAATCCAGAGACTTCCCTGCCCCCATCACTGCCCTAAGGATGGAGGAGGCAGGAAATGGAGGAGCCTCTGATTTCCTAAATTACAACCAGGAGGGTAGCTGCCACATTTGGGAAGAACCCATTTGGACTTTGGAGCAAAAAATACCTTTCTATGGTATTCAGGCATTGGAATATGAAAGTTTATTTGTTTAAACAGGTAGGGTTAAGTGAAACAGTTACCAGTAAGAGTAGCTTCCCTGACCACCCTATACCCACCAATCTCAGTGCCTTCACCACTTCCTAGGTCATCTTTTTATCAATATTCCCTAGTAGCCTACTAGATTTTTAAATTATACATTCATATATATATATATCCTCATAGAAAACTCATTTTGTATGAGTATCTTTTGTTTCATTTTGTGTTGTGTTTATTTATACAACATTATATTAAATATATCTATATGGTAGAATTTATCCTTTTTTTATTCAATAATGCATTTTCAGCTTTAAATATGTTAGTGTACATAAGAAGACTCATTCGTTGATTTTAAATGCTGCATTGTAATCTAGAGTATGGCTGTATCACAAGTTATCTAGATATTCCCATGCTGAGGGACATGAGAGATTGTTTTACATTCTCTTCCTTAAGAAAGGGAAATACGTATTTTATTTTACTGGATACCAGACATTGCCCTTAAAAATGCTGTCACCGATTAACTTCCTTACCAGCCCTGATAGTACCTGTTTCACCCAAAACCTTCACCAACACTTACTGTCGTCAAGCTTTTAAGTTTTTGTCATTTAGATCATAAAGCATGTCCCTCACAAAGTGACAGCCCTTAAGTACTCAAAAGCTTACCTGCATGTAAATGATAAAAGCAATCAATTAATAACAGGCATCCAGCTCATGTGGTTATTGCTCCAAGTGACTAATTTACATTTGACCTTTTCAGATGGTTTTCAGTTTTCTACCCAAAATCCATTCACTTGGCTACATGGAAAAATTACTCCAGACTAGAGGAGTAAAAAAGAAAATCTACTCCTTTATTTTTCAAAGGTGACAAACTTTAAGAATTCTTATAAAATTATTTCAATATGTTTTATCAGGACTTGTCCAACTTAAACCAATGGGGACAGCATAAGTCATTTAATTTTGTGTTTTAATATCAACATGATTCATCTGGGTTAGAGAAATGTTGCCAGAGAAACAGACATATGTGTGTAATTTCCCATTTAATCTAAACCAGGAATCATCGATCTTGTACCAATTCTAAGAGTGGTGAAGAGATGATTTCCTTTCTGTAGATACAATGCAGAGTTGGGTAAAACTGGTCCTTTCCTCAGGGCTGGATATTATACAAGATGTTTTTTTCTAAAGTGTTAAGCGATTACTAAAATAGAAGCTAATAAAATACGATCCTTGAAAGAGAATTTTGAAGTCAAAAGAAAGGTTTGTAGAATTAAAATAATAAACTGTCTCTCCCCCACCCCCTTTTCTCAATGCTATTTCAATCTGATCTACTTCCTTAGTGGTGCCATGTACTTGCTTTCCTTGAAATCTTTGCTCACTCAGCATCTACCCTACCACCCAGGGAGGCCTTGCTTCATATCTTCTGTTTTATCCAAACTCTTAGGCATCCTCAAGTCTCAGCTCCAGCACCATCTTCCTTGCCTTTTTGAGTCTCTCATTCTCTCCTTTGTATTCTTAAAGTGATCATAAACTTGAGCACTGCAGTGAAAGTTTCTGATTCATACACTGGCTGTGCTACTTACTCATCCTGTGACCTTGAACAAATGATTTATGCTCTCTAAACCCTAGTTTATTCAGCTACAAAATGGCAATACAACAATAACTGCTCCAGTGGGCAGTTGCAAGTATTGACACTATGCACGTGAAGTGCTTAGCACAGTACCTGACACATGTTAGCTCTACTTATCACTCCTGTAATAGCTTGTTTATGCACAGACTTTGGGACTCATCCCACTGCATTGTAATCATCAATTTTATTGTCTTTCCTTCAGTGACTGTAGTTCCCTCAAGGCAGAGAACGTTTCCTGATCATTTCAGTATGATGGCACATTTGTGATGTAAATAGCTACTTATGAGATGTTTGGCAAGTGGATTAATGTGGACTTGGCACACCTATTTGGACAGTCTGCCAATCTCAAACTTGTTATGCATACACACGGTTTTTTAACACAGAGGTAAGACCACTTCCATTTCAGGTTCAAAAGAAGACCACAAAAAACAGGGAATAAGGTTTTAGGGCCCTGTATCTGGAATTTTCATGTCTCAATGTTCTAGTCCAGAATATGGTTTATGGCTTAGAGTAATCATTTTAAAAGATTCATTTTTTAAGTTCATTTTGAGTTTTGCAAGTTAAAAACCAAGTCTCCTATTTGAGACAACTTAGTTTTGATGGGGTTTCTACCTTATCATACTAATGTGCACAATTCACAAACATGTCTGACTCCATACACAAAATCACACTTCTTTAAAAAAAAAAACAAAACAAAAAGACTCTATTTGCATGCCAGGTCAGCATTCCAGGGCATTTTACAGGAAGTAAAAGTCTTTGGAAATGAAAAGCAGTAAAAGAGGGTCAGATTCACATTCCACAGGAGTCCACAGGGGGCTGTGCTTCTGACCCTTGGATTGTCTACAAGAAAAGGAACAACCGTTTTGACAGAGAATTAATGTTGCATAGGCTCTCAGGCAGCGTGACGGAATAGCCCAACTATACCCACCCAAGTCTGAAACATTGCCTGGGCACTAGCTGTGAAGTCTGACATTCTGTGTGCAGGTTTTCAGTAAAACCCTAGGATTTATGCAAGAGAAAGCAGCCTCTGGGCATTCTGTAGGTTCTGAAATGACCCTGGTCAGCCTGATTTTTGGACCTAGGTGCTGGTGCTTACACAGGTCACTAATGTCTGTCATGGGTTAAACACATAACCAGCGCACCGAACATTCTGCTACTATTCCATCATCCTTCCTTGAAGCTATCCCATCACCTTTCAGTGGGAGACTGGGGCTCCATTCCTAAAGATGAATGGCATCTCTGGACAGTTTGCACTCCATCACCTCCAGGAGGAGAGGAGACCTTCTGACAGGAAGAGAGGAACACCAGAGATTTACTGGACTATGTGAATCAGGACCAGGGCTGTTCCATTGCAGGGTCACAGCTCAGGCTTTGCTCTTTGGCTTCATTCTCTCTCTTCTGTAACTATTAAAAACTATTAAGAAGGTCTGGGGGAATGGGGCCAAGATGGCCAACTAGAAGCAGTGATAATTGGAGGTTCCCATGAAAAAAAAAAACATAATAAGCCAGTGATTCCTTCACCAGCAATCAAGGTATCCATGTTCTCTCATCAAAATTGACTAGAAGGCTGCTGTGACCCATGGAGAGAAGAAAGAGCAGTGTAGGGCGGTGGCCTACCTGAGAACCACATGGGGAAGGAGTACCCCTCCCCCTTGCCAAGTAAGTGAGCTTGCTACCCAGCTGGGGAAACTGTGCTTTTTCCACAGAACTGTGCAACCCACAGATCAGAAGATTCCACTGCAAACCCACCCCACTGGAACCTGGTGTTCCAACCCCGGAATCTGCAGACTCTTACAACCTCTCAGCTGGAATCTGCTTATGCCTACTGAACTCCCGGGGGAGGGGCGACGAGCACCGGCTGCAGCTGCTTGCTGCCAAGCCTTTTGAGCTCCTTGGGGGAAGTGCAGCAGCCAGCACTGGGGCTTGCAACTGCCTAACAGATTAAGCTCCCTGGGTGGGGGAAGGGTGACACCCATTTCTACAGCTCCAGACTGTGCCTTTCCCCTGCTGGGGCAAGGAAGGAGGAAGGCTGGAGAGCTTGGTCCCAAGACTTGTCCCCACAGCTCAATACACCAGCTGTGGGAGTCTTCGGCCCGAGTGTCTCTTCAGGCCCAACCCTGACCCATCCTTCCTCAGTGGGCAGTGCTTCCACACAGGATCTCCAATAACTCCAGCCAGAGGCTCAGGGACAGAATTCAGATCTCCCTGGGCCTGAGCCCTTAGGGGGAGGGCGAAGGATGGCTGCAGTCTCTGCAGACCAGCAGACTTAGCCCCTTCTCCTGGTGGTTCTCAGGAATCTGGGCAGCCCAGAGGAGTGGGTTTTCCCCCAGCAAAACACGCTCTCTCCACCAAGGGACAAAGTGCTTTGTTAAATGGGTCTTACTTCCTGTGCCACCCAACTGGATGAGACCCACCAACAGGCGTTGTCAGACACCCTATACAGGAGCAATCCTACTGGCATCAGGCTGGTGCACTTCTAGCTCAGAGGTCTCAGAAAAAGGAGCAGACATCACCTTTGCTGCTCTCCAGCCTCCTTAAGTGGTATCTCCAGGCACCAGAGCAAATCAGATGAATACGGCCTGAAGTGAACCTCCAGCAAACTGCAGCACCCCTGCAGAAGAGGGACCTGACTATTGAAAGAAAAACAAACAAGCGGAGAGAAACAACAACAGTATTAACAACAATAAAATGTCCCCCACAAAATCCCCATCCGAGAGTAAGCAGCCTCAAAGGCCAAAACTAGACAAACTCACAAAGAGGAGAAAGTGTCAATGAAAAAATGCTGAAAACCCAAAAGGCCAGAGTGCCTCTTCTCCTCTAAATGATCACAATGTTTCTCCATCAAGGATACACAACTAGGCAGAGGATCAGATGGATGAATTGACAGAAGTAGGCTTCAGAAGATGGGTAATAAAAAAGTGCAGTGGGCTAAGGGAGCATGTTCTAACCCAATGCAAAGAAGCTAAGAACCTTGATAAAAGGTAAGATGAATTGCTAACTAGAATAACCGGTTTAGAGAGGAACATAAACTATCTGATGGAGCTGAAAAACATAGCACAAAAACATTCTGAGGCATACACAAGTATCAACAGCCAAATCAACCAAGTGGAAGAAAGAATATCAGTTTGGAGACCACCTTACTGAAATAAGACCTTCAGACAAGAACAGCAAAAAACAGAATGAAAAGGAATGAACAAAGCCTCCAAGAAATATGGGACCTCATAAAACGACTGAACCTAAGATAGAATGGAGTACCAGAAGACGACGGGGCGAATGGAAACAAGCTGGAAAACACACTTAATAAGTGTGTTTTCATTATCCAGGAGAACTTTCCCAACCTAGCAAGACAGGCCAATATGCAAATTCAGGAAATACCATTAAGATATTCTATGAGAAGATCAACCCCAAGATACATAATCATCAGATTCCCCAAGGCTGAAATGAATAAAAAACTGTTAAGGGCAGCCAGAGAGAAAGACCAGGTCACCTACAAAAAGAAGCCCATCGGCCTAACAGCAGACTTCTCGGTAGGAAATCTATAAGCCAGAAGAGATTAGAGGCCAATATTCAGTTCTTAAAGAAAAGAATTTCCAACCCAGAATTTCATATCCAGCCAAACTAAACTTCATAACTGAAGGAGAAATAAAATCCTTTCCAGACAAGCAAATACTAAGGGATTTCATTACCACCAGGACTGCCCTGCAAGAGCTCCTGAAAGAAACACTAAATATGAAAAGGAAAAATCAGTACCAGCCACTGCAAAAACACACCAAAATATAAAGACCAATGATACTACCAAAAAAATACATCGACTAGAGTGTGAAATAACCAAATAGCAGCATGATGACAGGATCAAATTCACACATAACAATACTAACTTTAAATGTAAATGGGCTAAATGCCTCAATTAAAAGACACAAACTGGTAAATTGGATAAGAGTCAATACCAATTGGTGTGCTGTGTTCAGGAGACCCATCTTACCTGCAAAGAAACACAGGCTCAAAATGAAGACTTGGAGGAATATTTACCAAGCAAATGGAAAGCAAAAAAAAGCACAGGTTGCAATTCTAGTCTGTGACAAAACAGGCTTTAAACAAATAAAGATCCAAAAAGACAAAGAAGGGCATTACATAATGGTAAAGGAAACAGTTCAATAAGAAGAGCTAACTATCCTAAATATATGCACCCAATAGAGGAGCACCCAGATTCATGAAACAAGTTCGTAGAGACCTACAAAGAATCTTAGAGTCCCACACAGTAATAGTGGGAGATTTTAACACCTCATTGTCAATATTAGACAGATCAACGAGACAGAAAATTAACAAGGATATTCAGGACTTGAACTCAGCTTTGTATCAAGCGGACTTAGTAGACGACTTCAGAAATCTCTACCCCAAATCAACAGAATATACATTCTTCTCAGTGCCATATGGCACTTATCCTAAAATTGACCACATAATTGGAAGTAAAACACTCCTCAGCCAATGCAAAAGAATGGAAATCTTAACAAACAGTCTCTCAGATCACAGTGCAATCAAATTAGAACTCAGGATTAAGAAACTCACTCAAAACCACCCAATTTCATGGAAATTGAACAACCTGCTCCTGAATGACTAATGGGTAAATAATGAAATTAAGGCAGAAATCAGTAAGTTCTTTGAAACCAATGAGAACAAAGATACAACGTACCAGAATCTCTGGGACAAGGCTACAGCAGTATTAAGAGGGAAATTTATAGCACTAAATGCCCACATCAGAAAGCTAGAAAGATCTCAAACTGACACACTAAAATCACAATTAAAAGAGCTAGAGAGGCAAACTAATCCAAAAGCTAGCAGAAGACAAAAAATAACTAAGATTAGAGAATAATTGAAGGAGATAGAGACACAAATATCCTCCAAAATATCAACAAATCCAGGAGCTGGTTTTTTGGAAGAAAAAAGTAACAATATACATAGACCACTAACTAGACTAATAAAAAAGAGAAAATAATCAAATAGACACAATAAAAATGATAAAGGGGATAGCATCACTGACCCCGCAGAAATACAAACTACCATCAGAGAATACTACAAACACTTCTACACAAATAAACTAGAAGAAATGGATAAATTCCTGGATACATACACCCTACCAAGACTAAACGAAGAAGAAGTTGAATCCCTGAATAGGCCAATAACAAGTTCTGAAATTGAGGTAGTAATTAGTAGCCTGCCAAACAAAAAAAGCCCAAGACCAGACGGATTCACAGCTGAATTGTACCAGAAATACAAAGAGGAGCTGGTACCATTCCTTCTGAAACTATTCCAAGCAACTGAAAAGGAAGAACTTCTCCCTAACTCATTTTATGAAGCCAACATTATCATGATACCCAAACAGGGAAGAGATAGAATAAAAAACGGAAATCTTTAGGCCAATAACCCTGATGAACATCAATGCAAAAATCATCAGTAAAATACTGGTAAGCCAAATCCAGCAGCACATCAAAAAACTTATCCACCACGATCAAGTCAGCTTCATCCCTGAGATGCAAGGCTGGTTCAACATATCCAAATCAATAAATATAACCCATAACATAAACAGAACCAAAGACAAAAACCACATGATTATTTCAATAGATGCAGGAAAGGCCTTTGGTAAAATTCAGCATCACTTCATGTTAAAAACTCTAAGTAAATTTAGTTATCAATGGAACACATCTCAAAACAACAAGAGCTATTTATGACAAATCCACAGCCGATATTAGATTAAATGGGCAAAAGGTAGAAGCATTCCCGCTGAAAACCAGTACAAGACAAGGATGCCTTCTCTCACCACTCCTATTCAGCATAATATTGGAAATTCTGAACAGGGCAATCAGGCGAAAGAAAGAAATAAAGCGTACTCAAATAGGAAGAGAGGAAGTCAAGTTGTCTCTGTTTGCAGATGACATGATTTTATATTTAAAAAACCCCATTATCTCAGCCCCCAAATTTCTTGAACCGATAAGCAACTTCAGAAAAGCCTCAAGACACAAAATCAATGTGCAACAATCACAAGCATTCCTTTATATCAACAATAGCCATACAGAGAGCCAAACCATGAAAGAACTCCCATTCACAATTGCTGCAAAGAGAAAAAATAACTAAGAATACAGCTAACAAGAGAAATAGGAACACTTTTACACTGTTGGTGGGAGTGTAAATTAGTTCAACCATTGTGGAAGACAGTGTGGCGATTCCTCAAGGACCTAGAAATAGAAATTCCATTTGACCCAGCAATCCCATTATTGGGTATATATCCAAAGGATTATAAATCTTTCTACTATAAGAACACATGCACACGAATGTTCACTGCAGCACTGTTTATGATAGCAAAGACTTGGAACCAACCCAAATGCCCATCGATGATAGACTGGACAGGGAAAATGTGGCACATATACACCATGGAATACTATGCAGCCATAAAAAACGATGAGTTTATGCCCTTTGTAGGGACATGGATGAACCTGGAAACCATCATTGTCAGCAAACTGACACAAGAACAGAAAATCAAACACCGCATGTTCTTACTCATAGGTGGGTGCTGAACAATGAGAACACATGGACATAGGGGAGGGGAGCATCACACACTGGGGTCTGTCGGGGGGAAATAGGGGAGGGACAGCAGGGGGTGGGGAGTTTGGGAGAGATAGCATGGGGAGAAATGCCAGATATAGGTGAGGGGAGGAAGGCAGCAAATCACACTGCCATGTGTGTACCTATGCAACAATCTTGCATGTTCTTCACATGTACCCCAAAACCTAAAAACAATTAAAAAAAGTTACAATAAAAAGAGAAATCATAAAAAAAAAAGAATACAGCTAAAAAGGACCTTTTCAAGGACATCTATAAAACACTGCTCAAGGAAATAAGAGAGGACACAAACAAATGGAAAAACATTCCATCCTTATAGATAAGAATAAACATTGTGAAAATGGCCATACTGCCCAAGGTAATTTATAGAGTCAATGCTATTCCCATCAAATTACCATTGACATTCTATACAGAGATAGAAAAAAGCTACTTCAAATTTCCATATGGAATCAAAAAAGACCCTGTATAGCCAAGACAATCTTAAGCTAAAAGAACAAGCTGGAGCCATCACGCTACCTGACTTTAAACTATACTATAAGGCTACAGTATATAGGCCAATGGAGCAGAACAGAGACCTCAGAAATAACACCATACATATGCAACCATCTGATCTTTGACAAACCTGCCAAAGTATATGGTACTATTCAGTAAACGGTGCTAGGAAAATTGGCTAGCCATTTGCAGAAAACTGAAACCAAACCCCTTCTTTATGCCTTATGCAAAAGTTAACTCAAGATGGATTTAAGACTTAAATGTAAAACCCGAAACAATAAAAACCCTAGAAACCTAGGTAATAACACTCAGGACATAGGCATGGGCAAAGACTTCATGACAAAAATGCCAAAAGTAATGTCAACAAAAGCCAAGATTGTCAAATGGGAGCTAATTAAACTGAAGAGCTTCTGCATAGCAAAGGAACTATCATCAAAGTGAACAGGCAACCTGCAAAATGGGAGAAAATTTTTGCAATCTATCTACCCATCTGACAAAGGTCTAATAGCCAGAATTTACAAAGAACTTAAACACATTTACAAGAAAGAAACAAACAACCCCATCAAAAAAAAAGTGGTCAAAGGATATGCACAGACCTTAACACAAGACATTGACATAGCCAACAAACATGAAAAAAAGCTGAACATCACTGATCATCAGAGAAATGCAAATCAGAACCATAACGAGATACTATCTCATGCCAGTCAGAATAGAGATAAGTAAAAAGTCAGGAAATAATAGATGCTGGTGGTGCTTTGGAGAAATATGAACACTTTGTTGGTTGGGACATAAATCAGTTCAACCATTGTGGAAGACAGTACAGTGATTCCTCAAGGATCTAGAATCTGAAATACCATTTGACCCAGCAATCCCATACATGATGGAATATAAATCATTCTACTATAAAGACACACGTACATGTATGTTTATTGCAGCACTATTTACAATAGCAAAGACATGAAGCCAACCCAAATGCCCATCAATGATAGACTGGATAAAGAAAATGTGGTACATATACACCATGGAATGCTATGCAGTCATAAAAAAGAATGAGATCATGTCCTTTGCAGGGACATGAATGAAGCTGGAAACCATCATCCGCAGCAAACTAACACAGGAACAGAAAAACCAAACACTGCATGCTCTCACTCACAAGAGGAAGTTGAACATTGAGAACACACAGACACAGAGAGGGGAACACCACACACCAGAACCTGGTTGGGAGTGAGGGGAGGGAACTTAAAGGATGGATCAATAAGTATAGTAAACCACCATGACACACGTATACCTTTGTAACAAACCTGCCTGTTATGCACATGTATCCTATTTTTTTGTTTGTTTGTTTTGAGAAGAAATAAAGAAAAAAATGTAAATAAATAAAACTTAAAAAAAAAGAAGATCTAGGGACCCTCCTGGGATTCCTTTTCTCAGACTTGAGAAAAGGACTTCCTTCAGGACTTGACTCCCTGCTCTGCCTTATGGCAGTTGTGTGACCTTGGGCAAGTTCCTGAATCATTCTGGCCTCAGGTTTCTGGTTGGATAAATGGGAATAAGAACAGAAGCAACCTCATGGGAGTGTACAGAGGATATAAAACCAGCCATGAAATGCTCTTTCCTCAGGTGAACTATGCCCCCTTACCCTAATTAACTTTTCTCCCTAACATTCATGGATACTCACATTATATCATACTTGTTACTGTATCAATCACTCCCCAACAAGAATACAAGCCCCAGAAAGGGAAGGATCATGTGTTTTTGCTACTGGTTGTCCTCTCAGAATGCATAGTAGGCATTTAATAAATAAACATCTGTTAGATGACTGGATTTTGTATTGGCACGTATCAAGATAATGTGTTGACAACTGTTAGTTGTTTTACAATTTTATTATTACTAGCTTGCCATAAAGATTAAATAACATGGAAAACACCTGATTCCCAATGTATATTCAATACATAAGGAATAAACACGGGCAAAAGAGTAAGGGAGAGATGGAGGATGAATAGAAAGAAGGAAAGAAGGGTTTCTGCTAATGACAATACCATAGAAACCTGAATTTGTCTTTGGACATAGTGCAGGATCTAAACAAATAGAAAACCTTCCATGTGTAGCCCTTAGGAACACTGAATCCCTGACCTCATGCCATGGGATGGCTCCTTGGTGGCCATCTCCAATGGAATGGTTGATTTCACGTTTCCTATACAGAACCAAGCATGTGCTGAGAATGACATACTTGGAGGTATGTCCAAGCAGAGGTGCTGAGAGTAAAATTAACTTGATGTCCAGGTAGGCAGTGAGGCAAAGGGGTGGTTCGTGTTAGGAGAGTGAGGAAGTGGAACCAGCCACCTTAATCCCTAGCCAAGAACCCATTTTAAGTGAATTGTAGGTCGGGGAGACAAGGCCACCAAGAGAAACCATGTTTCCCAAGAGTAACTTGAGGCTGTCCTGGTGCTGTATGACTCTGTATTCGAGATTTGGAGACATCTTCCGTATCAGAACCTGCTTCTTTTGCTATTTCCCAGAGCTAGGAGACCAGGGACATAGAGCTTGGCTGCCTCCTTGAGTAAAAGTCCCCTCACACCACCACATGTCAATATAAATGCAGGTCAGGGTAATCTAAGGTGAGTTCTCCTGTTATTATTTTCTCAAATCTTTAGAAACTAAGGTATTATATTTTTGTAGTTTGCATTCACATGACTGTTAGCGTGTACCTTGCTACATTAATCCTACTCTTCATCCTTCCCTCCCTCTATCTTTCCCCTCCTCTCCTTTTCCTCTCCCCCAAGGATTTTGTTACTAGAATTTCACCCTCTCCTCAGAGGGAACATTTTAGCAGCATGGGTTTATGGCAACCGTAAAGAAGGAAGTTGGAAAGGCAAAGCCGGACGTGATCCCCAGCTTTATAACAAATTCCTGTCAAAACATAACAAACCCCAGCCAGACATGAGCTGCAGTGACAGAATGCAAGACCATAAAGATGATGGAGATCAGATGGGACAGGCACTTTATAGAAACAAGCACCTTCCCTGCAAACAGATAAGGCAAGTGGAACACTGAAAACTACCCCCAGGAAAAAAACAATGGTAGGAAGAAATAAGGACAAAAACATAAAATTCAAATGACAGCCCAGCCCAAGGAGATAAACTCAAGGCAGACAATCCAATTTTACTAAATCAAGTCGACGTCTTCTCCTGAACTTAATTGACCTCAGTAAGCCAGATCCTGAACAAAGATAAAATTAAGACGTGAGTAACACCCAGTGGAGAAAGGGACCATCAGTGTGTAGGTGTTGGAAGTTTCACTCTGAGGACATACTTTGTTCTGTACAGGAAACATGAAATCATCCATTCCATTGGGGATGGCCACCAAGGAGCAATAGCACAGCACGAGGTCAGGGATTCAGTGCTCCTAAGGGCTACACATGGAAGGTTTTCTGTTTGTTTAGATCCTGCACTATGTCCAAACACAAATTCAGGTTTCTATGATATTGTCATTAGCAGAAAGAAGCAGGCACAAGAAAAAGAAGTGAAACTAATACATGCAGCTTACTGGGATGTCAAGACACATAGGAAAATCTTTTCTACTATTAAATTGGAAGCATGATAAATGAAGGGAATGGAGGAAACATTAACCTGCCTGTACTGATGGAGCCCTTTAGTTGCTAGGGGTGGGTGCTTTGAGAAGTCTCTCCACAGTCTCTCTGGCTTTCCTCTGCTGAGCATTCTTTCTGATTGCTCTTGCGTCTTGTATTTTTCTGAATATTTCCTTCTCTTTTTGAGCTCCCAACTTGGGAACTACTTCCTCCAAGGTGCTTTCTCTGATTTACACAGGCAAGTCTGTTAGGCGCACCTCATCCAAATTCCATTAACTACCTACACTTGTCTATTTCAGCATTTTTCACATCACAGCGCTCCACAAACTTAGACGACACCCGGGGAGCAGGTTAAGATAAAAATTCCCAGGCCTCACCCCCAGTAGCATTTATTTTCATTGGACTGGGATGAGCCTAGGGTCTGACACTTTTAACAAGGGTCCCAGGTGCTTTGGAGGCAGGTGATCCCCAGATCAGATTCAGAGACACTCTGCTTTATTTGAATTGTCTTTGTGTCCTCTTAGTGTGTGGGTTCCATGAGGACAGACACCCTATCTGCCTTGTTCGCATTCATCCTCACAGAATTTGTCAGAGCACCTAGCATCTAATAAGAGTGATGCCTTGTACATATGTATATATGTATGTATACGTGTGTACATATATGCATGTGTATATGTTTGTGTATGTATGTGCACATATGTTTAAATACATACACATATCCACACACACGTATATAGCTATTGACTGAACGTAACGTGGAGTTGTGTTTGGTAGGTGACAGAATCTGCTCTGTTCAACAGAGAGAACAATGCAGCTGATCCTGGCATGCAATACTGGAAGGAGGTCCAGCGTCGCATAGCCTCCAGTTGCCATCACAGATTTTCTCCATAAGGGGTTGCTGGGTGATATGGTTTGGCTCTGTGTCCCCACCTAAATCTCATGTTGAAGCCTAATCCTCAGTGTTGGAGGAGGGGCCTGGTGGAAGGTGAAGGGATCACAGGGGTGGATTTCCTCCTTGCTGTTCTCATGACAGTGAGTTCTCATGAGAGATCTGGTTGTTTAAGAGTGTGTAGCATCTCCCTTTTCACACTCTTCCTCCTGCTCTAGCCATGTAGGACATGCCCGCTTCCCCTTTGTCTTTTGCCACGATTGTAAGTTTCTGGAAGTCTCCCCAGTCTTGCTTCCTGTACAGCCTGTTGACCCACGAGCCAGTCAAACCTCTTTTCTTTATAAATTACCCAGTCTCAGGTAGTTCTTTATAGCAATATGGGAATGGACGAATACACCAGGAGAACCCATGGGATCCATAGAAAACAAAAACAAAAGCAAACATTTTTTACTGTGACTGACAACCAGGTAACACGCTAGCTGCCTTTATCCTGCCAGAAAGTCCGCAAGGCTTACCCTACTGCAGACCACACCAGGCTGCAGACCCTGATCAGGAGAACTCGAGCCCACCAGGTGAGCACCTCCCCTGGTGGCCTTTCTGCTGAGAGGATAAATATTTCAGTTTTCAAACCACTGAGACTGCATCAAAGCCACGTGGAGAGATAATTTTGGAAAAGAAATTGGAAAGACGAAGTTTCTTTTCTAAAACTCCCAAACTGTTATGTTTCTGAGATGGGCTACACTCCACTTAACATGTTAAAACATGTTGGAGTGCTGAGCTTTACCCAAGGTTCATTATAGCGGAGACTCTGCATGATGAATTTATTGAAGATGAGGGATTTGCAGCAATCCAAAGAGGTAATTCCGGGAGCCACCAGGCCATCGTGAGCATGTATGAATTGATAACCAGGGTGATCATTCGTGCAATTTCAGGCTGTGGAGATATGAACAATATCTCACCAGTGGATAATATCAGTTGTCAAGTGTATGTTTTATTACCCCTAGAACTTCCTCTTGTTTTTACAAGCTGCTAGTGGATATCTCTGATTTTTTTTTCCCTCCTGGCTGCACAGAAATTTGGAAGGGTTTTATTTTATTTTATTTTTCTTCTTTTACTAGATAAGTTAATATTAATAGTAGTGGAAAATTAAGAATAATAAAATGAAGATTGCATATAAAACATTATGAAGAAATATTTCATCAGCACTTTAAATACTATGGGAAGGATTCTAAATGCATATTTTATTATCTGTAGCTAGCGTAGGAGGATCCTGTGTATGTCAGAAGCATGCTTTCTCTGCCTGAGTAATTATGAGAGTTGGGATATAATTTTCTGCTACATCTCTCTAGCCCTCAGTTGTCCAAAATTTCCATGAAGGAAGAGACCATATCTATCTCGATCACTTCTATATCTTGAATGTCCAAAACAGTGCCTGGCAAAGTTGCCAAATAATTAATGTGTTCATCCATCACAATGAGTCTCTAACTGCTGGACAACTGAGCTCACTGGGTAGGCTCATGTCAAATTAGGATCCAGTAAAAAGGATGATCCTAAATGCAAAGTGCAAGCAAGAAAAACCAGGCAAGAAGTAAGTTCTGAGTTGTTAGAATTAAAGGAATCAGACTGCTTAGAAGGGGGAAACCAACAACAAACTAAGACAAACATGAAGAACCCAGGCAGGGAATAGGTAAGGATCATCTTCCAAATCAACAGAGAAATGAGGATTGCCAGGGAATGTTTTTCTTGATTCCTAAGTCTTCTTCCCTGTGAAGGGATTTCCATTAAGGTGATACATCTCTTCTCTCTCTGCTCCTCATTCACTCCACCTGAGGAATGCGGGGAGGTGAGAAGTGTGATGAAATCTTATCAGAGAGCTTGAAATTTAGAAGGTGAAACCTGGGCATGTGTAGCCAGCCCCTTCCCTTCCTATTCCTGTTCTTGGATACAAGATCTACAGGGAATACATGTTCTACTCAGCTTCTCCAGAGGCAGGCTCTGTCCTAAAGGCTGACCAAGTGCTGGTGACTGGGTGGGTAAGTCTACTTGTTTCTGGACTTGGTAGTAGAAAAGTTATTTGCCTGAAGACATATCCATGTTCTCCAGTAACTGTTTATACCAGAACTATAGATGGCATTTTTTATATGTGCCTTTGTCTTATTTCTCAATTGGTTCAGAACTTAAAGGGAATCATGTGTCATTTATCAGAATCTAGGTTCACTGAAAAATAGTTGGCAGGTAGCAAATGAACATCAACACAATTCAATTCCACAAATTCTTTTTACACATCTACTACGTGTACAACACTGCCTTGTGTTTCAGAGAGATTACAGCAATAACCAAGAAAAAATTTCAAGCCAGGCCAGGGGTACCTATGTAAATTCTAGTGTCAGAACAGGGGAGTATATCTCCGAGGTCATGACAACTGATTCACAAACAAAAGCCAACTGCCCAGTTTCAGGTTTATATATCCAGACTCTTTAGTTGATTTGGGACTTTGGCAACCCCAGATGAATCTTATAACATGAGCTCTGTGAGGGCAAGAACTCTGTCTTAGACTCTGTCTTGGTTCCAGTGAGTAAGGCATAGCCTGTAGCATGATAATGGTTGGTTGCATAGAGGTATGGATGGCTGAATTCTGCAGGATAGATGTGTGTTCAGAAGATAAAAAATCACCTCCACCTCATGTGATCATAAGGGCAAGTTAGAAAGAGTTAGAGATCTCCCAACAATGATGCTACTAAATCAATTCTACAAACTTATTTATTTTCATTTAATTTTACTCTTTTTTTTTTGAGACAGGGTCTTGCTCTGGTACCCTGCCTAGAATGCAGAGGTACAATTATAGTTCACTGCAACCTTGAACTCCTGGGCTCAAACAATCCTCCCACCTCAGCTTCCCAAATAGCTAGGACAACAGATGTGCACCACCACCCCTGGCTTTTTAAATTTTTTTTTTTCTTGTAGAGACAAGGTCTCATCACGTTGCCCAGGCTAGTCTACAGCTCCTGGCCTCAAGCCATCTTTCCACCTCAGCCTCCCAAGTACTAGTATCATAAGTGTAAGCCACTGTGCCCTGCCCAATTATGTAAATTAAGAAAGAGGTTTTCGAAAATAATATAGGAGATTAAAAACCATATTTCAACACTAAAAGTAAAGATGCTTTAAAATATATGTTGGCTCAAAAGTGATTGTCATTTTTGCAATTAAAAAGTGACCTCAATTACTTTTGCACCAACCTAATAAAAACAGATGTCCACTAGGTGGGTGGATAACAAATCTATACAAAAAGACTACTGCCACTTCCTTCAATAAAACTTTTCACTTGCCTTTATGGCCAGTGAATAATCAGCGGAACACTTAAGATTATTGTTTGACAGGGAAAGCTACTCTGATATTCTAGATGAGTGGGCTGGGTACCAGTTGGAAAAGTAACACTGAGTGTTTACTTAGAGAAACCACAGATTAGATTATATATTTCAAGGGGAACAAATAAAGAGAAAAACAAAAACTATAAATTTCTGGCACATAGGAGATGTTCGATAATTATTTGTTGAATGACATAAAAGAACCAGATACTTGCTTACAAAAAGAAAGCCAGGATAGGTACACATCACAAAGATGAGGCAGTGTTTAGCGTTATGGGAAACAGTGATAGCATAATTTTCCTTCTTCATCCGAGGTCTCTTGGGTCTTCAGGATGCCTTGGGGATTAAAGACAAGATATCAAGAACAACAGCTATTGGCTGGTTTCGTATGGAGATTTTGAATGAAAAGCTTTAGAGTTCAGCTTTTTCTCTGCAGATAGAAACTATTAAGGAATTTGAGCAAGGCAGGACCAGATCTGGATTTAAATATTTCACAGCTTTAAATGTCGTCTATTTTTTAATAGTCCAGTAGTGCTTAATTTTTCCTGTTAATATTCATGTCAAATTACTGAGGAACTAAGATGAGATTTTATGGTGTGGAGTGAAAGTATTTGTTAATGGAGAAAACATTCCAATCTCTATGTGCCAAAAATAGTTGCCTGTGTAATTTTAGAGACTTTGTCTACAAAACAGTGTCTACAAAAGCTATTGTCCCAAAGTTTGTGATCCTGTATAATGATCTCAACTCTGATTAAGTTATCATTCTGTCAGTGTTCAATTTTACCACGTTTATTTTTCTATATATACCACTAGACACTTTGAACCAACTCCCAGAAGATGATCACTACTCTATTCCAAAGCCAAACCTATGACTAGAATGTGTGTTTCAAGAGGGAGGCCCTTGTCTTTTTGTTTATTCCTGTCTCAGTATCCAGCCTATTTTCTGGAATGGAGCCATCACTCAATAAATATTAGTTGAATAAAAAAGTAAACGATGACTGCTGTGAATTTAGTAAAATAACGCACATTGAGAGTAACTAGAGAAAGTTAGAGGAGAAAAAGGGCATATAAAAATAAATTAAAAAGACAAAATGTTTTGCAAAGAAATGCCATTTATTTGCTTTTAAACACATTCTTTAAAATAAATTACCATCAAGTTGCTGTCAATTAAGTGATTGATACTTGAAGATACTTGAATAAGTCAATATGGTCACATTTGACACTCAGCTTATTTCATGTAACATGTATGGCTTGAAAGCTGCTTAAAATGCTTGAAATACACACACACATACACACACACATTATATTTATATATTTAAAGAGCTTAACAACACCCCCTCACCTCTACGGCTACCATATTTTCCATTATTCATTTGTAAAGCAAACTGTTTTCGACCCCATGGAGAAAAGAATTTCATAGTAAATCAAATTCCTATAATTCTGAATTTGAGGTGTTCAAATAGCAGAGATCTTATCACAACTACAATGTGTTATTCATAACAGCCTCTCCGTGCCACCTCCCTCCAAACTCTTTCTACCGGTTCTAGCTTCACAAAGCTACCAATACCATTATTGTTATTACAAATTATGTTAATAAAATTGTATTGTATTAGGGATTTTTGTTAAATAAGCAGATTTTAGCTGCACTTGTCATACAAAGGAAAAAAGTAACTATGTGAAATGATACGTTAATCTTTTTCACTGTAGTAACCATCGTTACACACTGAAGCATCCCATAACATCATTCAAACCTCAAAACTGCACGCTGAAATTTTTGTTTTGTTTTTGTTTTTATAGAGGCAGGATCTCACTATGTTACCCAGGCTAGTCTTGAACTCCTGGGCTCAAGAAATCCACCTGCCTCAGCCTCCCGAAGTACTGGGATTACAGGCATGAACCACCATGCTCAGCACTACACACTAAATTTGTTTAAATAAATAAAGGAACAAACAAAAAATAAAAAACATGAGAAGTGTTAGTAAGTACATTTTGTATAATGTGCCAGTCATTGGATTGTTTTGCCTACACTATCTCCAATAATCTCAATGACTTCATATAGGAGATAGTATTATTATCACAATTGTTCATAAAAACAACTGAGGCTGAGACAGTTAAAGGTTGCATATCTAGAACATCTGACTCCAAAATCAATCATCGGTCAACACTATCGGTCAATAATGCCATGTCTTTTATTATGTAGGACTATTATGTGTTCTTTGAAATCTGATTTAACTTTACTCACAACTGAATCACCACCACACCTATTCATCATGGTCTCTTTCACGTTATAAATAAGCCATGAAAGTTTTGCTAGATTGACAGCATTTTATGAATAAAGGCTAAAAAACTACAATTTGCTGTTTTTAAAGTATACAAGAATTTGTTTCTCTGGGTAAAATTTCAAGGAAAATGTAATAGTATCTGTTTAGGATGGTTAAAATATTCAGAGCTTAAAGATCGCCTAGCCTAACCATTTGCTAAAGCTATCTGGCCAAGTTATCCCATCTTTGAAACCTTTCAATGGCTTCCCACTGTCCTCAAGATGAGGTCCATACATATTAACGTGACTCGCAAGGATCTTTCATGACCTGATCCCTGCTTACCTCTTTTGTCCCATCACCCGCTAGTCCCCTGCATCCTCATGCTATTTTCTCTGCATCATCTCACACCTCTCTCTGGGTCTCTGTAACCCACCCCACATCACAATCACTCTTGCTCCAGCAGCACAGAACTTGTTATAGCCCCTCTGAATCAGATAGCTCTCCCTTGCTTTTGAATTTTAGTTCATAAAGCTCTATCTGCTTGCAATACTTTCTCTGATTAATCTACACTTTAATAACCTTTTCCAGGAAATTTGGAGAAAGGATCACTCAGCAGAGTTTCTGCTATTCCTTCTGCTCAGTAGTGACAGAGCACTTCTCACCCTGGATCGAACCATTGACACGAATGTTCTTTTATGAGAGTGTAAGCTCTTTGAAGGTAAGGACTTCAACTGTCCTGCTCTTTGCCGTATCCCCCCAGTACCAGGGATGGAGTAGCCTTGATACATATTTGGTGAATAAATGAGTTGGACCCAAAAGCCAGGATAGCCACTCAGTACTGTTCCATGAACATGTCAGCTTGTCAACTGGGAAAACACAAAAGCAATAAAGTCTTTGTGCAGTAAAGTTTTCTGAATACTGGGAGGGGTTTTTGCATGGGAAGCAGTTTAAGACCCCCTGAAAACTTACACAAGTTTAAGCATACTTCCAAAGCCTATTGATTTCCATGGCTTCTCTTGTTGATGGAAAAGCACTTATTGATTCCAGCATGATATTTCATCTCTTTTGTAAAGAGCGTCTCAAAGTGTCTCCTCCTCCTCACAGCCTCTACATAAAACCATCATTCCTTTCTGTTCTGTTCCAGAAATGCAGAATGGCCCAGTGAGAACAGTCTATGGAGATCATCCTGTCCAACACTCATTTGTGATATAGGTTGACACAAAAATCCTTAAAGGCCACTGCGTAGAGGGCAGCAAACTACATATTTGAATGAAGCTTTTGTGCATT
The DNA here is from genome assembly GCF_009761245.1 of Sapajus apella. Classification (NCBI taxonomy): domain Eukaryota; kingdom Metazoa; phylum Chordata; class Mammalia; order Primates; family Cebidae; genus Sapajus; species Sapajus apella. The sequence continues at coordinate 6,293,310 of NW_022436945.1, forward strand.
ATTTTATTCTATTGATAGCACAACCTTATGAGGTTGGCAGTCATTAACCCCTTTGTATAAATGATGGCAATGAGAATTAAAGATGATAAGTTGCACTATGTCACACACTGGCTAGGACATCTAATGTTCTCTTTTCATCTGCCTCATTTTAATCAGATCTCCAAACCGCCTTATTTTAATCAGAATACACATTCGTTACTAGAATACCTGGAGAACATGAGATTTTTACCTTTATCACCAATTCAAGCCCCTGGTTTTTGTTTGCCCTTATCTTATTGTTTCTCTCACTGAGAGAATGAATAGCAGAATGTCAGATGTCAAAAAAGCACTGCCACGGGAGACACATCATCATAAAAGCTAAAGTTTGAAATTGGTCACGAAATGACCAGCCTATGTCAACAACTCTGAAAATGCCTTATTCCCAAATCACACTAGCTAGACACTTCACTTCAGTGCTTGAAATCTAGCCAGGTTCTCAGGGGGAAATCAGGCAAATACAACTTGCACTCATTTCCAGTTCCCAACTCTGGCTAAGCTTCATTTTATTGCAAATCATCATATTTACTAGCTCTGTGGCCTTGGGCAAGTTTGCTTTACATTGCTGGGTCTCAGTTTTCTCGGCAATAAATGGGAATGTTAATAGTCCCCACCTCAAGTGGCTACTGATTAGATGTGGTAACGTGTAATCAGTAGTGACTCTCAATGAAGGTCAGCTAGTCTTTGACATATATGACCCCCGGCATTAAGCCTCTCCTGCTGCTTACTATGAAAGGATGCCAACACCTGGATGGAAACACTGCAGAAGACAGATCCATTAGACAACCGTGAAAGGAGACAGGGACTATAGACAAAGGATTCTCCAGAAACTGCAAGGAGACACAACACAGAGAACCGCGCCTTAGCTATATTAAAGGCTACTGCTGCTGTGTTTAAAAAAAAAATCCTTCTGGTGAGGTCGTATGAAGTACCCACTCTCAATGCCTCCTTCCCCGAGGGCTGTATATGCATAGTCAGGGCTTCTTGGCAATGAGGCATACACCATGAGTCCCACTGGGAGGTCAATGACGAAAAGATTATTCCCCCTAGTGTCGTCCCTGCTCCACCACAGTTCCACTTTTCATTTGCTACTTTATATGCTTAAAACATCTGGAAGTAAATCATCATCTAAGGGATTATAAATGTGTGTGGTAATTACTGGTATGGCCCATACTACTGGCAGCAGTGTGCTTCTGTTCTTTTCCAGTTCAGTGAAAAAGGTTTATAAATGTTGAAAACATTAGACTCCCCCAGTCCACCCTTCTATACAGATGAACTATTCTTCAAGGTGCTTGTGGGGAGCTCACTCTACCTTCTGGAAAGAAGAGAAGAAAAACTAATATTTATCATCATTATCATCATCACGATGATTATTCTTGGCTGCTATCTGTTATGTGTCAGGTATTTTGCATCAACTGTCTCTATTTTATGGGTACAAAACCCAAACATCAGACAAATGAGATTATTTTCCCTAAGCGACAAAGAGTCAGGGATCCTAGCGCAGTAGGCAGCCTCCAAGATGGCCCCAGGAATCCCTGCCTCCTGGTATTCACCACCCTTGTGCAATCCCTTCTTTTTGAGTTTCAGTTGAATTTAGTGAGCTGCTTCAAGCAATAAAATAGAATGCGGCAGAAGCGATGGGATCCCATTTCCAAAATTAGGTTACAAAAATACTGTGGCTTCCATCACCGGTATCTGGTCTCATTGGCTCCCCCTGAGGGGAACCAGTTGCTACTTTGTAAGCTGCATTATGAGACTGAGGTTTTTGGTTCACAGAAAGCAAGGACCTAAGTCATGGGACTGAGCTTGGAAGCAGATCCCCCAAGTTGAGCCTTGAGATTAATGCAACCACAGCTGACCTCTTAATTACAGCTCTGCAAGAAAAGCTTATCCAGAGGCACCCAGCAGAGACACTTATGGATTCCTAAACCACATGACATAAAACATGTTTGGTCTATAAACTAAGGTGCTACACAGAAAATTTTTACAAGGGAATATTGAACTAATAGACTGAGTTTGGTTGACTTCATAGCCTGGGCACTGGGTTCCTTCAGTATACTACATGGACCTTGGGACACCCCACTTCATGATGATGCAAGTCAGTGTTCTGGGGACCGCAACCCAAGTTTGCTCTTTTGACCTCATGCCAAGGATGGCCTGCAATGGAGCTTGAGGCAACAAAGCTGAGGGCTGGGAAGGGAAAAGGTAAGAGCAGAAGGGAGTTTGGAGATTCCAAGAGATGACCTTTGCACTCTCTACCACCTCTGGCCTCTAAGGAGGAGGATTCCAGGTACACACAGGTCAAGAGCTGAAAACCAATGAATCTGGTAAGTATTATAGCAGCCCTTTGGGGCTGGATTGCAGCTAAGGTATCACATACGGTTGTGCACTTTGGGTATTGCACAAAGTTTCTAGACTGTAAGGGGTGTGAATGTTCTAAAATAGGCTACATCCACCCAGAAGGGTGGCCTTCTAGATCACACATGGCCTTGCGGTGGCTGTGATTATTATCTTAATAGCAGCAGGTAGACTAGGACAGCCTTGTGAAGCCTAGGAATAGCCCCAATTATGGTAGCACCAGGAACGTGCACTCTGTCACTCAGGTGGGTTTCTCTTTTGTTTTTCATTTGTACTCCCTTGTCAGTTGGCGAAGTTTTTTGAAAATCCTAGTCAATCTCAAAGATGCTAATGATCCTAACCAAAGCCAAGGCAGAGATAACTTTCTAAAACTTTCTGGTGTTTTAAAATCATTAGTTGGTCCAGAACATAAAAAGGTGAACTGTGTGCCATTCCTGTTGGGTTGCCAGAGGATGGGAATCAATGGGAGAGATCGGAAAAAGAACACGATCGGCAGAAAGGTGGATTCAGAGCCACCTGCACAACCCCTTATTCCTCCAGTGCCAGAGAGCAGCCTGGGTGCAGGGAAAAGTATGAGGCTGCTTCTGTGGTCAGATGGCTTGGGGTTCAGGGCAAGTCTAGTTGGGCTATATGTTTAGGCTGTGGGAAGTGAGGTAGGCAGGCCAATTGCAGGGCCTAAGGACATACAGGGCAGTGTCCAGACACAGTTAGGACTGAGAATTTTGATTGTCCAGACCCCTTCTAGATACTCCCCCCAGGCATCTCACCATAAGCCCTGGATCCACATTCAAGTCCCACTTCAAGTCTGAGCCTTTGGGGAGGTCCCTCATACAATGGGCCCCACCAGCCACTTGGAACCAGGGAGTCTCCATTTCATTGCCCCAGTGTGGCACATCGGATATGCTACATCATCTGACCTACCTTGCTTGCCAAACCACGTGACCAAGCATCCCACTCTTCCTTAGGCCTTAGCACCTTACTCATGCATTGGCTTCCACCAGGACAATCTCCTCCCATCACCCGCTTTTCCTTCCCACAGTTATTATCTTTCTGGTGAACTCCTATGCATCCATCAAAACCCCAGGAAGTCTTTCTTCCCAGAAGGTCTGGTGACCTGCCCCAACCCAAGTACCCCAGGCTGGATCAGAGGAGCCATGTGTGTCCTTCTATAAAGTAGTTACTCTCATCTAACATGCATCCCACTGTATCATAATTATCAATAGTTGTGTCCTTCTTCCCCACTAACTGAGACTGTCTGGATTTCCAGTGCACATTGTAGGTTAGTCAAAGTATTTTATAAATCAATCAATACATGGGAGAGAATCAGTGGCAAAGGACCCCCTTTAAGAGGACTGAAGGCTTTGCCCTGAGATGTGGCTACCCAAGGAAGCACGACGCCCTGGCCCTCTTGGTGACTTGGCACACAGTCCACTGAGGGGTGGGATAAAGTGACTTGTGAGGACCGGCCTGAACACCTAGTTACTGCAAACACAGAGGGCCAGCCACTGGAATAAAATCAGCATGCACATGGGCTTTATGAGTTGAATTCTACCCCTTTCACCATGCCTGCACCGTTAAAGAAACCCACCCTGGTCCCATGTGGCTGATTCCAATCCAATTCAACCAATGAGCCAGAATGTCCCCAAGTTCAACATAAAGAAAGGAAAACCAGGCTGTGTCTCAAATGGTTCGGGCTTAGTGAAATTGGACAGCACATCACGCCTAGCACCTCTTCTTTTAACTTCTAAACCCTTGCGAACTCTATGTGAATCAGAAACATATGGGTTGCATTCCTCTGATTCGATTCATCAGAATGTTGCTCTGTAAGGATCGCGTGAATTCCAGGAAGGCCTTGAAAAACAGCATTCTTTCAACTCATGCCCCAAAACCTTCCAATAGGGTGATCCCACAACACAAGATGTTGCTGTTTGACTCAGAACCTCTCCAGACGCAGCTCACTATCCATTCGGCTCCTACAGAGGACCCTGGCCCAAAGTTACTGATTTTCCAAATTGATAGTGCATTTGCATCAGATCCATCTTCCTATGATTTGGGGATGAGAAAAGTAACTTTTGGGAAAGTCCCTTTCCAACTTTTTTGCCTGACACAACACTACTCATCCTTTAGTGAGTGAAATCTTTTTTTTTTTGTCCGCCACCATGTGAGAAAGCCTCTCTTAAATTCAAGTCGCCCACATCCCTGGCCTTTAACAGTCATCACTCACACCAAGGCGGTAAATGGATTCCAGCTCATGAATCAAATCCAAACGATTGGGAGTCAGAGCCTGAGTCCTGTGTTGAGAAGGATTCTGAAGCCAAGACAAGGACACCTTGTATTAACATCAATTAAAAGCTTCAAGATTGACTTTGGGTGTTTGCTTTAGGCACAGGTGAAGGGAACGATCCATGCACACTCTATATTTGCTGTTCTTGGTTTGTGCTAAGTCACCAAGAGGGCCAGACCGTCCTGCTTCCTTGGGTAGCCACATCTCAGGGCAAAAGACTATTGAAAGATGTGTGGGGATGTCTCATCTATAGCAAATCATCACAGAGTTTATGCTTTTGAATTCTCGTGCTGGGGGAAAAGGAAAAGAAAAAAATAAATAAAAATAGATCCTGTACCTCTCTTTTTGTGACATCATTACCTGACACTTTTTGTGCAGGTTTGCCCTTGGTAGCAACTCCACTCTCTCCTGTATGTGCTGTTTCTAATCTTCCATCAGTTAGAAAATCATGTAATCAAGCCCTTTGGAAAGAGTCAATATGATTCAGGGCTCAAGGGCTATAGTATAGGCGAAATATAAGAGCTTTGCCTCGCGAGATTTGTTGTTTCTATTTTGCAGGCTGTGTTCGACATGTTTAATGTCCTAGTTTCTCAGGTGTCTCCTAGACAAGTGGAAGCTCTCACTAAGAACTGGCCCTTAGAGACTGATTATATAGGTGATGGGCCATGTAGAATATTTGTAGGGTTTTGGATTGTTTTATATGAAGGCATACACAGTATAAAACACCACCACAAATTACGAAAGCCCCAGTTGAGTTACAATAAGGGGCAAACCCTGAAAGTCATCATCATATTATCCCAATTTTACAGAAGAAACTGCTAAGGCTCAGGGAGCTGCAGTGGCCTGCTTAGGACCACACCAGGATGTCAGCGACAGAGCTGAGCTTCCAGTCCACTTGGGTCAAGGAGGAATACCACACAAATGTGGGGGAAAACGCCTTTTATCATTCTCTACTGCTGCAGCCACAGCCAGCATGTACTTTCTCCTCTTCTCCCAAATTAGTAGACCAAAGAAACCAGAAATGGAGAGCTGCAGGGATGACACCTAACAGGCAGTAGGACCACGGTATCATACCTCAATGCCAGTCTGTTGAGTAGATTAAATGCCTTATGGTTCGGATGGCACTCTGGTTACTTAGGAGATAAGCTAATCCTTAGACAATAAGATTCTGTCATTTACCTAAAGAGCCTTCAGGCTGTATGACAACTTATATTTATGTATTTTGTTTTCAACTCTGCATCTTTATTCTTTGAGGTTTATAATAGGAATAATTTTATTACAGTAAATCCTCTTACATTTGGACTAGGGGAATGTGGGGGTGGGGTACAAGGGGGCAGTTTGAATTGGTGAGAAACCTAAACCAATTCAAGAGATGACACGTTTTTTAAATTTATAATTTATCTGCCAGCAAAAACAAAAAGAACAAAAAGCTCCAAAGCAGCTAGGCGTCAAAGCAGTTCAAATAGGATTTGCAAAAAGAAGTGCTGAGAAGCCATTGAGAAAGAAAAGCAATATAATTGCCGTAAGATTTTAAGAAGCACTATCTGTGTTGTATTAAAGTTTACTCTGCAATTTGTACTCCCTGATAACAAAAAATTTCCAGATAAGACTCCAGTTGGATCTACCTTAATTGAAATCAGGAATCCCCATCTGATCACAAACAATTTAGATGCGGAAATTTCTCAAAGCCATTTTGCTCTAGTAAAAACAAAGGCTCCTACTGTCTTCTTGCTGTAAATCACTGGCTTTGGAAACACTTTCTTTAGTCTAGCCCAGCCCAGGGAAAATATTCACAAATTCTACTATTGTGGAGTCTAAAGGAATGAGGCTTCAGTTACGAAACTGGGTTGTTTTTCTGTGCTTAACATAAGGAAACCCAATTCTTTGTGGGAAAGACTTGAATGCTCTATGGAAGTTCTTGCCTAGGCTGATAATTTTTTTTTTTTTTTCAACATTCCCTCTCCTTATAGAGCAGATGTTTTTTTCTCTAAGGAGTGGTTGAAAGAGAGTTGTTATTTGTAAGCAATTATGTGGGTGCTTAAATAATATGATGTGGCCACACTATAAAGTCAGTGATGCCTTATTCATTAATTCCACAAGTCTTTATGGAGTGCCTACTCTGAGCCAGGTGCAGGGCTGGCTACGTGGTCAACCAGTGGTGCCCATCTGTCTTCTTGGGGTTTAAAACCGACTCAACAACAAGCAGATGTCACACAAATTAATATATAGTGATTAAGTGTAACAAAAGCTACCTAGAGAAGCCCTGGATACTCGGAGAACATAATGGGGAGACTTAATTAAGATGGGGTGTTGGGACAGGCTACAGAAAGAAGAATGGAAATAAGGCGGCAGGGACAACAGCAGGAAAATAAAGTATCCTTTAATATCTTAACTGTGAAGATTCCTTCTTCCATTCTTCTATTAGAGTCCACCAAGAGAGGGTCACAGCAGATGCATGGCAGACGCTTGAGATTAAAAGTTGAACAAAGCACATCACCTATCAAGAGAGAGGAAGCACAGGGCACTGGATTCTGGAATCAGGTGCCAGGCTCCACAATCCGGTTCTGCCACTTGCCAACAGGACAGCTTGAGCAAGTGGTTTCACCTCTCTGTGCTTTATTTCTTTATTTTTAAAGCATGATATTAACTGCACTCATCTTGTAGAATTAAAGGGCCTTAATACTCTAGAAAGCATTTTGTGTTTTTCATTCATAATGAATGAAAAACACAAAATGCTTACTAGAGTGTTCAGTATGCCTACTAGAGTAGTCACTGGTACATGAGAAGGGCTCTGTGATTGCAAATGACTGAAGAGTCATGGGAATGCAAAGAAGGGAACTATGGATTTAGCTAGAAAATCCATAGGTGAATACACTAAGACAAGAGTAATGTGCTCTGTAATTGAAACAAACACAGGGGTTTTGTGAGAGCACAGAGATGTAATCTCTAATTTGAAATGAGTAAGATGCTTTTTAAATTCTCTGTTGACATAATTAAGTATTAATAGGGAAATTTAACATTTCCCTATTAAAAATAGGGAAATATTCGCTCATGTTGCAGAAAGAGCAGTTGCAAAATGAACTCAGGCTTGGATCTTTCAACTCTTGAATAAAGTTTCAGAGAAAAGTTTGAGAGCTTTCATAAAGTTTACCAAAGGAGAAAAATAAACCAAGTAAGGATTATAATCCTTACTTGGTTTCACATTTTTCCCCCTGAATGATTATATGTAGAATTCGCTCTAAGTAAAGTGTTTCTAATGTTGCCTAGGAGAAAAAAAAATGGTTCCCCAATTTTTGTTGCCATGTAAAATAATTTAAGGGTTAAAAAGCTAATTGTGCTAACAACCGGGTATATAGAAATTTGGCATGGGCATGACTTGGCTTCAGAGAGCACTACAAAACAAAACTCAAAGACAGGTAAAACATCTAAATACAAAACTGGCAAAAACAGATCTTTTAGTGAGAAAAGAATAGTAATTTTGATAAAAGAAAAACAGAGGAATCTAAAACTGAATAATAATAATAATAATAATAATTATTATTATTATTATTGTTTATTATTATTTTTGAGACAGAGTTTTGCTCTTATTGCCCAGGCTGGAGTGCAATGGTGCAATCTTGGCTCACTGCAACTTTCGCCTGCCAGATTCGACAATTCTATTGCCTCAGCCTCCCAAGCAGCTGGAGGATTAAAGGCATGCGCCACCACACCTGGCTAAGTTTGTTTTTTTCAGTAGAGATGGGGTTCCATTATGCTGGTCAGGCAGGTCTCGAACTCCTGATCTCAGATGATCCACCCACCGTGGCCTCCCAAAGTGCTGGGATTACAGGCGTGAGCCACTGTGCCCAGCCTTATTTTTTAATTATTGAAATATAGCCCCTGTTTTGCATTAAAATCATTATTTCAGTAAATGTATAACCAGCAACCTAGCACTGGCTTTAGGGCAGGACGCCCAGAGGCAATGGGCAGATGTGCTCTGCCTTCAAATCACTCCACCTGTGCACAACACTGTAGAAGATTAAGATGACAAACAGCATATGTATTCCATCTGTTTCCAAACAACTTTACAATATTGTCACACTACTGAAGTTAGCTAATTCCCAAATTTTTATCCATCCATCTATCCTTTCGTTACTTGTTAAACATCTACTCTGTGCCACTTTATACATTTTTGAAGCACACTAGATTTCTTTTTTGTAATAGTTATGCTAGTTGGAATGTATTACCCAATCATCTATTTAGTGTCTTATAACCCTTTTATTTTACAAGGGATAAGAGGACAAGTGTTCTACCTTGTGGGTGTGCAGAAAAAGATATATTTAACGTTTACAGAATGAACGAATAGATGAACTAATAGTTTTTTGCTGAAGGAGGTGGGTGATAGAGAACTGTAGTATAGGCTAGTCAGTACAATAATGGAAATTCCTCAGATGATTAGTGGGTTATAGATAGTTAACTGAAATATGAAGGACCTCCTAAGTTGCTGGGCTGTTAGAGAGGCTTCAGGAACCATCCTCACTTTTTGGGAGGAGGAATCTGTCACCAGGACAATATTAAGGATGAATGCTCAGTCTTCCTTCTTCCTCATTATTTCTCAGATGATGGGATGGAAGAAAAGAACAGTAACAGCTAGCATTTTGTGACCATTGACTACCTGCCAGACACTATTAAAACTACTTGTTATATGTTAAGTAATAAAATCCTCACAGCAAAATCTACGAAGTGGGCATTCGTTTTTTAATCTCCAATCTCCATATAAGGAAATTTACTTATAAAGAGGTGAAGTGACTTGGCTCAGGTTTCAGAGCTGGTAATTGACATGTACAGGATCAAACTCCAATAGTCTTGCTCTACCTTTTCCTCTGGAAAGAGTAGATTCTGGGCTAGAAGGCTGTCAATGAACTAAACATTTGATATCTTAGATCTAATATAATATTTCTATTCGAAGCTGGTCCTTATTAGGAACTATTGTCATTTTTAGTTCAAATTCAACAACAATTTCAAGACAATTTTGTTTCATTAAATTGAGTCAAATTTCACTTCAGGCTTGGAGTCCTTGTCCCCATGATGATTACACATTTAAGACAAAGAGGACACCAGTTCCAAATGATGGCAGGAAGTTGAAAACTATAAGGAAGGAAAGAACAAAGCCAAGGAGATGGACATAGATGGAAGCTGGAGGCATTTTGGATTTGACTAGGGAGTTTGGCGGTAGAGGAGAAGGAGAGGATATCTCTGTGATGTGTGGACAATATTTTAAGAGAAAGACATGAAAAGACCATTTTAGGAGAAGCTGACTTTATTTCAGGAGATGGGAGGTAGGAAACTGGTATTTCATATAAAGGGACTTACCTTTTAGTATCTAAGAAAGGTACAGGAAATGAGCCTTTGTGGAAAACAAGGCATGTTCAATGAGAAAGAGAGCAAAGAGGAAGTTTCTAGCGTGAGAGCTCAGGGACATGGTAACGCCGTCAGTATGTTTTGCATTGCTATGAAGGAAGACTTGAGAGGTTTAATTGGCTCATGGTTCTGCAGGATGTACAGGAAGCATGGCATGGGTATGTATCTTCTCTGCTTCTAGTAAGGGCCTCAGGGGGCTTTTACTTATGGCAGAAGGCGAAGCAGGAACAGGTGTATCACATGGCAAGAGAAGAGGTGCAGGAGAGAGAGGTGGGATGTTCCAGACTCTGTTTAACAACCGGATCTGCTGTGAACTCAGAGCAAGAACTCACTCATTGCCACAGAAATGGCACTAAGCCATCCATGAGGGATCCGCCCCCATGATCCAGTCATGTCCCACAAGGCCCCACATCCTACAATGGAGGTCACATTTCAACTTGAGATTTGGAAGGGACACATATACAAACTATGTCAGTAACTGTGTCCGGAAAGCATGTACTTGAAGAGCACAAAGGACACACAGAGTCACACTGAAAACAAGGCATCTTGGGAGAGAGATCCAAGATAGCTGATCACTAGCAGCTCGGGATTGTAGCTCCCACTGAAAGCACAGAGAACGAGAGGACGCCACACTTTCAGATCAATTTTTGTTGCTCACCCACCGGGAGATTCCCAGCGGAGGAGCCCCATGTGTCACCAGCTGGTGAGGCGGTTTTGCCGCTGCCTTGGAGCGGCGGTTCTTGGTGCAGAGTCAGAAAAGCACCATCAATCTTAAAGCCGCTGTTTTGGCCGGCACAGTGTGTTGCTCAGATTTTAGCGCTGGGAATCAACAAGTTGGACGTCCATTCAGAAACCCAACTATAAAGACGGTAATTATAAAGACCACGGATGGATAAATTTATAACGAAGGGAAGAAACCAGCCTAAAAAGGCTGAGAATACCCAAACTCAGAACGTCTCTTCCTCTACAGGGGATCACAGTTCCTCATCAGCAATAGAACAAGGCCCGATGGAGAAAGACTGTTCCATTAGCAGAAGCAGGCTTTAAAAAGTGGATGATAAGAAACTTCTGGGAATTAAAAGAACTTGTTCTAACTCAATGCAAAGAAACTAAGAACTTTGAAAAAAGGTTTGACGAAATGTTAATAATAACACACAACTTAGAGAGGAATATAAGTGAATTAATGGAGCTGAAAAACACAACACGAGAACATCGCGAACTATACACAAGTTTTAACAGCCGAATTGATCAAGCAGAAGAAAAGATATCAGAGGTCAAAGACCAACTTAATGAAATAAAACAAAAAGACAAGATTAGAGAAAAAAGGATAAAAAAGAACAAGCAAAGTCTCCAAGAAATATGGGACTATGTGAAAAGACCTAATCTACGTTTGATAGGTGTACCTGAATGTCATGAAGAGAATCAATCCAAGCTGGAAAATACGCTTCAGGATATTTTTCAGGAAAACTTTCCCAACCCTAGCAAGACAGGACAATATTCAACTCCAGGTAATACAGAGAACACCACAAAAATATTCCTCAAGAAGACCAACCTCAAGGCGCATAATCGCCAGATTCACCAGGGTTGAAATGAAAGAGAAAATACTAAGGGCAGCCAGAGAGAAAGGTCAGGTTACCCATAAAGGGAAGCCTATCAGACTCACAGCAGATCTCTCAGCAGAAACCCTACAAGACAGAAGAGAGTGGTGGCCAATATTCAACATCCTTAAAGAAAAGAACTTTCAACCCAGAATTTTACATCCAGCCAAACTAAGCTTCATAAGCGAAGGAAAAATAAAATATTTTGTGAACAAGCAAGCACTCAGAGATTTCATCACCACCAGGCCTGCTTTACAAGAGCTTCTGAAAGAACCACTACAAATAGAAAGGAACAACCAGTATCAGCCTTTCTAAAAAATACGAAAAAATAAAGAACATCAACATAATTAAGAAATTGCACAACTAATGGACAAAACAGCCAGCCAACATTAAATGACAGTATCAAACTCACATATATTGTTATTAATTCTAAATTTAAATTGACTAAATCCCCCAATCCAAAGACACAGACAGGCAAAAAAAGCCAAGACCCATTGGTATGCTACATCCAGATCCATCTCACATGCAAGGATACACAAAGGCTCAAAACAAAGGGATGGAGAAAAATTTACCAACCAAATAGAGAGCAAAAATAAATAAATAGAAAGCAGGAGCTGATAAAATACACATTAAAGCAACAAAGGTCAAAAGAAGCAAAGAAGGACATTACATAATGATAAAAGGATCAATGCAACAGGAAGAGCTAAAGATCCTAAATATATACGCACTCAATACAGGAATACCCAGATATATAAGACTTACAAAGAGACTTGGACTCCCACACAATAATAGTGGGAGACTTCAACATCAATATTAGACAGATCAATGAGACAGAAAGTTAACATCGATATTCAGGACTTGAACTCAGATCTGGAACAAGTAGACTTAATTAACATTTATAGAACTCTCCACTTAAATACACAAAATATACACTCTTATCAGTACTACATCATACCTATTTACAGGTTTAAATGAAATATTGGTTGGCTGCTTGTTAATTATTTTCTTCCCTCATTTTTTATTTTTTTAAATTTTTTTTATGTCTCTATTATTAAACACAATTACAGGCATACCCATTTTTAGACTGCATTCTAGCCTGGGCAATAAAGCAACACCCCTGTTCTCTCTCCCTCTTCCTCTTCCTCTTTCTTCCTTTCCTTCATTCTTTTTTTTTTTTTCATTCTTTCTCTTTCTTTCTTTCTCTCTTCCTCTAAAAAAAAGAAAAGAAAAGAAAACAAGGCAGAGAGCTAGGACCAGGGGCCAGGGCACCTGCCTTAATATGAAAGAACATTAACAAAGGAAAGAAAATGTAGCAAGAAACAATTATTAAAAGTAACTAAAGTGAGAGGGCATGACTTAGTATAAAGAAAATTAAGTATCCATAAATATGTAGAATAATTGCCTGTCAATTAAAAATAGAGGGAAAAAATTAAGAACTCGTAGCCAAAAACAGAAATAGACAATTCTGAAGTGGAATGGAGAGTCGCAACCCAGCGTGACTTCAAAACTTGGTCTCATCTCCCAGAAACCAAATTGCCTCAGAAAGCAAAGTGCTTGGAGGGAAATTCATAGCAGTCCTAGATAATATTGGAGAAAGGAATGAAGTTATGCCTACATTATTGAGCCAACTAGTAAGTCTAAACCTTCTGGAATAATTAATATGGCAAAGAACTATATAGCAACTATGAGAATATACAACAGGAAAAGGAAGTGTTAAGAAAATGAGATAACATAGCAGGTAAAACACAAAAACCCACGCCTAAAGAGAAAACAAAGTGAAAAAACAGGAAATACTCATAAACACTTCATGATACAGAACTCGATAACATGAATCTAGGAAAATTCGAGTTCAGAGATAAGATGATCAAATACCAGAAAGAGAGAAATTGAAAATAAAAAGAAAGAAAATCTCACACAAAAAAAGCATGGAGGAACAAGATAACATTATCACTTAACTAATAATAATTCACTGGGCTTCCTTTCCATGGACCCAGCTTCAGGATCCTGTTTCTCCTCAATGTCAAAGGTTCTCCTCCAGGTGGCCATGATCACTCACTTGAAGGTGGCTCTTGCAAGAGAGTCCATGTACCTTTTTCTTAAGGATATGTTTAATTATTGCCCCTCCTAGACTATGAGCTCCTGGAAAGCAGACGTTTTCTCTGCCTACTTGATGGATGCTCATGGGTAAGTGCCACCCTTAGTAAAGAATAGACATTGGACAAACAGTTAATTCACATCAAGATCAACATAGTGTTTCATTCAGGCTAAATCTGAATAAAAAAGGAAATTGTAGAGGGGTGGCAGGAAGATTTTCTTTTTAAATTTTTTTCTTTTTAGGGGATGAGAATGTTCTCCTACCTGAATAGCAGGTTTCGTTAAGCACCTGAACCTCCACTTACGGTGCCTGGCAGAGCTACCTCTAAGGAACACGTTTCAAGTCATAGACTTGTATGTATATTTATTACAACAATTTCCCGGTAGATGGCAGTAAGCTGTCTTGATCTACACAATCAGTTTATTATAACGATTCTCTAACATATGGAGATAAAAGTATCTTGGTGGGTGGCGGGGGGCACTTTTTCCTAATTCCCTTGGAGGCTCCATATGTGCTAACTGCAGCGCCCAGAGCGTGACATAGCTATGTTCAGATCCTAATGCCACACTCCGTTACTAGCTGTATGGTCTTCAAAAAGTAACAGAACTGCTCTAAGCTTCATATTTTTAGATTCTTTATCCACATCAAAGGATTGATAATAGTTCTTTTCTCATAGAGAGGTATCAAGAAGTCATCAAGACAATGCAAGTAACACATTTAGCGTGGCTAATTGGCACAAAAAAAGGCTTCAATGTTCTCTATCATCATTATCATTATTATTTATTATTGTTAAATGGCACTAAAATTCTGATCCCTTTGCATTGTACAAACGAAGAAGGCAAATTATTCTGAAAATAAATAGAGTATGCAGATCATGCCTAAAAATATAGTAATTATTTCAAGCTAATAAAATACATTTTATATTTTAAGCACTTCAAAATATTTTGTCTATTCCAAGTATTTGCCATAGAAACTTCTTAAAACAATCTCTTCATTTTAGTCTTTGGTAGAGAGTAATTAATGAGGTTTAATTAAAAAAAAAAAACAACTCTGCCCAGTAATTAAATGCTTCCTACAAATAGTGTGTCATGAATACACTTAGTGTATTATAATGAATCATTTTATTCGCTGGCTTTTTTCTCACAGTCTTGAGATGCATTCTGAGAAATAATGTTTTATGTGTGCAATGGCAAATGTAGCACCTAACCATGCTTCTTCACTGCTTCTTTGGTCTCTCCTAAACAACAAGCAACCCTTCCAAGTGCTGCTTCTTGAGTAATTGTTTTTTGTCAATGTTTTGTCAACTTGTCAATTGCTCACACACAGTTTATGAACACTCTCACAGCACAGCTGTCTACGGTCTGACAGATAAACCCATCCATTTGGAATGCCATTAAGTATGGCAGTCTTGTTTGAAGAAACCCTGTTTACACCTTGGAAGAGTAGGTAAGCGTGTGTGAGATTTATTGCTGCCACTTTGGTAAATTCTGGTTTTGACAGAATTTTTTTGAATACAGAATGCCAACCAGTGTGGAGACACAAATGATGGGACTCGCACTTCAATGTTTTATTCCAGGCTCCAGATGTTTTTTTAAAAAGGGCTGATCTAATGCTATTAGTTCCTAAATCCAATAAGGTGTGCATTTTTTTTCATGACCAACTTAGTCATTAGGTATTTCACATGCACTGTTTTTTTTGTTTGTTTGTTTGTTTTTTGTTGTTTTTGTTTTTTGTGAGTCTCCCTCTATGGGCCAGGCTGGAGTGCAGGGGCTCACTGCAACCTCCACATCCTGGACTCAAGGGATTTTCCTGCCTCGACTTCCTGAGTAGCTGGGATTACAGGCATGCGCCACCACACTGGGCTTAATTTTGTATTTTTAGTAGAGATGGGGTTTCACCACATTGGCCAGGCTAGTCTCAAGCTCCTGACCTCAAGTGATCCACCCACCTCAGCCTCCCAAAGTGCTGATATTATAGGCATGAGCCACCACACTCGGCCATGAACCAATTCGTCTTATACTTTCTGACAAGGTTTCTCTTTCATAATTGCACATTTTAGCTTACATTATCCTCTTCTTTTAAACTAGTTCTTTTCTAATCATTTTCTGTATCAGATATTCAGGCCAATTAGCCTTTCAGGCACCCTTATGTTTTCCCTCTTCCCTTCTCATCATCACCCTATTACCACTCTAGGTATCTTTAGGTAATCTCATTTGCTCTTAGTGGCCCACCTGGCATATAGACATAAGCATAAACACTTCATTTGGGAAAAGAAAACCTCTTACTATTGTTGAAACAGAATAAAATCACCCCCCACTCTCTATATTACCTATGTTTAATTTAGGTTTTGGCAAAAATGGACACATACAACTAAGCCCACTGATAGCTATGACACCTTTTAGGCAAAAGACCAAGTCCCAAGGATTCTGACTCCACTAATTCAGAGCATATGCTAATTCACACAGTGGCTGAGGTTTCCTTTTAGAATAGCTGTAGTAATTTTTAAAAAGGGTTGGTTAGGTAGATTCAAATATAAGCAAGAATGACAGAGGAATGTTTTACCTACTTACACATAAAGAAAGCCCAAAAGAAAGAAGCAACAGGAGGTAACTTCAGGTTTAGATAGGTCGATTCAGAATCAACAGAAGCAAGGATTTTTTTTTTCTTTTTTTTTTTTTTACATATCCAGGGTTGTGGCTGATCACATGAGCTTTGGGTCAGAGTTTAAATTTCAGACCTGCCGCTTGGTAGCTGTGACTTTACCTTTATCTTTCTAAGTCTCAGTGTTTTGTTTGTATAATGGAATGATAACAGCATCTACTTCAAGGGCTGTCTTGAAAATTACTAGGATGTAAGTAATTAGTCTGAGAACCATTTGGGGTGGCTGGCAGACATCTGAGTGGCCTCAGAAAGTAAAGAGTACCCACTTTGGGGCTGGAATCTCTTTTAGCAATTTACATTGATTCTTTAGATAGAATGAGGCATCCTTTAAAGCTCTTTCTACTCCCAAATTTTGTTATTCTATGAAGTAACCAAGCATTTGAGGACTCTTTAAGCACTAAGATGAAATGTGTAAAATCAATAGACTATCTACAAACTCCTTCACCTTTTCATTAAAGCACATCTCCAAAGAACGGCTTCTAAGTTACCACAACTTTCTTACAGTTCAATTTTTTAAAAATATGCTATAGTTTGGAAATCTCTCTTTCCTCTTTCCCTTTTTGTCTATTTCTCTGCTTACCCTCTTGATCTAGAACAACTCAGTTTCAGAGTACTGTAAATTCCATATTAACTGTGGAATATTAGGTCCTTCTTCCTAACTCTTTACTTCACTCTTTTAATAGGATTATATAAACACTTTGCCGTGTGACATTGCAAACATTTTCAGAAAAACGGGTAAAGCAAACTTTCTCATGCATTCGACTTTGAGCTTAGCTATGTGACTTACTTTGGCCAAAGGAATGTTATTTCTTCAACATGGCCTCTTGCACATCTGCCATAATAAGAATATGGCCTGGGGAGTCACTGGCCCCTGAATGAATCTGACCTGCAGCCTGGAGTCAACCCTACCAATCCTAGCAGGGCCCAGCAGAGTTACAGTTGACTTGCAGATTTAAGAGGAAGAAATAGATACTTGTCCTTGTAGGTACTGAGACTTGGTGCTTTTTATGCAGTATTATCACAACAAAAGCTTACCCCTTTCCAGGACCATAAAAATGGGCTGTAATTTGTTCCTCTGGTTGTCCTCCACAAAGTTCACATAGTTACAAAAAGTAATCAATACATCAGATATTAATAGAAAAGGGGAAAAGCATGCAGCCACTTTGGAAAACAGCCTGATAGTCCCTCAAAATGTTGAACATGCACTTACCATATAATCCAGCAATATTGCTACTAGCAATATCACTACACAAGAGAATACGGACATATATCCATGTAAAAACTGGTACATGAGTGGGCACAGCAGCATTATTCATATAGCCAGAAAATGGACAAGACCCATATATTCATCAATTGAGGAATAGTTAAATGATATGTATCACATCCATATAAAAGACTATTTGGTCAGAAAAAGGAATGAAGTACTGATATACACTACAACCTGGAAGAAACCTGAAGACGTTATGCTCAGTGAAAGAAACCAGTCACAAAATATCACAGGCAGGATGATTCTATTTATATGAAATGTCCAGAATAGGCAAATTTATACAGGCAAAAAGTAGATTAGTGGTTTCCAGAAGCTTGGGGAAGAGAGTAAGGAAAGTGACTTCTAATGAGTATGAAGTTTCTTTTTTAAAGTGATGAAAATATTTTAAAATTGATTACGATAATAGTTGTACAGCTCAACAAATACAGCAAAAATTATTGAATTGTATATTTTTAAATAGGTGAATTGTATAGCACATGAATTATGCCTCAATAAAGCTGACATAGAAGAAAAATGAAAAATTATTTCTGAATAGTATACATAAGAGTATATAATAATAATCTGCAGCCCCTAGCGAAGGATCACTTTTGCAAGGCACTGAGTACCAAGCTCCATGCTGTGATGCCTCTGGCAACTGCATTTGATCTGACCCTACTTTTCTCCTCCTGAGGTCCTCAGGATGAAGTCCAAGCTCCTGAGAAAGGCAATCATGTTTCCCCTCAATATTGCTCCGTGCTTCAGCTCAGCAACATCAGTCATTTTATTCCCACCGACTCCATGTCTTTGCCATGCCACTCCCTTGTTCTGACACCATGTAGGCGAATTCCCATTCAAACACCAATATGTGTGCTATGAGGTTCTCTCTGTGAGACCCTGCCTGACCCTCAGGTCCTCCTTGAAAGAGAAAAAATGAATTTCCCCAATTTTTAGTGGATTTACAACCAAAGTTAGTACACCTTACAGGCTTATTCAGCTTTCTTTTATATTAATCTACACTCTGAACATGTTTTTATTGTTTTCTTTCTCAAAATGCACCTCAATTATTCACTAATCTGTTTTCCCTAGTAGAAGAATTTTTTGAGACAAGTAACTTTTCTTGTATCCCAAACATATCACATACCATCATAGCACATAGTAGGTATTCAATAGTAGGTAAATGAAGCAGCTGATCTCAATTGCTCTCCACAGCTATCTTAAATGGCAGATGTTCTCTTCTTATTTTGTGCACAAGGAAATTGAGCTTTGGAGAGGGTTAGGTAGCATGCTGGGCTACCCTAGGTAGTAACTGTTAAAACTGCAACTTTAGCTCAGCGCTCCAAACTTCAATTCCTGCTCCTCTGCACTCCATCATCTTAAGGGACGGCAGTGTCAACCAGATCTGATAAGAAACACCATAGTAAATGAAAGGGTTTTCTAGCCATTTCTTCCACAGACTTTCTGGGGAAAGAACATAGTCTAAGGTGTGTTCCCTTGGTCAAGCAGGCACTGTATATTCATTTTCATCCCTACCTGTCTCATTTTCTCAGCTCTCCAGCTTGACGAACCTTCTTGCCAACTGGCACCAGGCAGTAACTCTATAACACATCATGTGGTCATTCCTCACATTGATTAATTTCTGCAGGTCAAGTGAGAAAGATACTCTAGAGTTTAGTAAACACCATTCTTTTCATCTTGACAGTAGAGCTTATAAGCTGATCTGCAGAGTCTTAGGAACTAAGTAGATATATAACACAAGCCCAACATTTTACAGACTCTATTATATATAATTGCTCCTCTCAACTTTTTTTTTTTTGTTTTTGCTTCCTTAAAATTTCTCTATTTTTTTTTTTAACTGAAAACTCCAAGTCGCTCTAGTTTTTTTGAACCCAGCCACGACTGGAGCAATTTCATTTATATTTATAGCTAAATTCCAACTGCATATACTCCACACATGATTAATTCACAGATGAAGGGCTCTGAGATTTGAATGTTCTAAGTAAGTACAAAGCAGGGCAGAGTTTAAAAATGGAAGCTGAAGCCAATAATTTGATTTTTTTTAAAAAGGCAGAAATCATAGACAATCACTGGTTTAAAAATTTATGATCCTTTAGAAAATGACTTTCTTATGTAGTAAAGAAAAATATTAATTCTATGTTAACTAGACAGTGGCAAGAATTCATGTATCAGCTTAAAACTTCACTTCTTTATATCTGCTCTTGGTATAACCCTAGCAGGAATGTTACCCTGAATTCTTTTCTGTCAAGAGGTAACTATAATATTTGGCTTTCAGGGTAAGCTGAAGTAAGAACTGCAGGTCTTGCTCGGTTTATACTAGGAATAAAATGCTTCCATTTCTTATGATGAAGTGCATATGTTTGCCCGAAGTTTTGCCTGTAAAATGTATGACCAAATAATTGCTCTACTGTGTTGTAAACTTTTCACTTTCCTTAAGTTTCTGAACATATAGGCATATTGGTGTACGAGACAGAGAGACAGAGAGAATTAAAATGCTGAACAGATTGTCTTACACAAAGCAGCATAGTCATAGCACACACACACTCTACATTTGAGTAGATTAAGTTAGCACACTGAGTGCTTTGCTTTTTCTTTTTGAGACAGAGTTTCGCTCTTGTTGCCTAGGCTGGAGTGCAATGGCGTGATCTCAACTCACTGCAACCTCCACCTCCCGGGTTCAAGCAATTCTCCTGTCTCAGCCTCCCAAGTAGCTGGAATTATAGGCATGTACCACCATGCCCAGCTAATTTTGTATTTTTAGTAGAGACGGGGTTTCTCCTTTTTTGTCAGACTGGTCTCAAACTCCTCACCTCAGGTGATCTGCCCACCTTGGCCTCCCAAAGTGCTGGGATTCCAAGTATGACAGAGCGCATTATTTTACTCGTTCTTCATTAGAAATGCATTAAGAAATACCAGAAATCTTGGGAACCACCACAGATCCAGACTGCTTAGATTCCAGCTCTTAGCCCTTAACCTCTGTGCCTCAGTTTCCTCATTTGTAAAGTGGGGATGCCAATAACTGTGCCTACTATATAAATCTGTTTAAAGGTCTTAGAATGGCCTGGCAAATAGAAAACACTGAATCAATTTGAACTTTTCTTATTATCCTATTACCAGAGCTTAGAGACTAGCACAAAACTCTGAACAGTAAACTGATGATAATGCTATGCTATTAAAGTTCCTATGAAATCAGGGCTACTCAAAACAGGATTTTTTTTTTTTTTTATTCGAAGTCTTGCTCTTGTTACCCAGGCTGGAGTGCAATGGCATGATCTCAGCTCACTGCAACCTCCGCCCCCCGGGTTCAAGAGATTCTCCTGCCTCAGCCTCCCAAGTAGCTGGGATTATAGGCCTCTGCCACCACGCCTAGCTAATTTTTGTATTTTTAGTAGAGACGGGGTTTCACCATGTTGGCCAGGCTGGTCTCAAACTCCTAACCTCAGGTGATCCACCCACCTCAGCCTCCCAAAGTGCTGGGATTACAGGTGTGAGCCACCACTCCCAGCCCTCAAAATAGGATTTTAACGAACTCATAGAGCTGGTGGCTGGAACTGAGAAAATATCTGCAAGTAATATTTATGTTTTCCTTCTACCTGTCAATAACTGCTGAGGGGAGAGTGTCTCCCTTTGCTCCCAATTCTGCGTCCAAGGGTGGCTTCTGGATCTTTCTGACATTGCTGTTTAACAGAGGAGAAAAACATTCTCCTTTTGAGTTAAAACTTTTCAAGCAAGGAGTCTTAGAAGAAGAATCTCTGGAGTCAGCATGCCTAATTTCCAGTCCTGGCACCACCGCTTCCAAGCTGTGTGACCTTGAGCAAGTTTTCTAACCTCTCTGTGTTGGGTTTCCTACCTGTAAAATGGAGACAATGATAACACTTGGCTGATGGGACTGTGTGAAGGCACAATGAGTTAATGCATGCCAAATACTTAGCATTGCATCAGTAGCATAGTAATTGCCAAGAGCACATTTTCTATTATTATTGTTATATACCATCTTGAGGTCTTGTTGGTTTGCTTGGTGTAATTTTTTCATTCATCTGGTAAACATTTTTGAAAGTTGACCATGTGTTGGGGTCCATGCTGTGTGTTGGAGTTACAAAGAATCTGAATTCGGGACAAATTTTATAACATATATAGTCTTATCAAAGATAATTTTGAATGTCTAGGCTTATAACAAAATTTAGAAGCTATAGATTTATATCCCAAATCATGGTATTTAGAATAAGTGTACAGTCTTTTCTTGGGCCTCCCATGATTAGGTCTACCTATGACTCTGTCTTTTTTCTTGGAAAAGGGAGAACAATTATTCCAATTCTTTTCTGTAGTCGTTTATACAACGTAAAAACAACGATGTCCTGGACCTCTACGTATAACATTTAATAACTGTAAACACATTTGTGTTTATGTTTTCAAATACCAAATCTGCAGTGTATAGCAACAGTTGGTAACTTCCTTGTAGCACTGGATTTCGACATGTCTCTGCAAGTGAACACATTGAGAGACACCCCCAAGACTACCAGAGCCACCTCAAATGAGGCTCCTGCTGCCATTTCAGTTCATATGTCAACTGCCATGAAGTAGCCCCATTCCCTTAAAAGGTGGGAGTCACTGAAGATTGTCATGTCAACAGTCACTCTTCTTTCTCCTAAGACAGATAACACTTCTCTCTCAAGTCAATGGTCTACTTCCCAAATCCAAATGTGAAAACCCTTCTAGAATCTTGATTTCTTTATCCCTAGTATCTATGGGTTATCATGTGGGGGGAAATTCAGTTTTTGGCAACTTTCCTCTCTCTTTCACCCTATCTTTCCCAAAGTGTCACATATTCCTTTTGTCAATGAAATTAAAACAAAATACAATTTTGCCTGGGACTTTGAGAGCATTTCTCTATCTGTATTATTATGCAATTTTGAGAATGACCATGTAATCTAGGTTTGAGGAGAACACATTTGTGTTTAACTTTCTTTTAACTCCCAACCTGGAATCACTTATTCCCTCACTCCTTAGAGTCTATTATGTCCAAGACACCTGCCTTACTGTGGTTGCAGGGGGTAAGAAGAGGTTAGTGTTAGAAGCAGCAGCAACAGAGATCAGCTTCAGCAGGGCTTTGTTGCAACTCCAAAGTCCAGGCTAAACAGATGCATATTTTAAGCATTATTATTTGGCTTTACTTAATTCATTAGTACCCATGAATTAATTCAAATGATTTAGATTTTCCATAAATATTTTCATAAATATT
Organism: Sapajus apella; assembly: GCF_009761245.1. Lineage (NCBI taxonomy): Eukaryota > Metazoa > Chordata > Mammalia > Primates > Cebidae > Sapajus > Sapajus apella. Next base: position 6,316,242 of record NW_022436945.1, read on the forward strand.
TTCACCTGCCCCTCCCGGAAACAAATGACAGTCAATGTTTCCCTTGCAAGTAAATATCTGGAGAAGAGCTGTATCTATTTCTGGAGTTAAGACAGAAACAGCTAGACTGAGCTGCCTCATTCCCTCAGTTGATTTTCTTGGACCCTGGGGTGATTTTCATCCTTTTTTTAATGCCTAAGCTTATAATAAAATTTGGAAGCTATTGACTTTTACCCCGAATCATGGTATTTAGAATAAGTGTGCAGTCTTTCCTTGAGTCTTCCATGACTAGGTCTAACTATGACCCTGTCTTCTTCTTAGAAAAGGGATCAGCATATTCCCTCACAATAGACTTGGTCACTCAATCCTGTTCAAAAAAGTCTGAGAAAAAGACATGCTTTTAATCAGGTAGGAAGTGCATGCCATAGTAAAGCAGGTGTCATCAGAACATGTTACTACAGATACCTCTTAGTTAGCTACTATGTCCCAATAATTCTATAAAACCAGGACTTTCCTATCTTTTCTTTAAGACAGAATTTCACTCTGCTGTACAGGCTGAGTGAAGTGGCACAATCACAGTGCATTGTAACCTCAAACCCCTGGACTCAGGTGGTTCTTTTTCCTCAAACTCCCAAAAAGCCGGGACTACAGACATGTGCCACCACACCTGGGTAATTTTTTATCTGTAGAGATGAGGCCTCTTTATGTTGCCCAGGCTGGTCTTGAAATCCTGACCTCAAGTGATCCTCCCACGTTGCCCTCCCAAAGTGCTGTGTTTACAGGTGTGAGCCACCATGTCAACCTGTACTTTACTTTTTAAAGCAAAAAAGAGTAACTTATTTTGCATGTTAAGAATACATATGCAAAGCACATGAAACTAAAAAATCTTGATGAAACAAAATACAATATGCTCTTCAGAACTGAAAAGCTATGAAACAGATTGGTTTATTTTGGGATGGAGAAGTGGAATGTAAAGTTTGAATCAAAGACAATGCTTAGTTGCTGAGTGAGAAGCCTTGGACAATTCTGAATTGATATTCACCATGCTGATAGATATTTAACCCGCCCTGGTCATAATTGATTTCTGCCACTCCATTTGTGGGGTAAGGGAAGGGCTGCCCTGGACAGAAACAGCACTGGAAGGAGATGCTGAGATGCTGCCATCATCCCAGCTAGACATTGGGTACCACTTTAGGAGCATCTCAAAAGCCATTTGTCTATGGGCTTTGGAAAAGAAGAGACCGCTTTAATAAAGTCATCTCCAAAATACACCAGGTGTGAAGCCACAAGCCTCAGTGATTTCCACTTTTTAAGAGAATGGGGCTACTTCTTGGCAGTTGATTATATTCAGTCATTCATGCAGCTCCCCCGAGGACAGGATTTTTATTTTTAGAGAAGCCTCCATTTGCTGACTGTCGTGAAGGGAACACTCAGGAGGAGCTATTAGCAGTCACTTGTTTCAGTAAACACTGAATATAACATATGCCTCTCAAGTAATGTGTATCCAAACATACAATTTACAAATAATTAACATCATGTTAATTAGTCACATTAATTTATGCCACTTTGTGGAATTATTTCCTCAGAGTGTTTAGGAACGCTGCCAGGAGCTTGAGCCAAACAGTGTGAAAATGTGCTTGAAGTTAACTGTCATGAGTGGCTGTGAAACACAGCTTGAGCAAGTTGTTACAGGGACCCTGCAGCTGATTCCAGCCACCGGGTCTTCCAGCTGCCCTGACTAGAGAGAACTAAGTCGCATCAGCTGCTGTCTCACCTTTGAAGACTTGCACCCTCTTTTTCATTTTTGGCTTCTGCTAATTGTTGCTGAGTGGCCATTCTCCCCATCGCCAGCCGTGTACAACCAGGTATGCACCGGGGTGGACAGCAGGTGAACTGGGATGTTTTACATGCAGCAATATTGTGCTGACAATTGGGGTTTGGTGATTTAAAAACAACAATAAGCTGGGTGTGGTGGCTCACCCCTGTAATCTCAGCACTTTGAGAGGCTGAGGCAGGCGGATCACACGAGGTCAGGAGTTCAAGACCAGCCTGGCTAACATGCTGAAACGCCATCTCTACTAAAAATAAATTAGCCGGGCGTGGTGGTGGGCACCTGCAATCCAGCTACTTGGGAGGCTGAGGTAAAAGAATCGTTTGAACCTGGGAAGTAGAGGTTGCAGTGAGCCAAGATTGTGCCATTGCACTCTAGCCTGGGCAACAGGAGCATGACTCTGTCTCAAAAACAAACAAACAAACAAACAAACAAACAAAAAACAACGATAAAACAGTAACAAAGCAACAACTAGGGATCATTTCCTGTCAGTGAAGTTACAAAAAAGTAAAAATGGTAAAAGTAAAGTGTTAATGTAGCCAAATAATGGGGGGTTCTCAGGAAGGCCTCCTCTGTCGTGAAAACATTGGCATCTGCATAAAGATCAAACCCCACTCTTCTCAAAGTGTTTAAAGCAGACAACAACCCAGCCGAGTAGTTCAGGAACAGAAAAGAAAGATCTTCGGAGGAAACAGACTTGGTAGACACAGTGCAAATTCAGTGGGGAGAACAAATGAAAGCAAACTATAAAATTAAGTGGAAGTAAGCATGCCTACCTCCAGGGACTTGGGCTCATTCCAGTGGACGAGAATGGGAGCAAGACAGCTTTGTAGCATTGCCGGGTCCACCATGATTTAGGAAAGGAATCGGTGAAATACACTAGGATTGCTTCTTCCCAAATCCACTCACTGTCTTTAAGGAGTCCAGATGTGATTATATCTCAGGTTTCTTTGATTGGGGTAACAAATTTGGTAGAAAGAGAAGAAATTCAGAGGTTTTTTCTAAACCTCACATTAAGAATTCTGAAGAGCTCTGGACGAGCCATCGAACCTGGTCGCCACTCTGTTTAAGATGATGGCATCCCAAGGATGTTCATGATTCCAAATTAATCATAGCTATCACGACTCAATGTCTATAAGCAAGTTATAGTACCAAGTTCCAAATATTGGTGAAAAGAACTTACATGGAAATTTAGTACAGACAAATATTTGAGGGTGAGAACCTTATCAACATAAGGAAATTAGGAGCACAGAAGCAGCAGTCATCCAGGAGCGTCGCTGACACTCTGTATGTTTGTGAAAATAAGGAGATGGGGATTGATTATTCTCTCCCTCCAAATCCCTGTTTTGTCCATTGATTCTCACAGAATAGGTCATTGCAAGCTGTTAGCACATCCAAATCATGAGAAATGTACAGTAAGGCAGGGAAAAAATGATAAAGAGTGTGGAGGGGCACTGGAGAGGCAACTATGAGATAGTAACGCCCAGCATCAGCCTCATCCTTATAGAGTTTAGTAATCTAGTGGGAGAATCAGGTGGGTGCATGAAGAGAAACAAGATAAAATGTGATATAAATGCCAACAGACCATGCCAAAAAGGAGTTCCAGAAAAATGTGTTGTGGGACCCAAAGGAAGGTCCGATCCATTGGGAAAATTTAGCCAACAAAAGTTTCTTTCCTGATATCTGTGCCTTGCTATCTTAAGAGATAAATGTGGAACTCTGCTTCCAAGTGGACACATTGACATGTGAAAGAAAATAGCATTTTTCCCTATAAGAAACCCTTGACTTATTAGTATGAGACTCATGTTAAGTCTATAACTTCCTCAAAAGTCTTGGTTAATAACAATATATTTTTAAGAGTTGTTTTTTAAATTTTATTTAGGCACTATTTGATTCACTTTAACTTCTCTTCAATTTGGTTCTCTTTAATATTTATCCAATAATGTTTCAGAATCCCAAAGATGTGAATACATGAAAGTTCTTCCCTAATGTCCAGAAAACCATTGAGAATATAAAAGCAGCAAAAAAAAAAAAAAAAAAATCCTGGGGTTTAAGGACGTTTTGAAACATCAAAGAGATTCGAACGAAATCTGCCCCTATTTTGCCCAATCTGAAATTGCACTCGGCAGGAAGAAGCACTTCTCCCCATGCAGAAATCTGAAAATGCATTTGAAAAAATAGATCCATATTTTAATTAAAAGAGGCCATTCTGAGCCCAGCATGTGGAAGCACCACATTAATATTTGTGACACTAGCCATGGGGGACAGAGGGGCCAAGAGGGTCTTCCATCAGCAGCGGGAGGTCAAGGTTGATCTTTCTTGAAATCCAGATTCTCACAGACATGAAGGGGTCTGTTTATGCTTCAAAGCACTACCCAAGGACAAGGCACGCTGATGGCAGGTCTGGAGACCTGCCAGGGGAGCTGTGGCAGGATCAGAGTTTAATCAGGGGAGTGTTTCTGATGAACAGAAATACTCATGGATGTAGATGAGCGCAGCAGTGTCTGTAAGAGGGACAGCCAGCAATGACCCCACCCATCACAAACACATTAATAACCGACAATCCTCCATTACACACATTTTAAAATGAGTGTCATTTGTTCCACAGACTCCAGAAAGTCTTATGGACTATTGAATATCAATGACATTTATTGTCATTATCTGTTTGATGGAGTGCAACAGTCATCAAACAACTCCATATTAGGCATTTAACAAAAATGAACACATAGAGCCAACTTGTGGCAGCCCCTCCTTAGGCCACAAAGTGGACAACAGCTTATGGCCAGTAGCCAGTCATGGCATACTCATTACTGCTAGGTTGATAGACATGTATATTTAAAACATAGCAGGTAAAAAAAAATCACGTGTGTACAAGTCAATTTTTCTATGTCAAATGGATTATTTCCTTCTCATAAAGAAAATGTTGGTTGTTCTGCAAGAAACCTTTTTTTTTTTAATGTAATCTTGCTTCTAAAGGTTGGGTTTCATATTGCCTTAATTTGTTTCTTAACTGAATGCCATAAGCAAGCCCTGATATTTGGGTTCTGAGTACTACACAATTGAAAAGCAGGGAGTCAGAAGGAAAGCAAAGCATGTATGAGTCCTGTAGCACAGGACTCAGCCCCTTCTCTGGCCAGAGAGGAAGAGGCCTAGAGAGGCAAGTGCGGGACAACTCAGTCTGAGTTTCGCTGGAACTGTGCTGTCCTGCACGGCAGCCACCAGCCACACGTGGCTATGAGCACTTGAAATGTGACTAGTGCCATTGAGGAAGTGAATTTAAAATTTTAGTTCATTTTAACTCTTGTAAAGTTAAATTTAAAAATGGAAGCAGCTCAAAATACTTTTCCACCAAGCCTGACTTTATGGTGTCGGTAAGATAACATTTCCATTTAACTATTTCATCACATAAGACGTTACTGTCATTTTGTAGTGGGTGTGTTGAATACACACATGCTTTGTATTATCATACATAAACACATCGTGCCGATGTAAGTTTAGCCCCTGTCAACACATTGATTCAGCACGAGTGATTTTTTTTCTTTGTACCATATAACATTGTAATGCACTTCCTTGAATATTTGATGAAAACAGCATAACATATGAAGATATCTATGTAAATCATAATGGATGATTAAATTGAAATCATTGTTTTAATTATAAATTATTAACTTAAGTTCTAGCAAGTATAGGCATGTTTTGAAATTTAGAATGATAGTGCTGTTGAAAAATTGAGGTGAGAATCACAAGCCTATTCTATAACTGAGAAAATTAACACCAAAGAGATTAGAGGAAGGAATATCACAAAATTCAGTAGGACTGTCAACTGCAATTTCCTGCAGTAGAACACAACAGGACACTTAAACACTTGTTGGGTTGAAACACTTAAAGGTAATGAAGCGGACAATGTAAAGAGATATTTTCAGCAAAAACAGTACATTTGAAAGGATGCTTCTTCTCAACACAACACAAAAAGGTTGTTACTGGAAAATGTGGTTCCTAGAATATGGTTACTAAAAAATATAAAATCATACATATGGTTGGCATTATCTATCTGTTGGATAGTGCCATGATGCCAATCAATACTCAAGCTTAGAATACGTCCAGAATCAATCCCATCATCATTGTTATCACCCTATGGTGATTGCCTATCACCTCTCACTTGCTCTGTCACCACGTAATTGGTGGTGATGAACTAAAATTTAAAATTCACCAGTCACCACCTAACTGGTCTCCTGGATTCAGTCCTGCCTCCTTTTCATCCATTCTCTATGCAGCAGCCAGCATGATCTTTTAGAAATGGAAATCATATCTTCTTATTTTCGTCAAACTTGGAAAATACACACAGCCTGCCACATAGCCTACAAGGCCCTGCATTATCTGGCCACTGTTGTCATGTCTAATCACTATTTTCACTCCTGCCCCACAACCGCCCTGGCTTTCCTTCTGTTTATTGGACCATAGCAAGCTTATTCCCATCTCAGGTTCTTCGGACTCGCTGTCTTCTGTGTCAGGAACACCTTTCCCCAGTTCCTTATAAACTCTTGATTAAATGAATGAATGGATGTAGAGGGAGGGGTGAATTAGATCAGACATTTGAATTTCATCTGACATTCATCCATTCATCCATTTATTTCAGTGAACACGCATTACTTAGTCCCCACTATTTGGGAGTTGAGAAGCCACATATTTTCACAATCTCTCTACAGAAAATAAGAAAGACATGTTTCTGTTTGTGTTCTCTTCTCCAAAATTTTAAGACTAAATTTATGTACAAATAAGTCACTGTTGCAATTTTATGTTACAAGTATATTAAAAACAAAAACTAGGGCTCTACTTTAGGATGTCGTAAGCATAATATAAAAAGTTAATGATATTAGGAGTCTCAACCTGCGTTGGAAACAGAAAGACAGAAATTCCAATTCAATCAATAGGATGGAAGAGGTCAGTAAGGCAGATTCCTCTTGGGCAGGGTTTGTATCTTATTAAGTTTTCTATTCTCAGTGCCAAGTCCACAGTAAGAATTCAATAAATTCCTGCTAAATTGAAATCATCGCTTACAATAAGCCTTTAATAAGACTGTGAATTCCTTGAAGGCAGGTCTACACTGGTAGGTCTCTGCATCCTTGAGGCCTCTCTTATACCAGCATCTCCATAATTGTTTATGTGCATTGTGGCTAAAACCTCAAGCCCTAAACCTATCAGTAAAGTAACGTTAAGTAAGTGAAGTAGACCAGATGTAGACATCAGGGAGTGATGGAGATTGGAGGACTCAGGAGACCACACTTCATCTTCAGGGACACAATGTTGCTAGACCTGATTTTTCCCCCCTTAAGCCTGAAATTTTACATTATTACTTGAAACCTCTTGATTTTTAAATATTGGCAGTTAATTCAGGATGTTCAAAAACACTTTTCAGGACAAAAACGTATGCAAGCCACATTTGGCCCACAGAGTGGCCCAATTGTGACCTCAGTGTTAAGAAAAGGGAGCAGGAATAAACACTCCTAAAGCATCTATCCATGTAGCCCACACTGTGTGGGTGCTTTCCATTTTCCATGTCCTTACATTCGCCTAACCTCCCTGAGTGATGTAGCTTTTGCTCCATTTACAGAGGAGGACAATAGGGCTCAGAAGCGTTTAATAGTTTGCCCAAGGTCTCACAACCTAAGGACCGAAAGTCAAAGCAGGAGATCTTTTTATTATATTGTGCGGTCTTCTAATTACAGATAACAGGCCAAGTCTTAAGCAAGAAATAAACAATCAAACAAATAAGCAAACAAACAAAACTAAGAGACCCACCAAATAAGCCTGATTTTAAGGTTGAGGTCCTCTTTGAAACATGAGCAGGAGGACCACCTGGGAAATGCTCTCCAAAGACAGACACATTCTTACATATACGAAGGCTCTGCTCCGCTTTCCTGGAGTGTGTAAAGACCAAGACTGCTCTGCAATATGAAATTGCATGTGCGGATGAGGCCTGAGATATACTTGGCAGCTTGATCTTTCTGTATTTGGTTTGCACAGGCTCATTTTGCAGACATGTGTTTTTGCTTAGAAACACACAGAGGTGGATAAATCCTGGGGTTGGCGTCCCTGGAGCCGCTCCATTAACTCTCTTGGCATGGTCTCACCACTGAAGTCAACATGACTTAAAAGTTTATATAACATTTTATTAGGCTTTAATTTCATACTTTTCCTGAAGTTCAATGTTCCTGTGTTGGGTAGAAAATAAATGTTGCTCATAACTCACAGACCAAAGTTTTCTAACTTTTAATTTGTTTTAAATTAACTTATTCAGCTAATTGTGATTTTAAGTAGGCAGGAGGGAGAGAGTTTTGAACATTCCTGAAGGAAAAAAATCATATATATATTTATTACACACACGCACATACATGTATAGTGTGTGTATACACACACACACATGAGTGCCTATATATGTGTAGTGTATATATATGTGTGTGTGTGTGTATACATATTACAAAGTAATATATGTATTGATTTGAACCAAATACCTTTATATTATTGAACCAAAGTTCAATAATTGAAACCTGCTAGGTTCTGGAGTGATGTTAGGAGGCTGGATCTTTGGGAGGTGATTAGGTCATGAAGCTAGAAGTTCAATAATATAAAGAAAATAGAATTATTTTAGCACAGTAGGAGTCCCATGACTTTGGAGATTACATTTGACTGGCTTTGTCTTCTGATAAATCTCTTGCTTTGTAATTCTTACCAGGCTTTTGTAACTATGGAGCTTTGTGTTTCCATTAAAGAAAAAGAAGAGTGCCACCCAAACTCAACTATTTGAAAATTTACTATTTGGACAAAATCTTTAGACCAGTGGATGTTAGCAAGAGACCATTTTGCTTCCCAGGGTACAGTTATAGTAACGTCTGGAGACATTTTTGGTTGTTATGACTTGGGGGACTGCTACCAGCATCTCAGGGGTAGACGTATACCATAACACATAGAGAAAGAATGACATTGAGATCCCCTAAAGATAAAGAGATAGTGCCTATAGTTTTCATCTCAGAGGGAAAAGAAGGTGCTATTTCTTCTGGTTCTCTGATGCAGAATCATATTTTGCAGTTACATATTGGCAATGCCTCTCACAATTGTAGAGAAGGCACAGAATTTGGGAAGGCTGAACACAAAACTGACACTTTATACAGGCGTCAAGAAGTGGTCTTAGGCAAGGTTCACAGGCTCATTGAAACTCAATGTCCATATTTAGAAATAGGGGTAAAGAGGATAGTGATACCTGCTCATCTGACTTCAGGAGATATTGAGAAAATCAAATCAGTTAATGACTACCAAGGTACACATAGATAACCACAACAACCAGCACCATCCTCACCATCCAGGAACATTGAAAATGTTCATATCAAAGTAGCATGGTTTCCTTTCTCATTCATTCATTTCTTCAGAAAACATTTACTGTGTGCCTACCACAGGCCAGGCACCTTGCTAGGTTCTGGGGTCATAAAGATGAGGTAAACATCAAAACTTTATCTCCTTACTGCGCTAATGTCTACTTTTCATCATCTTACTGTTACTGGGGTATAGGACAAGAGAAACAGATTTAGGGATAAATGACATCAACAATCCCTGGAATCCTTATTTCAAAGTGTCTTTCATAGTCAGTGACCCCTGTGAAGAAGGACACTGTAAGATTAGGAGTGTCTGAGTACATGTATTGGTCAGTGTTAGAAAAAGGATTGCATAAATCAGTTGGGGTGTGACCCAGTCTAATTCAGCCTCAGGCCCACTCCCAGAAGCACCAGGAATATGGCCATTGTCCTATGTGAACTAGGAATACATTCACATGAGAGCAAAACTACTAAAGATTTAAATTTAATTCCCTGAGGTTTGTGAATAGACTTTTGATTATAAAGCCAAATTATACCCTATCTTTTTCATTCTTTTTCCCAATACTACAGAAATAATAACTCTCCCTCACCTCCCTATATTTACCCTGTTCCCTCAGAGTACATTGTACAAGACTCATTACCTTGTGCATGTGTCTACAAATGTAGGTATATTAGTATATCTGTCCCCACCACTAGACAGTGAAATCAAGGAATGAAAAGAAAGAAGCAAACAGTTTTGACACAAAAAGACAGCCAGGCACTATGTACCAAGACATGCCAAGTACTATTACTTTAGGCCCATGGTTTTCAACTTCAGAAATACAGCAGAATTTTCTGGGAAACTTTACAGAAACACAAAGGTCATATAACTGGTTGAGAAACGGACTGAGAGGGTTAAATCCCATATCAGCCACTTACTAGATAAGGACCTTGGGGAAATTACTTAATCCCACCATGCTACAGTTTCCTCATCTTCAGTAGAGATGATACAATTACCTACTTCATAGGGCTGTGGTGAAAATTAAATGAGGTTAATTTATGCAAAACAGAATAGTGTTTGGTGCCTACTAAGTGTTTGCTGTGGCTATTATTATTGCTATAACTATTTTTTTAATGTTGTCATCTTCATCAATATCATTACAGATGTCTTTGGCCCCATTTCATATGTGCTCTATCAGTTTCAAGGACTTAGGGCCCAGGCATCAGTATTTTGAATGATTGAATGAATTGAAAATCACGTGCAACAGAAGAGATCCAGAGGAAAAAGTGAGTAAAGAAGGAATGAGAGCCAGAAGCATTTAATTAAACCTGAGGAATTTCTTACTGGTAAGAGCAGCCAGACTCTCTAGGACATTAGCGAAAGAGTATATGGAATTTTGTTCCTTGGGAACTTGAATTACTGGGGCAGGTGGCACTCATTCTTGGAAGATCTCAGCACAGATTCTAGTCTTGAGCCAAAGGGAGTATTTAATGACCACTTGGTCTCCTTCTAGCATTCCAAGTATGTCTTTTCCCTTTCAATAGGGCACAGGTGAAAGACAAGAGGGCAACTGATTGCCAGAAAACTCAGTATTAATTCTATGCAAATTCTCTTTGTAAATATCTTTCTGTTTACATTTTGCCTTGGAATAGCTTGGTTTCTACCCAACTCATGCCATTCCGCATCACAGTGCCCATTCCTTTAGTCCCTACTCATTGGACCCTGGCCCTTCGTCACATCCTACTTTGCCCTGAGAATTGGTATCTTACTGACTTTTGCTCCAAACCCAACACAGAAGATACTCAGTAATCATTTGTTGAAAGATGAATAACTCAAACAAAGCTCAGTGCAGAAAGTAGCTAAAAAATAAATATTGCACATCAGCTTCTGAAATCCCTGTCCTCCCATTCCTAATTTTTGTAAAGCCCATCCTCTTCCACACAGTGCCTTGCAAAAATTAGTATTTGATAATAATATATCATCCAATCATAACAAACAGTAAGGAAGATTTTAAGTTATACTCATATTGATAAAGTTTGCCTGTGTCCCCACCCAAATCTCATCTTGAATTGTAGCTCCCATAATCCCCATGTGTCATGGGAGGGACCCAGTGGGAGGTACTTGAATCATGGGGCAGGTTTTTTTCTTTTTGTACTGTTCTCATGATAGTGAATAAGTCTCATGTGATCTGATGGTTTTATAAAGAGCAATTCCCCTGAACATATTCTCTTGCCTACGGCCATATAAGATGAGTCTGTTCCTTCTTGCCCTTCCACCATGATTGTGAGGCCTCTCCAGCCATGTGGAACTGTGAGTCCATTAAACTTTTTACTTATAAATTACCCAGTCTTGGGTTCCTCTTTATTGCAGTATGAAAATGGACTGATATTTTCCTTGAAAAACAGAATCATTTGGAACATTATAAAAACAAATGGAAGAGAAGACTCCTTCCCCTAAAATCTGCTACTGACCTTTTCAGGATCCTGAAAAAATCATGGAACCATTCCAAATATTTGTTTCCTGGGGTCAAAGAATAAAGAAAATAAAGCTTTTCTTCTAGGGAGCCCAAAGTACTTCCTTTTGAATACTTTCTTTGGTTCTCACAGCTTTCCTAAAAGCATATGGGATTCTTCTGGGCCCTGAGATGCTAAATGGTTCACTCTAAAGTGAATTAGTAGTCAAAATGAAAGTCAGAAGAAGAAAGCCCTACCCTGACTTTTGCGGTGTGCTGGCAAATGTTTAACATCTGGCTCTCTAGAAACAAAAAGAAGCCCTTATTCATAGTATTTACCAATTTCTGTGGTGTACATTATCCCACCATGGCTGATTTCAAGTTATTAATTGTAATGTAACTGAGTACAGAATTGGGAAGAGGGGTTCACAATTGGCTGTCATAAACAATCATGAAAGTTGGCCCCAGCACACCACTGCCTGTCTTTTTCAACCCAATAGTTCATCAGTTTCATAGATGCAAATGGTTTGTGACTCCACCTCCTCTACATTGCCTTCATGACATTTGCAAATATAATTTGGGTGGTTGTGTTTCAAAGCACAATGCATGTTTCCATGAAGCTCCTTGAAGGCAAGATGGTAGCCTGTTTACCTTTGTGCCCCTGGTGTTGAGCACAGGATAGCTAGTAAATAAACAGCTGCTTCTAAGGAAAATATCTATTTGCAATCTAAGATCTTTTAGAATGAAACTTGCCATGCTAGTTTCTCATTATCGTAACCACATAGATAGATTCTAATTTATCCCATTTTGTCCTGATACACAATCTAACTCTCCCAGACTGTAAGGTTGATAGAAATAAATTCTCAGGCCATTCCAATGACTAGGATCTGTCTTTTAGGATTGCACAATTTCCTCTAGTGACAGCTATCACCCTGGAAAAGATAGTCCAAGTAATGACCACACGTTAACACAGACTGATATAAGCTATTCACAATTTCCTCCCAGCATACTTGGCAGAGAGCTAGAGGGTGGAGGGGCAAAACAATGTTAAGTTTCAATAAAAGAGAGAGGAAAAAAATGGGAATTGGGAAAGATGTGTTCTATAGTCTGAAAGTCTGTGTCCCCCAAAATTCATATCCTAATCACCAAGATGATGCTATGAGGAGGCGGGGTCTTTGGGAGTTGATTAGGTCATGAAGCTAAAATCTTCATGAATGAGACTAGAGCCTAATGAAAGAGGCTTCACAGAGCTGCTCTGCCTCTTCCACCATGTGGAGACACAGAGAGAACACACTGTGCGAGCCAGGAAGCTGGCCCTCATTAGATACCTAATCGGCAGGTGACTTGATTTGGACTTCCCAGCCTCCAGAACCATAAACAATAAAGTTCTGTTGTTTATAAGCCACCCAGTTTATGGTGTTTTGTTATAGTAGCCTGAAAGGACTAAGACAATATGGAACACAAAATTTGCTCAGGGCAGGGTGGCAGGGGTAGTAGGACACTTGACGGAGTCCGGAACACCAAAATGAAGACCTGGGTGGGAACCAAGACCCCATGTTGATCTGAACTGTCAAACAGTTCTTGATTCTACACTTAATGAGTTACCATGAGTCCATTTTAAAATCAGAAAACGACCATCCAATAGCTTCATTACTTTCGTAAATGTGATTACTAAAAATCTCCCTATTTAATTTTACATTCCTGGGGGACAAGCCATCTCACAAGGCATAAAACAATGGATCAATTTGAATTACCTTCCATTCTTTTCCCACCTTTCAGGTACCTTCATTGTAATGAATGTGGAATAGGTGCACACTTGTACTCTCCACATATTTGGGGTGTCAGCTGGTTGATAAGGCCTCAGAACCAGATGCATTAACCTTGGGTCAAAGGAACCACAAGAGGGAGAGAGGAGATGAACAGAAAACAGGTAGGAACCTCCAAAGCTCCTACGGAAGGACAAATCTACTTTCCGCATTGTCTAGGCCTAACTAGGGTCTCCACTTTAAATATTTACCAGGCCCAGATAATATAAAGTCACTCTGCCAAGTATGAACCATCTCATCATTCCCACCTAACCTGCTTAGACTCTGGCAAAGAGTGAAACAGCAGCTGTATGGGAGATAGGGGAAAAGAAGGTGAGCAGAAAAGAGTAAAAAGAATAGTGCTTTCCTTTCCCACTGCAGCCTTCCAGTTTGGATTGAGTCTGAGCCACAGAGGAGAGAAGATCTGACTCCAAAAGATCAAGCTTCATCAGTTCCTTAGAAGTAGATATTCTAGTTACTAAATCAAGACCCTGTTGGTAAACTTAAAGTGAATAAATCCTACCTGAGCATAAGCAGAAAAGATACGGCTAGCATTTTCCAGGACAGGGGTGAGAAAAATAGTTACACTAGGTTTCAGTAGTAGCCGCTAACAGGTATGTCCATTTGGAACATGTAAATGTGGCCTTAAATGGAAAAGAAGGAATGTCTGCAGATGTAATTAAGAGCCAACATGAGATCATTCTGGAATGGGGCAGGCCCTAAATCTAATGACAAGTCCTTATAGGTGAAGAGAAGAACAGACAGAGACACAGGGAGGGAGGCCATGTGAAGATAGAGGCAGAGACTGAAGCTATGCAGCTACAAGCCCTGGAATGTTGAAGATTGCCTGCAACCCAAGAAGCCAGAAAGGAGGCCCAGAACCTTTTCCCTCAGAGCCCTCAGAAGGAACGAACCAATACCGCCAGCACCTTGGTTTTAGTCTTCTGGCCTCCAGAATTGTGAGAGAGCACATTTCTGAGGTTTTAAGAAGCTGGATTTGTGGTATTTTGTTATAGCTGCCGCAGGAAACAAAAACTACCCTATAGAAACCTAAAGAGATGATGGAAAGCACAATAGGGCTGTGCTTTATCAAAATCCATAGGACAAGCTCGCGCTGTGTGCAGGTTACAGGTGTTTTTATTTTCCTTTCTCTGACTCACGCGGGGGTGGGGAATAATCAAGAGATGAAGCCTCACCAAGCTAGCTATTGTCCCAGAGTGCTGCTCAAGGCAGAATCAGAAGGCAAAAAAAAAAAAAAAACAACAACGCTGAGAAGAAAGGGAGCCTCATGTGCCTGCAGCTGTCTTCCAGACTGCAACCTCACAACAGTAGTGACTTCCCTCATGCTCCATTTTCTGCCTCTGGAAGCAACCAGACTGCTGCTGCATGTGGAATAAACATGAGCTTCCTGCCATTGAAACTAGTTACTTCCTTGCTGGTTCTTCGAGTCTTGCTTCATGTTAAAGAGAACCAGGGTTCCACCAGGCCTCTGCTGCATGGGTGTCCATAGAAGCTTGGGGTTTTTGTTTTTGTCTTATTTTTTGTTTTTGTTTTTGAGACGGAGTCTTGCTCTGTCACCCAGGCTGGAGTGCAGTGCGATCTCAGCTCACCACAACCTCTACCTTCCGGGTTTAAGCAACACTCTGCCTCAGCCTCCCAAGTAGCTGGGACTACAGGCATGGGCCACCACACCCAGCTAATTTTCATATTTTTAGTAGAGATGGGGTGTTGCTGTGTTGGCCAGGCTGGACACAGTATCTTAACTTCGTGATCCATATGCCTTGGTTTCTCAAAGTGCTGGGATTATAGGCATGAGCCACCATGCCCAGCCACAAGCTTGAGTTTTATGCTGTTTGTGGCTCACCCCAGTTATCTGCTAAAGTAACGGTGTTTTGAAGACAGGCCCTTGGAAAGAAAATTCACAATATTTTGCATAATCTAGAAGTGAAAATAATTGCAGTACTTGACTGACAACAAATTGGATGTGTGCCAGTCCAAAAGCAGCAGTGCAGTTTCTCCCCCTTGGCTAGATTTGGACAGAACAGGCAGCAGTTGTTTTCAGACAGAGCCTCATTGTATTTTTATTTAAATGGAGAAAAAGAGGCAAAGAAAAAGACCTTTTCCCTCCACATTGGATAACTCAAGGAATTCCCTTTTGAACAGGCTGGGGGAATGGAAAGGTGGGGGAATGGAAAGGTGAGGGTATGCAGGGGGTGATTAGTTAACCTCCTGAACGCTACGTCTATCTGCTGGATTAAGTTCATTACTGCAGAGCCCCTGGGACTGTCAAGGCCCACCTGAACCTTATATATTCATTTAAGAGGATAAAGGGATGCAGAGAGAGGGTGTGTGATTTGCCAAATGACACACAGAGGGAGAAGACTGCTCTTCCATCTCTAGGCCTGGCGCTGCTGACTGTTCTCAAAAGATCTTGAACTAGTATCTTCCAGAACTAAGGAAAGGCATTTTCATCACACCATGGGGTCTCTCAATGTTCCTTGAGCTTCAGACAGTGAGAAGAGGAAGCAAGTTAGCATGTGCAGAGTCCTTGCAGTGCACAGAGTCCTGGGTGACATTCTTTACCTGGGATGTTCTACACCAACCTCCTGACAAGCCCATGGAGCAATGTGCCATTATCATTTTCATTCTAGGACTGAGGAAACTGAGGTCTAGAGGTGGGACAATTTGGCGAGTTTCTAGCAGACCTGGGATCTCCTGATTCTCTGACGCTCCTGCTACACTTGTTGCTTCCACCCACTACAATACAGAAGGCAAGAGTCAAAGGAAAATGCAAAAAACTAGGCAGAACTCCAAATTCCAAATGCATGCAACTCACAGAACCTCAATTTTGCTCATCTGCAAGGCTGACTCAGATCCCAATGGGTTTATTCACAGGGAGCAACTGCATAGACAGATAGGTCAAGAAGGATTCAGAGGCAAGTTCAGGCCTGGAGAAAAGGATTGCTGGGATCAATTAGCAACATCTGCCTGGATGGGGTTGAGGGACCAGATGTGGCTGCACCTCACACAGCTGTCCCTGCACTGGCCTCAGGCTTGGCATGCTCTGTGTGCTTGTATTTTATGGAAGGTCATGACATGTCATGTGTGGCCAATCACCTTCCCTCTCATCCTGGGCCTCTGCTCACGAGCTTCCACCATCACCACAACCTCTCATCCCAAACAAAAATATCCTATATAACAGAATTCTTCAAATACAGGCTGGGGTCTAATAGAGTTCAGGAATTCAAATTACTGGGTCAAGACCAACATCTTTTTTTTTTTTTAAATGAACAATTTAAATAGAGTAGAATATAAAATGCATTTTAAAATTTTTAAATTTAAATTTAAAATTTTTAAATTTAAAAATGTATTTCACATGATAAAAGGATAGCTTTATGAAGTTTTAATCAGATATGTATACATATATCTGACAAATAGATATATACATGTACTGGGTCACTCATAAAATATGTTTATTACTGTGGGTCCCCATCAAAATGACTTACAAAACACTTTGGCAAAGTGTTGCTTTCAGGAAAACCCAGATCTTGGATGAACACAATCACTGCTCTGAAACTGCCTATTCCCCTGCTGGCTGAGGAGCTTATCCTAAAGAATCTCCTGATTTGGCTGGAGTTCTGCCCTCTGGGGCAGCACAGCACAAGGCGAATCCTCTCAGTGACAGCTTTCAGTCTCTTCAAATCCTGCTGTCTCCCAAGCTAAGCCTCTTCCCTTCTTTTACATTTCCCTTCTCTGTGCAGGGGGATTTCGAGACCACCAAGTTTCTGTTCACATGCTATGAAGGCCACTGCACTCTTGTTTTCTAACATCGCTTCTGCATTTTGTTTTATTAAATACTTTCACAAATAAGAAGCACAAGTGCTATATTATCCTCAGCCCTTACTACATGCCAGGCACTGTACTAATGACACTGCATGTTCTGTTAATCCAGATTCTTTAGAGCAAGTGATAGAGGCACAAATCAAAACAGCCTCAGCAGAGAAGATGTATTTTCTCATGCAACTGAAAACTCAGAGAGTTTGCAGTTAGATGCAGTTAGATGCAAAGATAATCATTACAGCTCTGTCTTCTTTGTTCCCTGTCTCACCTCTGCATTAGTTCATTTTGACCTCCTCTAAGGCTGACTCCCCCAGTGCTCAAGACCTATATTTTGGCTTCCCATTTGGAGCAGAAAAAGAGCTTCTCTTTGCCAATAGCTCCTGCTACAGTGCTGGGTTTGGTTCCCACTGGTCTGACTTGGGTCACATGCTCATCTCTATACTAGGAAATGGGGTCAATCCCCTTGAGCTTCACAGACTGAGCATAGGCTTAGGTGGTACTCACAGGAAAACTAAGAGTGGGGAGCTGTTACCAGAAAAGGGAGATTGAACATTGAGCAAGTAAAGCAAGAAGCATCTACCAGGGACCTCACAATATTGCAAGCAAGGTGTTATTCTTAGATGTGGAACTGAAGGTCAGAATGATTATGTAATTTGACTATGACCTCAAGAGGTGATAGAAGTGGGACTCTAGCCCACAGTTCCCAGTTCTTGTTCCTTGCCCTATACCATGCTGTTCTGCCGGCATTACCCTCCTGGCTCCTCATTGGTTTGGGCTGTGAACTGTCAGTTGCCTCCATCTAAGATCCACAGAAACAGATACAGCTGCTTCCAGAGAAGCCAGGTCACATGGCTGATTCAGTCATCTAAAATCTGGACCTTGGTTTTTAATCAAGTTATTCCAGCCTACACTCCTGTTGATTATATTCTAAAAAATAAATGGAGGAGTCTACATTTATCATTTTGTACTTAAAAGCATCTCATATATATTGACAAATGTAGTAATATATTTTGATCTTTACATGGATCCAAAGAGGAAAGTTAAGAATAGTCTTTATTTTATGGAAAACACATGTGAGTCAGAAAGGCGATGTTACTTGAGTAATTTGTCTAAGATCACATGCTAATTAGTGACAGAGCCAGAATTCCAATCTAGCTAGTCACATGATTTTTAATATTTAAAACCTGAGCCTGTCCTGGTCCATGGAGAGTTTCATGAACCTTCACTTTCCTTATTCACATTTCGTCCAGCCTTCTTTCCCCAATGTTTGTCATTACCAGTTTAATCACTCTGCCTGTGTCTTGCTCTAAATCAGAAATAAGCAAACTATCGTTGGAGTTCTATCTCATTGGACTGGCCTCTTGCCTGTTTTTACAAATAAAGATTTATTGGAACATAGCCAGCACATTTATTGAAAAAATGATCTATGGCTACTTTCATGCTACAATACTAGAGTTGGGTAATTGTGAGAGAAATCTAAGGGTCTCCAAAGCCTAAAATATTTACTGTCTGGTCCTTCAGAGAAAAGTTTGCCAACTTCTGATCTAAGTCATTGATAAAGAGCTGAACCAAACATACAGATCTACTCTGCTGCCCAGCACTGGAAATCTTTGTCAGACAGCCAGTGATCAGCGCTCCTTGTAGTCAGTCCTCATGCAGAACCAGTATGCAAGGACAGAATACTGGTATAAACCAATCTATCACTATCTTCTGCACATCACTTAGCTATTTGGTACCTACCTTTGGTAGATATAGGTACCAAATATCTATCACTTTCTTCTGCTTCTGAAGATGTCTCTTTCCTCCTTTCTATGAATGTCCTATTTCACAGGCTGACTGGCGCTTTTATTCACAAACAAATATTAAGTCCCCACCATTGGGCTCATTGCTGGGCACTAGGCAACACTTCTCAAGGGTGATGCTCTAGCACTTTGGCCGCAAAGTGACCTGTGAAGCATCTACAGTCAACATGCTCATAATAATAGTTAAGTTCCAAGGTTTAGAACTAACTAATTATTAAATAAATTTTAAAAAACAGAGTCAATTCAAGTTCACAATAAAACATGATATAATGCATAGAAACAGTTAAGGATCACAGGGTTAAACTGAACCTGCCTCAGTTTATTCTGCCTAGATGGCCTTGGGCAAATTACTTAACTACTATGCTTTAATATCCTCATCTATAAAATGGGGATAATAGTAGTACTTGTCTGAAAAAGGTTTTGTGGTGGTTGAATTAGTTAAAATATGTGTCACTCATAGGAGAAAGCCTGACATGTAATGAGGACTATATGAATTAGCTATTGTTATTTATTGAGTGATTACAATAAGCAGTTGTATGCTAAGAGCTCTCATGGATTATCTTGAACCTGTAACCCTGTCACTGTCACCTGATTTATGATCTGCTTCTACATGAGAAAGAAGGAATTAGTTACAGCTGGTGTGTGGGGAACTGTAGAACCCACAGACTGTCTTATCTGTGCCATATTCAGAAATAGATCTTTAACTGGATGATATTATTACTCAAGTGCTTGGAAGAAAATTCTTTTTAAAATAGCACGCACGAAAAAAAAAAAAAAGAGCTTAGAGCTTAAACCCAATTTGCTTAACTCCCTCTTAAAATTTGGAAGCGGGGGGGGGGTGCATTAAAATCTAGGTATACCCTTGTGAGTACTTCGACCATGTGACCATCATTTGTCAAGTGTATCCTGGAAGAATAATCCTTGCAAATCTCTATTCTGGGGACTTAGAATCACATTTCCGTTTCAGTTCGTCATGAGTTTCTTCATGTGTAAAAAGCTAGTCTCCCAGGTTTGTTGTGAGGGAGAAATGAGATGCTCCATGTAAAAACTGTTTCACACAGCCTCTGGTTCCTGATGTGCAGGCTACTGTTGCCCTCAGAAACCTGAGCTCACCTGACTTTGTCCCGCCAGGTCCCTACAGGTCCCTACTGTCTCAGCAAGCAGAGCCCAAGCCTGGTCCAGTCCAGCAGCTCAACCAATTTCCCAGACAGTGAAACAAACCAACAATTAGAACATTGGGCTTAGAGTATGCAAAGGAATGAGCTTCTGATGCCAACATCGATGGGAATTGGGACACAGAACTCAGACTCTTCGGAGTCAGAAAGGGCCAGGTATGTGGATCGTGGAGTCCAGTCCCTCCCCTACTGTGGCTGGTCCATCCACTGCAGACTCTGCAATAGCTTGGGGGTACTGACGAAGCAAAACAATGTCACCACATCTCATTAACCATCAACTGAGAGCTCCTCCACAAGCAGCCGGGTGACTGGGACTATAATGAAATTACACTGTTCAGGCACAAGAAGTAATAGTTGCTTTCCACACAGAATGAAAGTGGCCTCAGCTGAACTGGCTTCATTTTAATGATTCACCAATTTATCTAGGAAAAATGCTGCCTGGAGTCCACTGGGATGCAATTTCCAGAGCTGCCTCCTGGCTCCCTTGGCAGGTGCGTGGAGAAGATTTAGACTCCAGTGACAGAACACACCTGGTAATAACAAAAGCAATCATGACCCTTTACTGAGCACTTACCAGGTGCCTTAAAGATGTTTTCTCATTCATTGCTTGGAGCAACCCCCTGTGAGGGAGGTATGACTATCATCCCCATTTTCATCGCTGAGAAAACCAAGGCTCAGAGATACTACCTCACTCACTCAAGGTCACGCAGTGTGTGAGTAGTGGAAACCTCTTAGAAGCCAATTCAGCCTGTATTCAGAGCCGGCAAGTCTAACCCCTGACTCTACTGATTCCCAGGGTACAGGTGTCTCCGCTACCCACATTTTCTTATGGCCCAGCTTGCAGGAAGGGAACAGATGGGCAAAAAACTGGGGAAAAGCTGCTGAAAATTCAACGGCACCATCTGAGCCAAGGATGGGTTCAGGAAACCACGCCCTAGCTCAACCCCTGCTCAGAGAGGCGAGAGTTAAATGGGAACTGAGCCCTTAGTTTCTTGCGTTCTAGTTTCTTTTTTAAACTATACTACTGGGAAGGACTACAAGGCTTTCTTGCTCCTTATTAAAAACAGAAAATCTGTTTAGGCAGCAGCTACAGCACAAAGGCAGATAGATATATTGTGGGCGAAAAAGAGCCAAACTACAGGCAGGCCAACATCAATGGAGGCAGGGCCTGCGGGTCTCTAATTAAATACAGTGCTTCTCCCAGGTCAGGAAAATCACAAACAACAGTGTTCCTCTTTCCCTGCAGTGACACCGAGAGAATGTTTTCTTCGAGGGATGAGAAGAGGTGCTTGCCTGCCTTCCTTCCCTTTCCTTCCTTCCTTCCCTTCTTTCCTTCCTTTTTTCCTTCTGTCTCTCCTTCCTTATCTTTTTTCTCTTCCTCCTTCCTTCCCTCCCTCCTTCTCTTTCCTTTCTCCCTCTCTCTATTCTTTCCTTCTTTCCCTTCCTTTCTTCTTTCTCTCTCATTCCTTCTATCTTTCTTTCCCCTCTTCCTCCCTCCCTCCTTCCTTTCTTTAACCAGCTCATTGAAGATTCTGGTTTGTGACCAATGGGACTAATTCTGAAAGAGAATGGTAATTATTATGCTTTTTATTTTCAGGGAAGGGGGCATGAATGCACTTCACAAGAGATATCTCTGCAAAAATCTCGGAATAGGAAGCTGTTTATATTCATCTGGCTGTAACATCAGCCTGACTTCTTCCTTTTAAGGGTTTCCAGGTCTCCAGATTATCAGTATGTACACACTCCACTGAGACTATGTTCAAAACACTGTGGAACTCAATCCCTAATTGTTCAGTAAATGAATAATTAGAAGTAGGAGAACTCCAAAGTCAAGGTTATTCCTGCTGGCCCAGTATTTGATCTTGGAGCTGGGATTGTACATTGCTTTTAGAATGGGTTGCAATGGGGAAAAGGTTTAAGTCTTCTCACAATGCTTCATATATGCTCTCTGCCTAAGAACACATTTTCACTAGCTCTGAAAACTGTTCCATTATATTTGAAGAACTGTCAAATTTTGGAACAGGGTTTAAAGTTAGGAGAGCACCCTTCTCTGTGCTATTATAATAAGTATCTCTTGGGGTGACTTTTGCCTTCCAAGGAAAAACTGGCAATGTCTGGAGACATTTTTGGTTGCCACAACTGATGGGGTGCTACCTGCATATAGTAGGTAGAGCCTAGGGATGCTGCTAAACATCCTGCAAGGCACAGGATAGCCCCTACCCCAACAAAAAACTATGCAGACCAGAATGCTAAGTGCCAGGGTTAGGAAAGCATGGGCTGCCCTGCTTTAAGATGCTTGTCGAAAAGGTGGGGATATAAATATCAAAATGAGAACATTTCTACCCTCTTTTACATTTCCTCCACGCTATCACAAGGCCCATTAAAGTCTGTGGGATATCTGTGCCCAGAGCACTGAGAGAGCCCATGGGGAAATTTGAGTAAAGATCAATAATAATCATAATGGGAACAACTCACATTTGTATATCGCCTTAGTGTTTACCAAGTGTTCTCTTACGCGTTAATGCAACTGAAGCTGTGCTGAGGAAGGAAGTTGGAAAGATTTCTCTAAGAATATTTCCCATTTTATGCGTTTCCAGAATTAATGTCTTAAAACAAATTAGAAATAGATTAAATGAGGTACCTTTGGTCAAACAGTAAAGCAATTACATGATAGGAAATTGTAATAATCCATCACAGGCATCTGGTTCCAAATCTCAGAGTGGTTGCGGTTTCTGCTGGCATCTGCCGCTGAATGCACAACTGCAGAAAGGCAGTGCTCTTTGCCTCTGAGATGCAAAGATAAGAGCACCTGGAGGAGGCGTTAGGAGCAGAGGTCCAAACTTTCTCAGTGATAATTCAGGAACACCCATCATTCATTGAATGTCCATGTATTGGCTCTCTCTGGCCTATAGGGTGTATTCTTTCATACTTACTGTAAGTTCATTTCTGAGCAATGTATTTTTGAAAGGTGGGGATTATTGATTACTTGCATGTGATGGTTAAGGAAACTGAGAAATTATACAACTGCCTCAGAGAAGACATCTAAGGACAAGTGGTAAGCCAGGATTTGAATGCTGGTCTTTCTGCTCCCCAGTTTATGCACTTTCTATTACAACAGTTGAGATCTAGGAATTCATGGTACCTGGCACCCAGAAGGTACTCAGTAAACACTTGTTAATGTCATTTTAGAGAAAAAATTAAAGAAAGGAAAAGCTATTGACAGCATGCGCGCATACACATGCGTGCGCGCGCGCGCGCGCGCGCGCACACACACACACACACACACACACACACACACACACACACACACAGAGACACACACACACACCGCCCTCTCTTCTTCCGTGAACTTTCCACTAATGTTAAGGGAGTATACTTGGCTTCTGTTCTTATTCAACACTATTATACCAAAATAGTTGCTTTACTATCTAGGAATCCGAAAACGAATTCCCTACTTGCTCTTGTGTTTACATACATGGAAGCTCTGTGAACAATGAGATATTCAAATTTTTCCCTCGTGTGTACAAATCTAAATATTTCCACTGCACCTTCACAGCATCTTAGATGCAGTCACTTATTTTTTAAAAACTTCTATTTTGAGATAATAGTTGGTTCATATGTGGCTGCAAGAAATAATGCAGAGGGGTCCCAAACACCTTCCACTCAGCTTTCCCCAGTGACAACATCTTTCATGACTGTAGTATGAGATGACAACCAAGGAATTTCCATTAGCATCCACCACTGACCTACTCAGATTTCACCAGTTTTCTGTCCCCTCATTTGAGTATGTGTTTAATTCTATGCAATTTTTTCACATGCACACTTATTTTATTTTATGGGATGATAGGTCCTCATGTGACTTCAATCAATAAATCAAAATGCAAAACGGTAATAAAATGCATCTCTAATGTAGCCACAGTATTTGAATTGATTCATTGAGGGTCATCTCTATGCCAGCCACTTTTAGGGAGGAAGGAAGGAAGGGAGGAAGGGAAGGAAAGAAGGAAGGAAGGAAGGAAGGAAGGAAGGAAGGAAGGAAGGAAAAAGAAACCATGGCCCCTGCTGTCATAGAAACTTGTGATCTCACAGGAAAGGCAGGAACGTAGATAATTATAGGACCAAAATGAGTACAAAATGAATAAGACCCTCTTAGTTGCAAAAATAATCAAGATAAATAAAATTATATATTAATAGCACTCATGTAACATATGTTTAACATTTTAAAATATTAGCTTTAATGATCTATCAATATGCTGTCTGTGTATCTTTTCCCATTGCAACATCCATTCAATATGTTGAAACGTAAAAATAAATCAACTTCAGAGTTGATTTATGCATGCATAGATTTTCCTATTTCTTTATTATAAGATGTACGGAATTCCACTAAATGACATATATCTGTTTGTGCTTGATTAAACAAAAATACTTGTCAGAGGAAGAGGGAATATTTGGCATATTGGCAGATGTTCTTTAAACTTTTGTAAATAACAGTAATAGTATTTTATATCCACATGAAGGCCTCTATTGGGAGAAGCGAGAGAAAAAGTGTTTTATAACTGACTAATGTCATGTCTGAACACCTGACACACTCAATTTCCCACTGCAGGGCCTGGAGGAGAGGTTGAGTGCGTGTGTGTGTTTGTGTATTAAATCACTTCACCTACAGCTGAATCTAAATGAATTTCTTCTTTGTTGCTTCATCTAGCCCACTTTGTCCTGGAGAATGTTTCTAACTTAGTGTTCAGGAGCCCTGTGAAAATTCTGGAAGACGTTGATGAAGAAAGAATAAGACAGCAGAGTATTCTGTCTCTGTGTCTACTCCACCTCCATTATTGCTAGAAAGTGACTGTGAACGTTCTGAGGTATCTTAAGGGGAAGCCCCTTCACCAAGATTACAGCACATCCTAAAGACCTGGTCTGGATTAAGGCATCTATTATTGAGTTCCTGCTCTATGCAAGGAACAGTGTCAGGTGCTGTGGGGAATTACACAGAAAAGGAAAAAAAATCTATCAACGAGTAAGCAATATTCACCACTGATTACAAATAGGGCAGTGTACTAACTTCTGACAATACAAACAGCTCTATGAAATCATCTCTACCTTTGGGAAAAGTACAGTCCAAAGGAGAAGTCAGGAATCAGACACATTTCAAGGGTGATATAAGAATGGCATACTTGTATTCAGTAACAAAACAAAACATAGTCTAAGCTATAAATACTGCAGGAATACCAAAAAGAAAGAAGGAAAATGAGATCCAAATCAAGGAAGAGTTCTTGGACAAGAGAGAGTGTGAGTTTAGGCATTAAAGGTGAATAAGATTTGCATGCATAGGAGAGTAGGGCAAAGGGCAGAGCTGGTAACGGTAAGGTGATAGATGGTGGGGCCAGAACAGAGACCCTGCTTTTAGATATTTGAGTCAGAAAAGTTGAGATTGGATTCTTGGCCCCTCACTTAATAGCACTGAGTTTGAGAAGGTCCCTTAACCTCTTGGAACCTCAGTTTCCTGAAGTGGAGAGAGGATAGTTAAGTGGGGAGAGGACAGTGCTTATGGGATAGAGTTGTAGTGTTTCCATTTCATACACCTGTGAAGTGCCTAACATGGTGTATCAGCACTGGAGAAAAATAGCCATGGGGTGTTGGGGAAGAACAGGATGAAGGGATAACAGAAGGATGAACAGAGTTCGGGGTGGGCTGAAGCCAGCCAGAGGAGTTGAGCTTCTTTCCTAAGCTGCCAAGGATCTTCTGAGAGCTAACCTAACAAAATCAAAACAAATAAGTATATTTGCATAAAATATGTTAACAAATAAAAATGTATTCAGAATCAACAAAATAGAATGGAGAAAAACTCTGAAGTATATGGTTAAGAATTGCAAAGCATAAACGGCAAGAGGGAAGACTGGATTGGGCAGGAAAGCTAACCAGAGGTAGGTAACACTCATCAGGCAGAACTGGATTACAATCCACATCCCCCACATTCAGAGCTTCAACCCAGCAGCATGGCTCTGCTGATCTCCTATTAGACAAGATACCTCCTTGGGAAAGAATCCAATAGCTTACTAATCTGAGATTCTAGTTTATTCCCCATAACTCAAGAATGTGTATTGTTTTTAGATCAAATATCTTGTTCTGTATAATTAAGGCAGTCATATAATTTATTGTCTTAACTGGGTGAGTTTTGTTCTGACAAATGCTAAACCAGATGGGCTTCCAGGAAAATGGAGATAAACCGAAACTGTTCAGCCAAGCCAGGACATGTGTTTCCATTTCATACAACCCACACAAATAATATTCAATCTCTGCATGTTAGTCTATTAAGAATCACTGGAAAATGGATAGACCTATTTCTGCCAAATTTGGAACTGTCTGAATTAGAATATCGGTTTCTGCAAAATTTACACTGAAGAGTCTGGGAGATACCTAAGTGTATAGACCATCTTTCTCTGCAGCATCTGAAAGTTGATTATGAGGAGCATTGGTAACCTTCATTCAAAAGGGAGTTCCCATTGTCAGGACCAGCAATAGACAGAGAAAGCAAACAACGATTTCAAAGATCAGCCCCAAATCAGAATTACCAAGGACAGATTGGCCAACCCTACCAAGCAATGGCAGTGGGAGGCATAGCAGCTGTTTCTTGATGATGAAGCATTTTAGGATAAATAATTGTAGGACTTATCTTCTTCACAGTAACATAGTAAAGGTCAACTCAAGGGTTATTCGTTGTTAAACAATTATTTTGTACCAGGCCCCCTGATAAATTCTTTTTTTTTTCTTTTTTCTTTTTTTTGAGAAAGAGTCTTGCTCTATCGTCCAGGTTGGAGTGAAGTGGCACAATCTTGGCTCACTGCAACCTCTGCCTCCCAGGTTCAAATTATTCTCCTGGCTCAGCCTTCTGAGTAGCTAGGATTACAGGCAAGTACCACCACACTCGGCTAATTTTTTGTATTTTTAGAAGAGATGGGGTTTCACCATGTTAGCCAGGATGGTCTCCATCTTCTGACCTCGTGATCTGCCCTCCTTGGCCTCCCAAAATTCTGGGAATACAGACATGAGCCACCGTGCCTGGCCAAATTCTTTTATTTTATTTTTTTTAAATCAGCTATACTGAAGTACAATTACATACATTAGACTGCACACACTGATTTTTTTAGTGTTCTTACTCTCAGTTGTTCAAGTGTCCAATTTAAGTGTGTCCTGATCATAGGACAAGCAACATGTAGTGTTGGGCACTAGTGCAGTTTCAGGGGTGCCGGGGGACCTTGCCCTGGGCCTTGGGATTCTAAGTGGAGTGAGCTTTCCTAGTAACACTCTGGGCTTCTCTTGGGCCCCTTCTATACTTTACCCCAAGAAATGTGGAACAAGCTATTTGATAAATGCTAGAGGAGTTACTAAGAAAATTCAGCTTGGATTCATTCTCTCTTCTTTGGGACAGAATTGTCTGTGGAAAGGATTCATTCTCTTCTCCATTCAACTTGATATATGGTATACAGGCAGGGCCTTGCAGGCAGATGTAAGGTGTGTTAGCCCTGCTCACAACAGGGTAAGAAAATGGTCTTCTCTGCAGTCCCAAAAGGGAAATCTCACTTAATCCACTCATCTAGCAACCTATTTTCCAACCTAGCCTTTACCTTTACAAAGAAAATTTTCTATTTCTATCTGATTGAGTCCTTTTATTTTCAAACAAATATAGAAATGAAGGGTGCTATTTATTATGCTTTTTCAAGTCTCAATAATAGGGAACCTAAGAAATAAAAAACAAAGTTTCTGACCTCATTGCTAGGTTATACAGACAAATCATATACACACAAATTAACTGAGAATATGTAAAATATAAAATTGTTCTTAATGCCTTCTAATAATATAAAGGGTGCAAATGTAATCTTTTTAGTCTTCAATTTTCATCCTTTTTATTCATATGTGCAAGAACTAAAAGATAATGTGTGAAAATAAAACAATTTTAGAAGAGTGACTATGAATGAATGATTCTTTTAATTTTTGATGTGATGTCAGTGTATAATAAAGAAAGGGAATAACGAAAAGTGAGAGAAGAAAGGAGAAGGGAAGGGAGGAAGGAGGAAGGAAGAAAGGAAGGAAGGAAGGAGGGAGGGAGGGAGGGAGGGAGGGAACCCTTTCTGAGTTGTCAGTAAAATAATAAATGACTGATAGTGATGAGTGCGAATGTCTGTCTGGCATTTACCGTGGGCCAGGCACTAATCCTTGACCTATATTAAGTCATTGAATCCTCACAACAAACCTATGAAGTGGGTGCTATTGTTTTTACTCCCATTTCAAAGGTAAGGAAAACGAGGCAAAGTTAAGTGACCTGATGCCAATGGTATTATCTATAAGAAACAGGAGCAGACATGGGATTTGAATGTTGGTGGGCTGCCTTCAGCTCTTAACATTACACCCCATAGCACTGGTGATGGGCACTGACAGACAGTGGTCAGGGTAGGCCGTGAGAAGAAAACGGCGGGGCGGGGGATGAGAGTGTTGGTGAAGGAGGAACTGATGTGAGTAAAGACCAGAGGTGGGGGTAGACAAGGGGCCTTCATCAGGAATGCCAGGTGCCAGTCTGACCAGAGCAGAGGGTCAGTGTAGGGAGACTGGGTATGCACTTATGTCTCTACATTTCTGCAGGAAAGACTGTCCCATTTTGTTTGGGACATTGTCCCTTTCTGCTCTTTCTCTTGTTGCTTTTCTCACTCTCTGCTATAGATGGAATCTTTGTATGACCCCAAATTCCTGTGTTGAAGACCTAATCCCTAGTGCAATGGTATTTGGAGATGGAAACTTTGGGAGGTGATTAGATCATGAAGGCAGAGCCCTCGTGAGTAGGCTTAGTGCACACGTAAGAAGATACGCAAGAGAGATGATTTCTCTCTATCATGCCAAGTTACATACGGTGTCCTTCTGAAAATTCTTTCCAGGAACCAGATGAGCCAGTGTCTTAATCCTGGACTTCCCCACTCCCAGAACTTTGAGGAATGCTTTTCAGTTGTTTATATCACCCATTTTATGGTGTTCTTGGTATAGCAGTGCAAACGAAGACAACTTTCTCTAGACTCAGTGAAAGGGAAACAGGGAAACACCATCTGCTCCAGCCTGCTCTTTGTTTTACCAACTGCATCTCAAGACCACCTCTGGCAATGAGCATAAGTACTTGTCTTCTTAAAACTTACTATATGAGCTATTAATAGTATAATAATCGCCATTTACAGGGTCCTTGTGGTATGCAGGGACTTGCACTGAGGACTTACTTACCTCATTTACTCCCCTTACAAGGATCACCTAGAAAGGCATTCCCTCTACTTTAAAGATGAGAATACTGAGACTCACAAAAGCTAAGTGGCATGCCCAGTGCCACACAGCAAGTAAGTACAGAAGCATGGGTTTCAGTCCTGGTGTATCCCACTCCAAAGCCACGTTCACATTCATTGTTGTATTCAGAGCCTTTCTCTACTTTTTAAATAACCGGCACAGTATATAGAACTGGGGAAAAAAATGCAAATGAGAGCAAAACCAAACAACAAACAAGAACCCTCCTGCCATCCCACATGTCTGAATTCTCTTAACTATTCAGGATTAATTGTCTGTGATACTTATACAATCAAAGAAAGACTGAAACACCCACACACAAGTCAATTAAGTGGTAAATCTGGTAATTTACCATTAAGATGAAGAGCCACAAGTAAATAGGATTGTGGTAGGCAAAATTCAAAGATGCACCTCAGGACTGCTGGCCCTTGGTTATTCAACATAATACAAATCTGGGTACTGCTATAAAGAGATTTTACAGATGTAAACAAAATCCTAAATCAGCAGTCCTCAAGATATGAAAATTTTTGAAGTGTGAAATTTAAAGGGACCAATTACATGAACTCTTTAAAAACAGGGAGTTTTCTCTGGCTGGTAGTAGAAGAGGAAACCAGAGAGATTTTAAGCGTTAGAGGGATTCCATTTGAAAGAGATCTTCCCTGGCTGGATAAAGGGGATGTGGGTGACCCCCAAAAGCTGAGAGGTGTCCCTGGCTAACAACCAGCAAGAAATTGGGGATTTAGCTCTGCAACCATAAGAAATTGAATTCTTCAAACAATCTGAATGAGCTTGGAAGTGAAATCTCTTCAAGGCCCTACAGATAAGAGCCCAACCCAGCTGAAACCATGACTTGGGCGTTGTGAGAACCTAAACGGAGAACATAGTTGGGCTCATAGGATTTCTGACCTACAAAACTGAGAGATAATACATAGGTGTTATATTGAACCATTAGGTTTGTTATAATTTGTTACATGGCAATAAAAATGAATTCAATAATTTTGCTGTAGGATAAAGCAGATTATTGAATTGTGTTCTATTCTTCATTTTAACAATATACATTTATCCTAGTTCTGCAACTTGAAAGCTGAAGAAATCTTATACTTTTAGTGGCATTAAGTTAAACCACCAAGAGACAGAGGATGGGTGCCTATTTATAAATAAAGATTTACAGTAAAATGCAGACCTGACTGATTTTCCAGGTGAGTATGTACCTTTAACAAAATCAATGTCATTTTGAACACTGCTCATCATCGTGTTTATTTTACATAGACAGAGAGAAGATAATTGTGTAATAAAGTTGATGGATTTGAGTCTTAAATAAGTAAAAAGCACATGTTCTCATACTGCAATAATTTTAATCTGTCAGGAAAAAAGCAAAGCCTTAGAAACAATTCAAAAAGTAACTAGTTAAAAAGATCCCAATTTAGGTTCTGTCAGCCCTAAAAGGCAGTTTATTTCATTTCCCTGAGGATGAAGATAATTAGAGATGGGAAAATAAGTACAATAATGCATGTAGGAAGTGGAGAGACCAAGCACTGTCAGCTGGCTCCTCCTTCATTTAACAACTGAAAGCTCTGCCTCCTCACTGACCATTGAGCCTCAACACAAGATGGCTGTGACAGTGACCAATCTTGTTTCATAAAGCACTTAGAATAATGACAAATATTATTAGAAACCCAGTAAATGTTTATTCTTACCCTTCAGAACTATCCACCAGTGAGTTGGGAATGCTGCCTCGCATAATTGTTGTTTCTTTCCTACGATAGCAGCTCAGTTAATTTCAGAGCCCTGGTATGCTCAGCTTAGCACCTTCCTTCTTCCTCCTGCAGAGGTCAACTTAGCTCCTGGAGGAAAAGGACTCACTCCAGTGCAGCTTTGCCTGCACTTGGTTCTGAGGCTAAGAATTAGGACAGACTTCGTGTTGAGTCCTCCAACCAAAGGTGACATTTCAGAGTAATCTTTAAGGCTATACTTTATGTCACTACATGTTCAGAACAAAGATGGGAAACAGTGTGCTAGATATTGAGGCTTGTATTCTGAGCCCCCAGTAACATGCCTCAAGAAACTCAGATTCATCCCAGTTTCATTTTGACATACAGGATTCAGCTACCAAAAACAGGCTTTCTAACTCTGGGATGTGTCCTTTAATGAATGCCCTTCCTATTTACAAATCTCTCTGGTAAATTGTACTAATGCAGTTTTTTAGCCTGACAAACTCAGCCCACTTGGGAGCTTTGTATCCCAGAGATAAATGAGAGAAAAACTTAATTAAATGTCTATGGAGTACCCCCCCAAAAAAGCGTCACTTTAAATAATCCATTATAAAACCAACAACTATATTTATTTCTAAATACATTCATGTTTGGAAAATCCCTCTTGTATATAGCTGTACAGCTGGAAGATGTCACATAGGCCTACATCCTGCCTTAATACTAATAGTATGTTTTCTCAACCCCAAAAGCTAACATAATTTCAATTATAATAAACTTACATAGTCTTAAATGTATGCAATGGTAATACTTTTTTAAAAATGGAATTTCAGGAGAATCAAAACACTTGTGATCTAGAGCTAGTGCTACCATTAATTACAAATAGGACCTTGACCACTTGATATCATTTATAAAACTTATTGTAAAAGAAGTTGCTTGGATTGTAATCTCCAAAGTTCCTTTCAGCTCTAAAAATGTGTCATTTTCCAGGATCAATTAGCAAAGAACACAGGAGTAAAACTACTCAGAAATGTGGAGAAGTATTCTTCCAAAAGAGGGTAAACTTCTATCAGTAAAGACCATTGCCTCTAGTAATTGTTCACCTTAGGAAGATGCCATGACTCATAAAAGTACAATGATGGATTAGCATATTCATTAATGTTAGATTCATAATAGATGAACCTTCAAGGCTCAGCAGCTTAGCACAACAGAAATTTGTTTCTTGTTCATCTACTTTCTAACAGGGAGATTCAAAAAGAAGCTTACCTTGCAGTGATTCAAAGACCCAGCTTTCTCCCTGTGGCCCCATCACCTGCTGAGCTTCTAATCCTTCTAATCTATCCAGGTGGTAAGACAGAGAACAGTCACCTGCTTCTTAACCACCCAGCTAGAGAGCAACACACATCATTTATTTCACATTGTATTAGTAGTAATGGGTCATAAGACCTACCTAGATATAAAGGAACACAAAACAGGACGTTGGCATTATAGTTCCTGAATGGGCAGCCAGTTGGCAGCAACTACTTTCCTCCACGGAAAATGGGAAGCGACCTTTGAAGAGCAATGCCACATCTATCACAGTTAATGTGATATAAACTTTCTATTTTCTACAGCAACTTTTGCATTAGCAACCAGTTTCTGCTCTATCTGGTTTTAGTAATGTGATAAAAATGTGCCAAATAGACAGCAACAATCATGGCTGGAAGCAAACTAATCTCAGCTGAAATTTCACGTGTGTTTTCCTCTGTGTACCTTTTGTTTTTAACGCGTACAAGCAGAAATACAAGCCAGATGATTCTAAGAGAAGAAAATACAACTGCAGTTATTTCTGTTCAATCGTAATAAGATCTAACAAATGAAGAATGGCTGGATTTAGGTAGAATTCCAACAATTGAGAATATTCTAATATGTATATATATATATATATATATATATATATATTTCCTGATTACTCATTCATCATATTTTGTCTTATTGAGCTCCTGACAGAGTTATATTTCTTGTTTTGTGGGAGAATAATACTTCAAAAAGGTGGCGTGTTATTATCTAGATAGCTAAACCTTGTTTTTGATTTGCTCTTAAAGATGAAGAAAAGTCTAGATTCAAGTTTTAGCCCAGTAGAAACATTGGGACCTTTGGATTTTGTATTTGATAACATTTCTACCATACATTCTAATTTATGAAGGCAAGCAAATCTTATTAAAGAATATAAATTCAGAAGTCTAGGCCAATAACAAGTATTAACTAAAGCAGGGGCTGGAAAACTTTCTCTGTGAGGGACCAAATAGTAAATATTTTAGGTTTTATGAGCCATATTGACTCTTTTACAGCTACTCTACTTTGTATTTATAGCTATGACATGTAAATAAATGGGCATGGCTGTGTTCCAATAAAACTTTACTTACAAAAACAGGCGATGAGCTGCATTTGACCCACAAGCTGTAATTTACTGATTCCTAAATGAGAGACGAAATGGCAGAAAACCCAAAATGGAAAATTTTGTCATATATAGCTTGGACAGGGCCTCAGTTTTCCTCTTCTGTTTTGGAGCTATGTCTTCCAGGTTTGTTTGGAACTTTCTGTATGAAATAAATAACATTTCTATCATAAATAGTTGATGAAAGGAAAGGATATTTACCAGCTGCTAATGAACAGAGCTTGAGTCCCAGGAGACCACGTTCTAATTCTGGCTCTGCCAGTATGGAGGCTGTGATCCTCACTTGCCCCATTTAACTTCAGTAGGTCTTTGTTTCTGCCTCCCTAAAATCAGGGAGTTAGTTGACGTTACCTCAGATATCTTTTACATCTCTCAAGTTTTTTTTTTTTTTTTTTTTCTGAAAAGCTAACTGCTCTAGAAAAAACTTTTGACTTGACTCAGAGGACACTGTGAGGTAAGTTACATAAACTCTCTAAGGCTCTATTTCCTTTTCTGTTGAATGGACCTAATATACTCTATCTGAAAGGATAAAATAAAGTCTCATGTATGTGAAAGTAAGTAGCAGTGGGGAGGAAGCAGATGTGATGTCCCAACGTGAATGGAATCCAAATAATGTGATTTCACGACTAATTTAAAGGAATCTTGTTCACTGTTATCCTAACATCACAACCAAAGCTGCCCACACACCTTTAGATTCTGGAAGCATTCTCTACCAAGTGGTCATCAAAAAACAGGGAAAAGAGGCTGGGTGCAGTGGCTCATGCCTATAATCCCAGCACTTTGGGAGGCCCGGTCAGGTGAATCAGTTGAGGTCAGGAGTTTGTGACCAGCCTAACCAACATGGCGAAACCCCAGCTCTACTAAAAATTAAAAAAAAAAAAAAATTAGTCAGGTGTGGTGGTGCATGCCTGTAGTCCTAGCTACTCTGGAGGCTGAGGCAAGAGAATCACTTAAACTTGGGAGGTGGAGGTTGCAGTCAGCTGAGATCGTGCCACTGCACTCCAGCCTAGGTGACGGAAAGACTCCATCTCAAAAAAAAAGACAAAAATAAGCCAAAATATGGACACATAGCAGATCAAAGCTAATCACAATATTCAGAAATCACTTTCCCTGGGTAAAGAGACACTCTAAGCAGAGAGTAACCATAAATGGGGATTTCTTGACCCCCTTAACTAGATCCTCATAGAATAATAGCCCAAATTCTCCCTTCCATGTGACTATTTATCCCAGACTAAGATAATTACCCACATCCTAAAAAATGGCTGCAGAACGCACAATTAGGAAGAAGTTTTATTATTTTCATTGTGCCAGTCATCACATTGCATCTTATATAATCATGATCCAAAGTGGACTGTATAATTCTCATTTTTACTGATGCAGAGGTTGAGGTTCCAATGGCTTAAATAACTTGCCCAAAGACAAAACATGCAGGGAAAGACTGTGTGACCTCACAGATTGTGCTCTTGCTCTTGTGGGTGAATCTCAAGATACGATAAGAATCCTTGGGCAGAAATGCTGAAAACTGAGGCAGAGAATATGAAAACAACCTTCCCCTCAAACTAAAAATCAGAGTATTCCAAACCACTGAGCTGTCAGAAGATGAATAAGGCAGGGAGACCATCCAAATCCAAGTCAGGAGAACTAATTGTTCTTGACATTTTGTTAGAGCCTAGGACATTTCAAGTGAATTCCACCTGGTTCTGAATGAATGAATGAATCAATGAGAAGTTGCTCAAATTCAGGTTACCAGTAGCATATCGGTCCTTGGGTACAAATAATTGTCATTCTGATTTTTTGTTTGCTTTTAATGCACGTCCTTGCTCTTGCTACAAATCACAATTTTGGTGTAGAGAGGAACAGTCCTTATTCCCCCAACTTTCACTCTTTCAAAGTCTGACTTCCTATTCTCTTCCCTGCTTTTTGCTTTCCACCTCTCTTTTTTCTTCATCCTAATGTTTCAGAAAGAATGCTTGAGAAATTATATACATATTTTAACCAGTGAAATATGGGGTGAAAAAATATTTCACATACCTTTAGATTGCCTGACTTTCCTCTATAAACTTGAAAAAAAAATGCATTAACTTCAGTTCATTAATGAAATGCCATGCGTTTCTTGTTATGGATTGTTATGGCTGACAGGTTTATGTTTTCTGCAAATTCCTATTTTGAAATTATAACCTCTAATGTAATAGTATTAGGAGGCAAGGGCTTTGGAAGGTGATCAGGTTATGAGGATGAAGCCCTCATGAATGGGATTAGTGCCCTTACAAAAAGATACTTGAGAACCTGCTCTCACTGTCTCTCTTTCTCTCCCTCTTGCTCTCGCTCTTTCTCTCTTTCTCTCTCTCTCTCTCTCTCTCTCTCTGCATTCTACCATCTGAGGACACAATAGGTAAACCGCTGCCAATGAACCAAGAAGCAGGCTTTCACTAGACACCAGACCTGCTGGCACCTTGATCTTGAACTTCCTGCCTCCAAAATAGTAGAAAATAAATATCTGTCATTTAAGTCACTCGGTGTATACAGCAGCAGAAACTAACTTAAGGATCATAAATTTTAATGATGAAAATAATAATAAAGAAGAGAAATAAGTAAACTAAGTTTGGATT
Source organism: Sapajus apella (assembly GCF_009761245.1). NCBI lineage: Eukaryota > Metazoa > Chordata > Mammalia > Primates > Cebidae > Sapajus > Sapajus apella. Next base: position 6,352,543 of record NW_022436945.1, read on the forward strand.
TCTTTAGAAACCAAATATCAGACTCCACTGGGAGATGTAACTATTGTGCTATACTTATCCAATTTAAGGATCTCTGCACCCTCTTATACCCATCCTGCCTTTTCTCGGTACAAGGTACCATGCTAGGCCTGGACCAAAAAGGAGACCAGGAAAAAAGCTAACCCATAAGAATATGTGATTCTAGGAACTGTCTCACAAACTTTCAGGATAGAGAACTTAGCGTTTTGGAACTAAAATTAACCTTATTCATCGTAAGCAAAAATGTGGGGGAAAACTTTTAGAGAAGGAGCTCTCATCCAATTCAACACACATTGCCTGTAGTGATCCTGAAAGGTAGTATCACACTTATTCAGCACCTAATAAATGGCAGGCACTGGGCTAGGTTTTTTACATTAAACATTAGCTTCTGAACCACATTATGAGTCAGATAAAGAAAATAGGATACAAAGACTTATGTGAATTATTCCCAGTTACAAGGTATAGAAATGCACGAATGGGAATTTGAACTGGAAAAACCTGTTGGGCCATAAAGCCTGTATTGTTTTTGCAACTACTCTGCATACATGAGTGGCCTCCCCACGGTAGGAATACAGAAGAAGTTCAACAGTAAAGGGATTCAGGGGCTTGGAAGAAGACAAAGGAAATCCTCATGAAGTAAACAATTTTTGAATAAAGTAGATATGGTTTTGGGGATCTTTCATTCCATCAAATTCAGGCAGGTGCTTAAGCATCCTCTCAGGCACTCATGTCAGAGGAGGCAGGGCCTGGGCACTGATGGCTGTTGCCTGAGTCTTGTAGCACTAAGAGGCCAGCTTCAGCCACTGTCCATGCACAGGACAGATAAGAAATAATAGGTTCTTTCTATCTGTTTGATTCCATTTTCTTAAAAAAGCAGAAAATGGCATTTTGGTGTATGACAGTAATTACTGTTACAGAATTAGATTATAATAATGGATCTGCTAATAATAATGAATTATACTAAAGTGTTGCTTCTCTCACAGAGTCTTGAATGACTTGTGCAGGAGACCTAGTTTGGAGCTTTTTCAATTCAGCTGTGTTCAAAACAGAGAATGGGCTGAATTTCAATGAGCTGCTGATACTATGTAATGTTCTTCACCCCAAATACCAAATCTACAGGCTCAATGTCAAGAACATACAAGGTCTTGAAAACTAAATTTAAACTCTCTAGCTTCTATTCTTGCTCCTAACAGTCCTTCATCTCTCCTAATACATATGTTCTTTTCAATGTGGTTTCTAAAAATAGAAAATGAGTATTCATTTTACAGTTGTGGATTCTTCATCAGGCCAAGTCTAGCCGAATAAATTTTTTAAAAACTTAAGGTATTTCAAACAGAGGGAATATAATACAGGGAATTAGTTAAACAGATGACAGAGGAGCTGAGACCATCACTAGGGGACTGTGAACATTCTAGAAATTACTAACAGCAGAAAGCTGCTACGCCCCTGGTGATGGAGGGGAAAGACAAGAGTTTAGACCCAAGGTCACCCGGTGGGAGCTGGACCCTTTAATGAGCGGGGATATGGAAGAAAGAGCTGTCCCATGAGAGCTGGATCACCGAGAGTACAAGGCTGATGCTGGAGACAGCACCCAAACCCAAAACACTAGGTGGGGGAATATGCTAAATTTTACCTTTCTTTGCTTCCCAATTTTCTGCCAGTTTGTATCCTTGCTTGGTAGTCAGAGGAAAAAAATTAAAAAATTCCTACAGATTCCTTAAGATTTGGCTGGCACACTGCTTCCTCCGTGAACCCTCCCTTTGGACTTCCAAACCTCTTTATGTAAACTTTTCATGATGTTACACTTGGCTATCCACTACAGTTATGCATGCATAACTGTGAGCATGTGAGCATTTCAAAGATAAGCTCTATGGTGGAGTCTTTGTGGTATCTCCAGGACTTAGACATAAGAGATAAAATTCTGGTAGACCTGAGTTCAAATCCTGACTCTACCACTTAGAAGCTGCCTGACTCTTGTTAAATTCCTTAAAATCTACTACAGGTTACTTACCTATAATTTGAGGGGAATAAACTCCTCCACATAGGGCCAGTCTGAAGGTTCAAAAATATGGGACCTAGGCCCCTAAGCATAGTAAATCAGTAGCTTCATATTGGAATGTGGTCTTGCTTGGATTGCAAGTGAATGATGATGCATTCTGGAGAGCTAATGATTTCTATTTGCTTATTTTTCTAAATCACTTACTATATACTATACAACCTAATGGTATTGACTGTATCTGGTTAGAAACTTCAAAGAATAGTTAGGCATTGAAGCCGCAAATGTGAACAACTATTTGCAGAGCTCTGTCCTTCTTAACATCACCTCTAATGAAAAAATCCCAGTAGAAAGTAGCCTCAGAAGGAGGCTTCAGAAAGTGTCAACCCAAATTGGGTGATACCCATGTGCACACTTAGTCAACTTCAGCTAGCCAATCAAATAAATAAAGGTGGTTGGGCTAATTTTTATTGGCTATGATATTAGAAAAGGAACACACTGTCCTCAGTTTCTAACTCATGGGGAAGTTTATCACAAGGATTTGTGGTATAAACAATGTTACACCAGCTATTGCCAAGATTTTCCAATGAAGAACCATTAGGTACTTGAAATATCTACGTTTTATTTATTTTTTTTTTCAGGGGCTTGAGATCTGCCTGGGCAACATGGTGAAACACCGTCTTTACTAAAAATATTTTAAAAAATTAGCTGCCCATCGTGGTGTACACTTATAATCCAGCTACTTAGTAGCTGAGGTGGGAGAATCACCTGAGCCTGAGAGGTTGAGGTTTCAGTGAGCTCAAACTATACTAGTGCACTCCAGCCTGGGCAACGGGAGAGAGATGAAGGAAGGAAGGCAGGAAGGCAAGAAGGGAGGGAAGGAAGAAAGGAGGGAAGGAAGAGAGAGAGGAATGAAGGAAGAGAGGAAGGAAGGAGGAAGGAAAGAAGGAAGGAAGGAGGGAGGAAGGAGGAAGGAGGGAGGGAGGGAAGGGAAGGGAAAGGAGGGAGTGAGGGAGGGAAGGGTGGAAGAGAGGGAAAGGAGGGACAGAGGGAAAGGAGGGACGGAGGGAAAGGAGGGAAAAAGAACTATGGTTTTTTTATACCTGCTCTGATCATCTTGGGAGCTGATGTTGGTCTTTCTAAACCAAAAGACAACCCTCAGGCTCAATGGAGCAAACAAAAATGTAAATCCTATGAGCTAAGTTTAATTGAAATTTCTACCTTGAGAGTTGAAGCATGAGGTGGGAAAGAGACAAAGTTATCCTTCATTACTTAAGTCAAATTGCAGTAAACTTCTTAAACCTTAAAATAAACCCCATTGTTGACTCATTTCCAGAAATATTTTTAAGACAGCTAAAATGACTCTGCAATTATCTAGAAAGAAATAAACTTGAGTCAGATAGACAGTTTCCCCTGAGTCTCAAAGAAGCCATCTCTGATACCCTGTTACATCTCTTAAAAATAAGCACCCTACCAGCACCATTTATTAATCATCTGTTATAGTCCAGGCAATTTATTTTCATTAATGAGATCTAAGTTTTACTGCATAACTACAAGGTGAGCTTCATTATCCAAATCTTAGAGATAAAGAAACCATGATGACAGACATTAGGGAGGTCCCCAAGGTCAAACAGCTTCTTGGTGGCAGGGCCGTGATTCTAATCTAGGTCTGCTTGCCTCTAAGCCTCTGAGGTCTTTTCTCTTTCCGCTGGACCATGCTACCTCTCTTATGTGAAAAGGCAGTACTTACCCTTTCATTTATTCATTCAACAAAGAGTTAATTAGAGCTTACCATGTTCATGGAACTGTAGGAGGTACTGAAGTTACAAGAATAACCATGACATGGAATAGCTTTGCAAATGTGAAAATTCACTGCGACTATAAAATTCTTTGCCCCGAAGGGAAATAGGCTGTTCTGTAAATAAGGACTATGACCTATCAGAGGCATTTATATAATGTTACCCATTAAGTAGAGATAAAAAGCAGTGTAGACTAATTAACCACAGGGCAAGAACCCAGAACAGAGAGAAGGAGATGGAAGCAGGGATGGAAGAGCAAACATCATTGTTTCGTGCATAAAGGAACAGTTCAGTATCTAATTTCAAGAATGAGAACTCTGGCCAGCACATCTGAGATCAATCTCAACTTGGACTATTAGCTTTGGCAGCTTTCGTTTCAGGTTTCTTTGGGCAATAAAGGCAGTTCCACATCTTCTAAACTCTGAATCTGCCATTTTCTCACTCTGAAATCAAAGGGAGAAGTTACCTCATTTTCTTCTCATGATGACCAGCATCAAAAGGAGTGCAGGTGTCTGACACATACAGGTTTTCATTCCTTCTGTTAAGGACTCCCTCTCTGCTTAAATTAATAATCCTTTGAGAAGCTACTTCCTGTCCTGAATTTTGTATACAGTTTTTCTCTGCAGGCTAATTATCGATGCTATTTGTGATTACACAAAGTTGAGTGCCTGACCTTTCCTCTCTGATATTCCAGTGACTTTATTGTGCTGAATCTGTGGCATTGGTGACATCCTGAGAACCAAAGTACAGTACTGAATTATCATAAACACAGGGTGAAAATAGCATCCTTTGATTCATCACGAGGCAAAAAAGTGTTCTTGGAGAAATTCTGCATGGGAAGAAGTATCATGTGAGTATCAAGACATCAAAATACAGATGCATATATAAACTTATGTAGTTATGCATCAGAATTTGATAAAGTTAAATATACATACATTGCCTCATGCCCAGAGGCTATAAAGCAGAAAATAATCTTCAATTAATTACTGAGATCTTCAGAATAAGCATAGCTGACGTCTTCTTAAGTCCCTTAGCAAAATATACAAGCAAAAAGTTAGGTATGACCTTGCCCTTAGGAATGTATCTAGTCTAAAATCTGACAGCAGCAGTAAAAGGGTAGCTTCCAACTTCACCTTGGAAAGTAGCAATGTACAGGTACTGGTGCCCTAAACATGTAATATTTATAACAGTCATACAAGTTTAATTTTTTTTATTTCTGTAGAAAGAAAAAATACTTTTTTTCTCTCTCTTCTTTTTTGGTAAAGCTCTGCACTGCAGGGGGAAGAAATAAAAAGAACCTCTTCAAGTTTGGAATTTTCCACTCCCACACCCCCTCAAGCTGGTTAGAGCATAGCAAGAGAGATAGAGCCAGGAAGAAAAATGCAGATTCGATGGCTGGTCTTGGTGAGCTTCAGAAACAATTCATGGTCCATGAGGCTGATTTAGCCTGTCCTAAGTTGGTGATTATGCCTCATTCACTTTTGTATTTCTCACAGATGCATATACGGGCCTATATGCAGACATGCAAAATATGAAGCTGACCCCTGCTATAGAAATCCAAGGTACTTTATCCCTCCTCTGTGAGCATTTGCATTAACTCCTAGTTTCCTTGAGGTAGAGATTATTATAAAAGTGTTTACCCCTATATTTTTCCCCCACCCACGAGAGCTAGCTATTCTTAGAGTGGGAATTACGTAATTATCTGGACGAGGTCCCCTGTAATTCTCATGAAAGACAAGCAAATAGAATGAGTTTTGAGGGCCTTGGCTTGGCTTCAGGCAGAATACTGGCAGGGGGGACACTATGTCCTGAGATGTGCAAAGAGTGGGTCTCTAAGAAAAAGGATACAGTGTGAATCAAAGGCCTTTATATTTATGAATCATGATTTTTATTTGAGCCTTAAGAATCTTGGTACATAAGAATCCATAGGAAGAAGAGCCAGGCAACTGTTGTGGCCTCAGAATCTTCTGACAGGGTTGTGCCCTTGAACTATGGGCTACCCATTCCCTAGAGCAATAATTCCTATGTTTTTTTTTTTTTTTTTTTTTTTTTTTTTTTTTGTGGCAGGCATGTATTTGTTGCTCTGACACAAAAACTGTAGATGCCGTACCTAGAAAAACACACAAGTATATTCAAAAATTTGCATGCGTTTCATGGCACTGACTAATAACTGAAGCCCCTCTTGATGTTCCTTAGACCTCAAGTTACAAATCCATGCGAGAGGAATCTGTAAAGCACAACCTGCAAAACAAATTAACAAAACAAAAGGCATCATGAGAGCGGAAAGACCAATAAGAAGGAAAGGTAAGTACACAGGTTACTCTACAAAGAGTTCTTGTTTCCCTGGTCACACTGGGGCCAAGGACCCATGAACTCCCTGCATCGATAGACAGAGCATCAGAATTATAATCATAACTCTAGGATTCATTTGATGTTGATTATATGCCTGGTACCGACCTGTGTGTTACCTGCATTTTAAATCTTCCCCACAACTCTGGAAGGTAGGTGCTAGTTATACATGTAGCCAATGAGTAATGGTGGCAGAAAGAATAAAGCTATGACTCTCGGCCATGTGATGCTAGATCCTTCTCAATAAATAACAATGAATGGATTTCATTTCCCTGCCAGAGCCTTCAGCACACACCCCATCATAAGTTTCAATCCAGCTGTGCCCAGCTAAGATTTGGAAAGGCTGGGAGGGAAGAATGCCTTCAGGAGGTGGGCATGAGCCACCTTGATAGACATTCCCCAGATATGGAGAATTCAGATGCCTAATTTAGTCTACTGTGTTTCATAGAAACATCCTCCATTAAAATAAACATGAACTACAACGATACTTCTATTTAATGCAGCAACGATTCCCTCAGCCATATGTTCTGGCACCAGCTGTGATCGGTCAATGTTCTTAAAACAGAGGAGACAGAAGCGTGGAGAGCAGGGGGAGGAGGATGCGGAGAAAGCCTCTCTTTTGAGTTTCTTCTCCAAGTTGGAGGAAAGTGTGAATGTGCAAGTAAATATGGCAACGTGTTTGTAAAATGCTGTTTTCACAAGCAACTATCAGGGTCAGGAATCCATTAAAATCTTTCCAGTAAGTTATCCCGGATGTGCAGACCAAATCCCAACTGAAGAAGCTTTCTCACAGTGTAGGCATTCAGCTAAGCTCTACAGCTCTCAGGCAGAATGAACTAAAACCAGCCACAAATTACACTGGCAGCCCCAGAAGTTGTCCATTGCAGCCACACTTTTCATCTTCTACTCGGACTCAGGGGTATGATGGAATCAACCAGGAGGAGCGACATCAGGTAACCTACACTGTTCAAAGTTTGTATGATTTCTGTATATAATGAAGTGGACATAAGGTTATTGTCATAAATCTGCATCCCACTTTGCTTCCCTGAGAGGGAGAGAAAGGATGGTGTGTCAGGTCTCCTCTGGAACTTCTGGAATTCTTCCCCATTCTGACTAGTGTCAGCATGGGAACATGTGCCCCGGCAGAAAGAAAAAGATGTGTATTTCTGGGAGTTGCTGCTTTCACATTCCACAGGGGCGTGGATGCATCATGGCACACTTTCTTGGCCTCCACATCACTGCATTCCTCTTTAATTTCTCTGCAGTCCTTCGGGTTTGTCACAGAACTAGAAACACACCACGAAAGGTGATCAGATTCAGCAAGAAAAGAATAAACAAGGTCTGGTGTGGTGGCTCATGCCTATAATCCCAGCATTTTGGGAGGCCAAGGTGGGTGGGTCACCTGAGGTCAGGAGTTCATGACCAGCCTGGCCAACATGGTAAAAACCCATCTCTACTACAAATAAAAAATTAGCCGGGTAAGAGACGTGAGTAGCCGGGTAAGAAACTGTGAGTGAGCCGAGATGATGCCACTGTCCTCCGGCCTGGGCGAGGCAGAGGGAGACTCTGTCTTAAAAAAAAAAAAAAAAATAAGAGGAAAGAAACCCCTTAAAAAAAGAAGAAGAAAACCTTATAAAACATTGTAAAAAGTAGTTATACAAAAAAACATAGTGCTTTAAAATATATCTAAATATTTTTTAACACGAGCACCATCTAATCAGAACTGATTAAACTAGGGATTGTAAATTTTTTTCTGTAAGGATCGAATACTAAATATTTTAGGGTCTGTGGGCCATAAGACCTCTGTGAAAACTACTCACGCCTGCCTTTATAAAGCAAAAGCACCTCTAGATGACACAATACATACATCAATGGGTGTGACTGTGTTTCCAATAAAACTTTATTTATGGACACTGAAACTAAAGTATCATATAACTTTTACATGTCATAAAAAATTCTTCTTTTTTTGATTTTTTTCGAAGCATCTAAAGTGTAAACATCATTCTTAGCTTGCAGGCCATATACAAAGAGAGGTTAAGGATGATTTAGCTTCGGGCTATAGTTTCCCAGTTCCAGGATTAAATCACCAAAATGGCAGTATCTGTATATTCTGTATCTCCTGGTTGCGTATCAGCATTGCACTTCTCTGAAGAAGCTGAAAATGCAGAGCAACGAGATCCCTGATTTGACTGTGGGCAGAGACAGACTGGGCAATGAAAGTGTTGCAAAGGCCTTGGGGAGAGGAAATTAGACAAGGATAATCGGACTAATCTTGGGAAAAAAGGACTTGTCTGTCCTTTGTAGGTCCTGAGGAGGAACGTTAAGCAATTTTTCACACCATCATCTGGTTGTAGCAGAACTTTCAGCACCTCCGATGAATGATGGGCTCTGTACGTGGTGGGCTGCTCTTCCAGCTGGACCAGGTGCTGCAGAGCCCAGAGGCAGGCTGACCCATCGTGCTTTAACCAGCACAGCTCAAACTGTGAGTAGACAATTTTTCAGCAATGCACTAATGATTAGTCTATTAGTCAAAATTAAGAAAAAATAATCCATGTTGCCATTTACATTCAGAACTTTTTTTTTTTCAAAGAAGTTAGTATGTATAGAAGAAAACGTCAGCTCTTAGAATCAAAATTAGTCATCTCTTCACAGCCTAATTTGGGCCTTTTAGGAAGCAGAGCTATGATTTCTGTGGGGAGTGGGTTGAAGATAATTGAACCCATCATCATGACCACAGACCCCATCACCAACGGGCCTGTACTTTCTCTATTGTAAACTGGTCACAGCAGAAGATATATTACCTGTTTCTGCACATCAGGGTGTCATTTTGTGCAACTTATGGTTGTGAGCAAGAGTTTGTCTTAGAGGAATGTTCATGCTCATTCCATGATGGGTCTAAATGCTGTCACTATGCGGCCAATTGGCAGTTTCTACAGGCCTAGGAATCTGCATTAGACTCCCTTGCAGAGGTTTACAAAATACAGATTTCTAGAGTCTGCCCAAATTGCTTCAATTTGGTAGGTCTGGAGTGGTGCTGGAAGATATATATTTCAGGGAAAAAGTCACTCAGGTGATTCTAATATCAGCCAGGTTCAATACCCACTTCTCCAGTAAACCGGGTAAGCTACTTGGGGAATGGACACAGTATGGAAATGGTAACGTGGAGTCTCCACAGACATCAGAGTGACCAAGCACAAAAAGAACCTCAAGAACTTCCAAGCACTATATTTCTATCTTTAGTAAGAGTGAATTACAAGTTCTTCAAAAAATCCTGCCTTTGGGCCAGGCACCTATAATCCCTGCACTTTGGGAGGCTGAGGCAGGAAGATTGCTTAAGGTTAGGAGTTTGAGACTAGCCTAGGCCATATAGCAAGACCTCATTTCTATCCAAAAAATTTTAAAATGCTGTTATTAGTCCCTTCTCAGGCTACTAATAAAGACATACCTGAGGCTGGGTAATTTACAAAGGAAAGAGGTTTAATGAATTCACAGTTTCACATGGCTAGGGAGGCCCTACAATCATGGTGGAAGGCAAAGAAGACACAAAGGCATATCTTACTTGGTGGCAGGCAAGAGGGTTTGTGCAAGGAAACTCCCATTTATAAAATCATCAAATCTCGTGAGACTTATTCACTATCACGAGAACAGTATGGGGAAACCACCCCCACAATTCAGTTATCTCCGCCTGCCCCCACCCTTGAAACATAGGGATTATTACAATTCAAGGTTAGATTTGGGTGGGGACATAGCCAAACTGTATCAAAAGCTTAGGTGAGTGTGGCAGTGTGTGCCTGTAGTCCCAGCTACTCAGGAGGCTGAAGTGGAAGAATCACTTGAGCCTGGAAAGTTAAGCTTTCACTGAGCCCTGATCTAACCACTGCACTCCAGCCTGGGCAAGAGAGCAAGGCCTGTCTCCAAAAAAGAAAAAAAAAATCCTGTCTTTGCTAAGTCCTCTATGTCACCCATGTGGCAGAATTAAACTCTCCCCGAATATATTTATTTATTCATACTTTCCTGTAAATACATCACTTTCTATTCAACTACCAAAAAAGCATTTGTTGAACATTAACCTATATGATCAACTGCTCCTTGTGGACTTCTGTGACCTCAGGAGCTACTCTTTACCGCCATATTCTCAAGCTGCCTAGAAGAAGTTCCCAATTACATTGCAGCAATGTTTTGTATCTCAAAGATAAAGACATGAAGCTGCCTCTGTCTGAATTGACTAGCTCCTCCTCTATCTGCAAGTAACTAACCACTTTCTATCCTTCCAAATCTGAACTGTTGCATCTTCCCAGGAAGATCTCCTGACTTTCCAGCGTCTCTTGTGATAACCTCCCACTGCTTTCTGTGTTACCACACCTGCCTTCTTCAGTGAATCTTTCACATGGCATCTGGAAGGACTCTGGAAAAATATAAATCAGATCAAACTCTCCTAAGGTTCCCTGTGAAATTCCCCACCGTGACTTCTGCCATCTGTCTGCCACCTACTGTGTCTCCTGGCCTTGTCTCTTCCACGTTTCCTGGACCCCAGCTCTTTAATTCACCCCTGTGTTCCTGCCTTCCTTTGCTCTTGCTTTGACTCAGCCCTCTTCTTCTAATCCAGATAACGTTGCATTTCCATCACTGATCCTCTCTGTTCTACAGGGAGGTTCCTCAATTCCCTTCCCCAGTGTTGGAGGAAGAGTGGTGGTCAAGACCAACAAAGTTCCTGCTCTGATCAAGTTGACCCTCCAGTAGGGAAAGACCGACGGAAAACAAGAAATACATATATAAAAGTAAGGATGATTTAGGTAGAAGTTAGAGCAAGATAGAACAAGATGAAGTGGTGGAAATTTGTTCAGCATGGCAGTGCTAGCAACTATAAAATGCTTGGAACATTGTAGGCATCGGAGAAGTTTTATTTAAAAAAATGAATTCCCTGCAGTGTGTGTAATCTTTATATATAAACAAAATGATAATTTGTGCTCTGTTCTATGTTCTACTTTTTTCAGTTAATAATATGTCTTTGAGAGTTTTTAACTTGACCATATGCAGAACTACCCCATTACTGTTTTCATTCCTTTGCATTGCACAGTTGATTTTTATTTACCCAGTTTCCTGTTGACAAATCATTTTCCAGTTTTGTTTTGTTTTTAATTACAAACACTTTACCAAACATTCTTGAACATGTATCTTCATACACTCAATACTGCATTAGTGAAAAATATTCCTGAGGGTAGAATTATTGTATCAAAAGAATGTCAGCAATTATTGTGTCAGAATATTGCCAAATTATCCTCAAAAATGATGTCACCATTTGCACATCCAGCTAATACTCTTCTTCCTACCTCACAGGTCCCCATTATGATCAAACTTTTGTCAATTTGATAGGTTTCTCCTTGCTATTTCCGATTTGCATTTCTTTCATTATGAATGAGGTTGAGCATCTTTTCATATGTTTATTGGCCATTTGCATTTCTTTCTAAATTTTTTTTATATCCTTTGTCCTTTACTGGATTTGTTGATATTTTTTATTTCTTTCTGTACATTCTTTGTAAATTAAGAAAATTTGTTTTATGATTCACATTACAGATATTTCTTCCTTGTTTGTCATTCTTTTCATATATTTATGTCATACTTATTTATTAGTGTATTTTATTTGCCATACTGAAAAGTTTATAATTTACATAAATGCAAATTATTATTTTTCTTCATGGTTTCCTTGCAATGGTTTATTGTTTATGTATGTTTATGTAATAAGCATCTTAGTGGTCTTCTCATGAGCAACGTTATATAGAATACAAAATTCCTAAAGTCTTGGCAATCAAAGGCCTCTTGAAGGAAACCAAGGAAAAGTTTTGACTCAATGACCAGATCTCTTCCATATTATCTCTGATGGTAGCTCAGCTAGCTTCTCTATTTCAGCCTCTCAGAAATTGGTCATCTTATTTTAAGAAGCAGTTCTTTATATGTTGCACAGCTTTTTTACTCATTTGTTCAAATAAGAGGAAGGGGAATTTTGGTTTAAGCAGAGAGCTAGACAAACAGAAGTCAAGAGCAGGAAATGATGGCATCTTCAGGAGGGTGTACATTCTTCACCTTACATTGTAAGATAGCTCCTCCTAAAACAGAGCCAAAATTGCCTCCAAGTGTTTTCTCATGACATTCTATAAAGCAAACACATTTGAAATAAAAGATTCTGCCAATCCTTTTGATCCATCTTGCAAAAATCAAACCAACACCACCTGATAAGTATCGTTGCTAACTAATTGAGTAGTAAATCTTGCTACAGACTTCATTCCCTGATGATATTATCAAGTAATAAGTATTTTTTTTCCAGTTCATGGAGATAGGATGTTACTTCTGTGCGTTTGTCAAAAAAAATAAGTTCTGTATACCAATACCATTTTCCACGGACTTTTATTATATAATTAGATATACGATGGCCTTGTATCCACCTCCATTATGCAAATAGAGATATGTTTCCATGGAGAATATGTGAGGTGGAGAAGTATATAGAATATTTAGAAATATAAAGAAACTACAGTGAGAATTGTGAGAGGCATAAGGCAATAATTCCAACCTTCAAAAATAAAAACTATAGAGAAGAAGAAGAAGGAAGAAAATGCCAAAGATAGATTTACAGTTCTAAGTGATCATTTATAGCTCAGAGAAAAACTTCAGATTTTCATTGCTCAATTCTCTTCTCTCTGAGAAGGGAACACAGACATGTGCCTGAGAGGGGTGAGAATTCCCATGATGCACTCTGTTCCCAATATGGCAAACACGGCATCTGCTTAGAATGCATGTACAGTAGGGTGACCAGATGTAGCAAATAAAAATCCAAAACACTCAGCTAAATTTGAATTTCAGATAAACAATGAATACAGGTCAAGTATCCCTTAACTGAAATGCTTGGGGCCAGATGTGTTTAGGACTTCAGAATTTTTTCGGATTTTGGAATGTTTGCGTTATTCATTGATCTGTAGTTCAGCATCCCTAATAAAAAAATCCAGAATCCAAAATACCCAATGAACATTTCCTTCTAGCCAGATATTAGTACTCAAAAAATTTCAAATTTTGAAGATTTCCTATTTCAAATTTTCAGATTAGGGATGTTCAACCTGTAATAATTAGTAGAATAAATATGTTTCAAGCATTACTCAAGTGCCCTTTATTCTATTTAGCAATTCTAATGAATGGTCGATTTCTCATTTTTTCATTTGGGACTTCTAAACTCCATGAAAATGACTCGAGACAACCCAAAAATATAACTTTTTAAAAATATTATATGTCAAATACATTTGGTTGCTATGTAAGAAGATATTCTTATCCTGAGAGGTTTCAAATATCTTAGTAAAAAACCCAACCTCCCATTTCATTTACACATAAACGTGCTCACAATTATCACTTGTTTTCTTGCTGGAAACTTCCAGTGTGTTTATTTTATGTTATATTTATTCTGTTTTGCCTGACACTTCATATTCAATCACATTACACCTGCAAAGATGGGCTTGAATTGAATCAACACAAGATATGTTGGACAAAAGGCAGACCCTGTAGTAAAAAAGCCATGGGATTCTCTGACCAATATCCCCTTGTAAATACACAAAGCGGGAGGCCTTGAGGTGAGAACAAAATCTCACTGGATTCTGAGTGAAAGTGATCACCGCTGATGCCTCCTGGACCAGTTTGAATACAAAAACAATTTAGGTAATGACTTCATAAAAAAAGTTAAAGCTCCCCATTGAATAGATCGGAATAAATGTTCTCATCAGCTAAGGCAAGTAAATGTACAAATGAATGAGCAAATCACAGCTTATATTGAACAATACTAATATAAATAGCTCTCATTTTGTGTTGAGTGTGTGTTTTACACATATGAACTCATTTGTTACTTGAAGCAGTCCTGTGAGAGAGGAACTTTAATTATCTCAATTTTACTGCTGAAGAACCCTGAAGCACAGAAAGGTTAAATAATGATCCAAGGCTACACTGCAATGAAGTGACCGAAAAAGAATTCAAACCTAGGCAGGGAGTATGATGTCTCCTTCCTAAGATGTCACTTGCCCCTCAGATTATCTGGCAAGCAAAGGGCAACATAAATTTTTTCTTGATTGTTATTATAATTCTACCAGAATCCTTGGAAGGCAGCCTCACCCTTCACAACATAGACATCAATGGTCAATAGATGCCCCTTGAGTTGACAAACATCATCTTAGTCTACTGTCCAACCTCAACACCCATTTTGCTCCCAGAAGTGAAGCAAAGTGGATCACAAAACAATAGAGTAGATTGAGTGTCCAAGACCTGCCTGGCACCATGCAACTTTGGATAGGTCATGGGCCTCAACATTGTAGTTGTTTCCTCATCAGAGCAAGTAATGATAAAATGATGATGGTAGCCATCGTAGAGTGAGCTTCTGCTCTTCATTAGGCACAAGGCTAGGCACTTAGCAGATATGGCACCAAGAACACTGTGGTCGTAACTCCCATTGCTGCCTCCACTTTATAGATAAGGAAATTAAAATACAGAGGAGTTCAGTAACCTTTGGAAAGTCACACAGATAATAAGAAGCAAAGCAAGGAGCTATACCAGGTCCAGTTAACTTCTGGGGGCAGCTGCAGCTCGTGGGCTAGGTGCACAGCTTGTGGTGTTCAGCTGGCTGGGATCTAGTCCTGTTCTAACACTGAGTAATATTGTTCACATTACTTAAACTTTCCATTTCCACGTCATAGTTTCCTCTTCTGTAAGTTGGGGATATAGTATTGGTAGTGTCTATGTTAGAATTCAAGAAGACAAGATATATAATGACCAGAACATTGCCTGGTAGAGAATAAACACCCACACAAACTAGCTGTTATTATCACTATTATTATTGTTATTGCTATTACTGTGGCTATTACTATTGCTATCATTAATACCATTGCTGTTTCTATTACTACAAATGCCTTTCCTATTTCAGTACAATATTCCTGTCTTAAAAAAGAAAGAATTTATAGCTCAAAAGTTCTATAATTCTTGAAGTCCTAGAAATCCATAGATGAGAAGAAGGGGAAAAAAGAAAATGAAACAAAGGCCAAAGTTTCTTGAGGAGAAAAGAAATCCTTGAAGGGCTGCTGGAAAAAGATCAGAAGGAAAAAAGATCTGAAATAGCCAATGCATTGAGTTTGAGATATTTTATTTCCATTTGGTTTGCAATATTCAAGTGCTGACACTTCTTGTGAACTTGGAAAGTTCTCTTATCGGTTGTCAATATATTTTCTAAGAAGGACCCATGAAATGAAAAGTCTAAACTGCAAGGCCTGCATGTTCCCATTCCTCTCCCTGTCCTGATAGGCACACCAGCCTGCAGCATCATCTGAACATGTATCATTTTAGGTTTCAGCCCTGAAGCATCTCTCTGTCCCCCTTACTCAATATACTCTTCCAAGGCCAGTTTCAAGAAGCAGGTAAGGAGAAATGAAGGTGACAGAAGCTGCTTCTGTGTTTTAGGCTTTGTTGGACTTTTTTCGTTGTCCAAGTGCCTCTTCCCTGCAGGCCCTGTGATGAGGGTCATTTTCCTCTTATTTACTTCATTCAGGTGACAGGAACACAATGGCTGTCAAGGTCCATGAAGATGCACGAGTGAGGCTCAGTCCCACCAGCATTTGCAGACACAAGCCCAAGCAGGAAGAGTGGCCACATGGTTGGGGCATCATTCCTCACCACTCCTTATGGGCCACTCATGACATTTCCATGATGAACTTCCAGCCCTATCCTCCCCTCTCTGCCATACTG
>NW_022436945.1:6368476-6497174 GCF_009761245.1 Sapajus apella
CTCTGCCATACTGAATTGCTCATAGCCCATGAATGCCTATGTACTCTCCCCCCTCATCCAGGTCCCATGCACTCTCCTCACCTTTACTCATGCTGAATGGCTAAGTTTAAATGTGGATCCTCTAGGAAACTGTTCCTGACCACCTGGTCTGGATTAGTTGTCCTTCCTGTATATTTCTATACACAATCAACCCTCATTTATCCAGCATCTTCTGTGAGCCAATCCTTGCTCTAAGAAATGAAGAAAATAAATGTTGAATAAGTCAACATAGAGAAATGGCAACATAAGCAAGATTCCAGAAAGCGATCTGGGCTGTAACAGCTGAAACAGGATGACCTGGTAAAAAGTAAGAGGAGGCAGCTATATGAAATTGGGAATACATGTATTTTTTTCTGAAAAAAGAATTAATATTTAAGCAGAGTCATGAAGGCAGAGAAGCAGCCAGTCATGGAAGGAGTTGGGGCAGAATGTTCCAGGTAGAAGAAATTATGCAAAGATGCTGAGGCAGGAATGGATGTGGTATGTGGGGTGGACAGAGAGCTTCCCTGGGGAGAATGATGTGGTTTACGGACAAGCCAGTAAAGTCATTGTCATGGCCAGTTTATATCCAAGTCTCATCTGATGGGTAGAGAACAGTTGGACATACGAGAAGAGCTTTAGAGTAAGACAGCTATGTCTACCACTGATAGGCTGTATGGCTCAGGGCAAGTTTTTTTAACCAGTCTGATCATCAGCTTTCTCAACACATAATAGTGCTTAAAAGCAGACCTTAGAGTTGTTCAGACAGCTTCTCTTTTGCTAATTGGGTGGCAATATATTTAACTCTTTTGAAGCAAATTTTTCCTACATGCAAAGTGGGTCATATAGAAAGGCTCGAACTTAGTGTATGGCCAATATATTGTGTGCATTATCAACGTTATTGTTACTCGTTTGTGTGCAAGTAGTAATACCACCCACTGCAGACTGTTTGAAAATTTCATGTAATTTATGTGCAGTATTCCAAATTTAGTAAGAATTTGCCATGTTAGTATAGGGGATGTTTCTTGTTTTACATTTACTTAGCAACAATTCCTCTATCTAAAAGCAACTTATTTCCTTTAGGGAAAGATTTCTTCCAACTGTATGTACCTGATAGGGCTGTTATCGGGTACCCCCAATGGGGTGACCCATGCTAAGCCAAGCAGATACTTCTTCCCTGGAATCTGCATATTGAGTAGCATCAACAAAACTGAAAACAGGCACTCATTCATTCTAGCAATGATGCCTGAGAAAGTCTCTTCCTGTATTGTGATTTCTGTTTCTTTTGGCCTCCAGAACTGCAAAAACCCCTATCCCTTTCTAAGAATTGTTCTCCTTTTTCTACAAATTCTGGAAGTTCCTGACAGCCTTCCACTAGATTCCTTTTTGCTTAAATTAACCAGGGTTATTTTCTTTCTCTTGCAACTAAAAATTTTAACCAATGCAAATAGCTTTAATATTGTTACTTTTATTGTTATTAGGAAGGAAGGTTTAACTACAAATATTATCGTTAGTTATTATTTTTTGATGGCATGGTGAGTATAAACTGCCCACGAATTTTCTGCCTTAATTGGAAGTAGATAAAGTCCAAAACAAGCCACATAAATCTCTCTTATTTTCCCATTCACACCCACACCTGCTCTGCATAGGTATCTATTCACATAGCTTGTATGATTTGTAGTTCAAGACTAAATCCTGGCTGCAGTTCAAAGCAAGAAAAAATTTACAAATGATAGATTGGGCTGTTGGTTTAATGTCTGTTCTGTTGGTTTAATGTCTGTTTTCAAGGCCAATGACATAGTCACATAAAAAAGCTTTTGATAAAATATTAATAGGCAATGATGTGTGCTATGTGTGCTCTCTATGGCGAAGACAAGGACATAGTTTCAAAACTCACCAGATGATACTTAACTTCCCTGCATGTGGAAGCCACAGACTGCTTGCTCTCATTACAATTGATTCTAATGGAGCAGTGAGGGAAGCAGGTAGAAAATAAAGATGAATAAGGTGACATCCCAGAAAACCTAGTGGGATTCTGTCTGCTTCCTCTAGGTCTGTGATTCTATGATTCTGTCTATGATGTTATCTTTTTAAATGCATGAGGATCTTTGGCTTAAGACGAAATTTCACCTACCTTCACGATAATCTTTAACTTGTTCAAGATCCCCACATCTCTAATCAGAATAAAATCGTGTATGTTATTAATAATGAAATATTAATTATACATAATCCTTTCATAGTTTACATAAATACGTCATATATAATTCACAAAGTTGTTGTAAAGACTAAAAAGAGCGTGTGCCCTTTCTACTTCCCTTTATAGATGAAGTGTGCTCACTCGAACCAGTGACCATGCATCTTCAACCCCTCTTTGGATTAGAGTTCACATCCATGCCCCATCGCTTCTTACTTAGGCTACTTCCTGTAAAAATAGACAGGGCCTATTTTTTCACCTATTGAAGTTGCATGCGACCATGTGACATTTATTTTTTGGCTAATGGAAAGTGAATAGAAGTAACCAGTTGCCTGTTCTGAGCCGATGTCTCAAGAGGCACAGAGAGAGGTTCCACTCTCTGTGTCCCCTCTAGTAATTTGTTATGAGAACAACATGACCTAAAGCTTCCATTCTAAGGAGAATGAGTAACAGGAAACTCAATCTGTGGCCTGAGGCCAAGCCCAGCCTGCAGCTTAGTACAGGGCTGCCCTAACCTACCATAGTCTCATGAAGAAAAAAAAATGCTATTTGTTTTAAGCCACTGTTTTACTGTTATGCAGCAATATTGGGACAACTGCTGAGCAATGTGCTAGCCTTTTTACAAATGTCATTGTCCTCTGCATGATTTTAAACTCTGTAAAGTCAGGTTCTGGGTCTAACTAGTCCATTGTTATTTTCCCACTCCCCAGGACAGTTTATAGTGAGTAATATTTAATGGTCTATCATGAGTTCCTTATGTTAGTCTAGTTCCGTCTGTCCAATCACACATATATTTAAGATAAAGAAGCAATCCTACTTTAAGAATGACATCCACAAAATACACGAGATTACCTTTCACTTTTCTCAATCACTATATAATCTTTTTTTTTTTTTCCCTGAGACAGTCTCCCTCCGTCGCCCACGCTGGAGTGCAGTGGCACAATCTCGTCTCACTACAACCTCCACCTCACATGTTCAAGCAATTCTCTGCCTTAGCCTTCTGAGTAGCTGGGATTACAGGTGGCCACCATCATGGCCGGCTAATTTTTGTATTTTTCGTAGAGGTGGGACTTAACCACCTTGGCCAGGCTGGTCTTGAACTCCTGACTTCATGATCTATCTGCTTCAGCCTCCCAAAGTGCTAGGATTACAGGCATGTGCCACTGCACTCAGCCTGTAATCATTTTTTTTAAGCGAACAAAATAAACAGGCACAGAGGCTATTTTTAAAACTCTTAGAGACAATATTTACTATATCTTTGTATAGTGAAGGGGCCAACATTGTTAGTAAGTATAATTCTGAATTCTTGTGCTCCTTTATTTACTCAGCAAGCCTTTTGATGGCATTTTGTGCTGAGCCCCATGTTAAGTACTTGAGATATGGTGCAATGGATTTAATGTTTATTCCACTACTTCCACTCCCAAATTCATTTGTATATGGAAGTCCTAATCTTCAAGGTAATGGTATTAGGAGGTGGGGCCCTTGGTAGGCGATTAGATCATGTAGCTGAAGCCTCCATGAATGAAATTGGTGCCATTATAAAAGAAGCCCAAGAGAGGTCCCTTCGTACACATCAAGAAAGTGGCCATTTGCAAGCCAGGAAGAGAGCCCATCTCAGACATTTAATATGCCAGTGCCTCAGTCTGGGACTTCCAATTCTAGAACTGTGACAAATAAATGTCTGTTGTTTATAAGCCACCTGGTCTATGATATTTTGCAATAGCAGCCCAAAGGGACTAAGATATAAAGCACAAGATCATGATTCTTGGTGTTAAGCCATTTATGTGATAGTGGCAATGGCAATTCCATAGACATCTAAGTTTAGTGTGTTAAGTGTTTGCATTGATAGAAAGAGAGCTCTTTCTAGGGGGACATAAGAGAAGGAGTATTTAACTCAAACCTGCAAAGAAATCTGGGAGACTTTAAGCAGGTGATAGCAGGCTGTATTTTAAATAATGTGTAGGAGCCAGCTGTCTGAAGAAAACATTCAGAATAATAAAATAGCAACACTCATGGCAGATAGGGTGATAGGGATCAGTCAATTAGGAAGTAGCTTATTATTGATAAGTAATCTTTATTCCATCTACCTTTGCTGACCACAATTCTGTACCCTAATATCCTAGTCTCTGCAGGCAAATGATCAATTTCACTTTGGCAAACAATCCGGGGTGAGGCAAAGTCTGCAAAACTTTTAAACAAAATATTCACTATTTTAATTTCTTTGCACTTTTCAACAAAATTAATAATAATCCTATTGACTTAATTTGGGAACAGAAACTACACATGAAAGCCTAAAAGAAAAAAAAAATTGATGAAATAAAATCTGCTAATTCATGTGATTATCTCAGAACCCAAAGACAATGTTTCAGATCGTTTTATGCCACTGAGAACTTCACCTACACACTTGTAACAAACAACAAGACTACTATCTTTCTATTAAACACATTTTGGGAAATAACTGAGCATAATAATGAAATACAATCTAATATTATACTCCAACCTCTAGAGCACAAAATTAGAGGAATAAAAACCCCTATAATTAAAATATTACACAAAATGACCAAATGGACGTGGGAGTAATGTAAAATAAATCTTGAATTTAATCAGCTTTCTAATCATCACTAGTTAAGACAATTGGTTGGGACTGTTATTGTCGGTAGCAAACTAAAATCATTTTACGTGATAATTTCAAGGGTTAATTGTTGCAGTTTATTCAATGCAATCTTCTCTACTAGCTTCATTTTCATCTGCCAGTACACCAATACACCATGATTAGCATAAATTAAACTAAATGAATTCTGTGGGTTACTAAATCATTTTACACCTGTCTTTTTTTTTTCTTTTCCTCCCCAAACATTTAAAGGTTAGAGATGGGTGAATGGTTTGATGGCAAATTCCAACATCCAGCTGCTCAGCCTCAGCTCAAAAAAGAAATGCTTAAAATCTGGGTGATTGATTTTCAGAAATCTTGGGTAGAAAAATACATCATGAAAAATGTCATCACGAAAGATGTTGTATCATTATACACTGACCTTTTACAGAAGTCCATGCGACTCACAGCTGGGAAGCAAGGAGCTCTACATGCAAACTTAAATAATACAGAATGGGAAAGATTTGCGTGTGTACCTCAAATGAGCCATTTCCCGTGTTCAAACTGACACACAGTGACCTTGGATGGCTCCAGTAACATTTGTTCTTAACAAAGTGAGTTTCATCTAATTTGGAAACTCTATTCTTTTAACCGTGGCTCACTGGTGGTAATTCATCTTTCACTGAGGAGCTCACCACAGGAATCCTTGACTTACACCAAACTTTGGGAAAAAAAAGTCATTTATACAAAATGGTCAGCACAGCAGGGCGTGGTGGTACATACACCTATAAGCTCAGCTGCTCAGGGAGATGAAGTGGGAGAACTGTTTGAGCCCAGCACTTTGAGGCTAGCATGGGCAACATAGTGAGACCATGTCTTAAAAAAATAATAATAAATTAATAAATTTGAAAAATTAAAACACACACACAGAGAATCCCAAATGGTCAGCCCATTTCAAGACCTGCTTCCCATCTACCTCATTACCATCTAGGACACTTAACTCCTCCTGTCCACCCACATTGCCCCCCAGACATGTCCTCCTCCCCTTTCCTCCTCACAACTTCAGCCTTGTGAGAATTTACCGACTATTTACCACCTACCACCTTCCTCCTCTGCAAATATGTCCCGAGAGAAACTCCTTCTTCAGCCAACAACAATCACGATGCATCTATTATGATCTCGACTGTGAGTATGGTGCTGAGGATACATTCTTGGGACAAAGTGGAAATGATTCCTTCATCACACAACTTAGACCCAAAAGGTAAAAGACAATTATTATAGAGTGGATAGACATATCATATTAGGAAAGCACAGAGACCTGTAAGAAGAGGGAGCGTCTATTCTCCATCATCAAGCTTCCTGTGCTCTCTGTGGGAGCTTCCTTTCCCTCAACACATTTTCTCCTCTGTGGGAGTTTGGGGTGGGCAACACTTGGCTTTTATTGAAAGGGGAAATGACAATAAACTTCTCCTCACTCTGCAGGTCTTTACTCTGCAAGCCACCTCCTCCTGCCCTGAGACCTCTAACACTTTGGATGCAGACGGTGTCCAGTCCCTTCTTTACTCCCAAACTTTGGTCTGAATTGAACGACAGCTCCTCCCTGAACCATCTGCTCAGTGTCAGGCTTCAGTAGAAGGCTCTCCATGCTAGAGAAGTTGCCTATTCTATCGCCGAATGAATTCTCATTTCTTAGCCCAGTGCCTAGCTCAGAATAGTTGCTCAATAAATATTTCTTAAATAAGTTAAATTTTAAAAAAGTGTTTAATCAATGAGCAATTTGAAGATCATGATATATTCAAATATGGTAGATGATATTTGCATAGAAATGGTGATAACTCAAAATTTATTCTGCAGGTTATAGTATAATATGCAAAGAGAGGTTCAAAATTATTGTGAGTCTGGCTCAAAGCCCAGTGGGAAATTCCATCTTTTATTTATAAACCAAGGGACTATGATCTAGGGGTCTCATGTCCCAAAGATTTGACTCAGAATATGATTTGCTTGAATATATAGGGTCTATCTTGTCTAGCACTGAATCCATATGATTTAGCACTCAGCACACAAAGGTGCTCACTTAATATTCATTGAAGATAATCAATTAGCTAAGATAAACCTTTAACTCACAAGACATTTGTATAATAAGAACATTCTGTACAAGAATTCATCAATGGATGGCCTGCAGAAGTGTTTTGTTCGATTTACATGTTGTTGTTCTAAATATTGAATTTTTTGCCAACATAAAACATTTTAAGATAATAACTTTTACATTAAAAGATTTCAACTTCTCCTTTTCTTGAAATAGTACAAATGAGAATAATCCCAGAGGGAATATCGCCTGCAGCTTTTGGGGGCTGACTCATTTAGATGGGGCACGAACTCTCCAGTTCACCAGGTTCCCTACCTGACAAATTTTACTCACCCATACACCCCTAGAAATATTTGGCTTTGTGACCTTGATCTATACAAACATATTAAGGAAGAATTAAGGGAGATCATTTGAGATTAGGAGCCCTAAGCTTCTTTTAAATTCTTAATAATTTATAGCTTAAATCCTTTGGCATATCTACTGCCAAATTTGCCACATATGATGCGCAATATGTAGCTTAAATCCTTTGGAATATATTCATTTATATAAACAGAGAGTTTAAAGTGGAGACTGATAGGATAGGAAGAAGAGTGACTTTTAAAAACATTTCTGCCTTTATATATAAAACTCAAGACACTCCCACACGAGCCGAATAAGCTTGAAACAGCAGGGTGGGATTAGATATTTTGTTCTCCACATGTTCTTCCTGGCCTGTGAGGAAAAGAAGGGATGTCCATGAATGCTTAGTCTGAAAAATACTAGAAAAATGCCTTGTTTGACAGTCAAATCAACCGACAACTTTAAAACGTGGAGTGTTTTCATTCACATTCTGTCATCTGACAGTCAAATCATTCTTCCTGGAGTTGGCCTTGTCAGTAACATAATGATGTGAAAATTACTGAGAGTTTGTGGAGGAGCCAGGCTTCCCGAGGAATCTGAAGCTATTTATTTGTGGGCAGGACCCCAGAAGGTGGAATAAAAGACAAATAATAGCTATTGAGATGGAATAAAATAGACTCCCAAAGTGGAAAGCAACCTGAGAAAGCCATTCCTGTGTAGTCAACAGGGAGGTTTTATTTAAGAAAAAGAAAAAAAAAAAAAGTGTGTCTCTAAGGATGTGAATTTGATTTCAAAGGGGCATCCAACTCAGAAACCTATTCCTAAACAATATTTAGACTGAGCTTTATCATATGCCAAGGGTTGTCCTTTTTTAACTTTTTCATTCTTGTCAATTCTAGCCCACTGTTTACTTCCCTAAACCATCTCCTAATAAGTTGAGTCAACAGGGAAAGATGCAAAGCTGTGGTTGGGGATGATGGGCTCAAATGCCAAAAGGCTATTGGCTCTGCCCTTATGCCTGTGGCTAGGAAACAATTTTACTGCAATCAGCAATGGATCTACACCCCACAAATCTAAGGTATTCTTGAATTTTTATGGAATTTCAAAACATACATTAATCCATCCATCCATTCAACAATGCTATTGAGTATCAGGCATCATAAAGGCCAATGCTGACACTCTTACAACCTAGGGGGATAGATAACCATATAAACCTACACTCTAATGTAATTCAGCAAACGTATCTCTAAGGCACCTAAAGTGCATGGTAACAGGGAAGGATTTGGTCAGAGAAAACAGGTAGGGGTTAACCAGTTTTTAAAAAAGAGCAAAATGATGTTTAGGGAAGAATCATGGCATTATGGTTTATTCAGACTTCTGTGGTGGAGATCTTTGTGCCAGCCACTGAGCTTGGCTCCAGGACACTGTGCTGGGCTCTCTGGTGCATGAAGAAGGTAAAGCATGTGGCATCACTGTGCAACTTGGGTAGCTCAGTCATGCCGGAATGAAGAAAGAAGTAAAGATGGGAAAAAATGAGGATGACTGTGTTGGCAGGGACAAGATTGCTAAGGTAAAATTAGACATTTTATTAAGGTTGGGGCAAATGAAAGGCTTTACACAGGGATGGCAAGTCTGATCTGGGCTTTAACAAGGTCTCTCTGGATGCTGTGCATAGAATGAACTGCAAAGGGCAAAGATTGAGGCAGGGGACCAGTTGCGATGAGGGGCTCATAATCCAGGAGACCAGTTAAGGACCAGATTTCAAAAATTACTACAAAGCAACAGTAATAAAGACAGTATGGTTCCAACATAAAGATAGACATATAGATCAATGGAATAGAATTGAAAGTACAGAAATAAATCCTTTCATTTACAACCAATTGATTTTAGACAAAGGTGTCAAGACAAGTCAATAGGAAAAGAATAGCCTTTTAACAAATGGTGCTGCAATAACTAACTGGCTGTCCACATGCAAAAGAACAAATTTGAACCCCTATCTTACACTAAATGCAATAGTATATGTAAAGTAGATCAGAAACCTAAAATAATAGAACTTTTAGAAGATAACATAGGCCTTAGGTTATGCAAAGATTTCATAGATATGATCACAGAAACACAGTCCATAAAAGAAAAAAATTAACACTTTGGACCTCATTGAAATTTTTAAAAATTGTGCGTCAAAAGAGATCCTGAAGGATATGAAAAGACAGCCCACACACTTGGAGAAAATATTTTAGAATCATGTATCCAGTAAGGGAATTGTATCCAGAATACATGAAGAACTCTTTAACTCAACAGTAAAAAGACAGCTCAATTTAAAAATAGGCAAAGGATTCAGTATACATTTCTCCAATGAAGAAAGCTATACAAATAGCCAAAAAGCACCTGAAAAAAATGCTCAACATCATTAGTCACTAGGGAACTGAAAATGAAAACATCAATGAGATACTACTTCTCATACTAGGACGACTATAATTAGACAATCACAAATGTTGGAGTGAATGTGGAGAAAGTGGAACCCTCATACATTGTTAGTGGGAATGTAAAACTGTGCAGCTGCTTTGGAAAACAATTTGGAAACTCCTCAAAATGTTATACATTGAGCTATCATATGATCCAATAATTCTACTCCTAGATATTTCTTCAAGAAAAATAAAAACATACTTCTATGAAGACTTATACACTGGTGTTCATAGCAGTATTGTTTATAATTTCCAAAAAGGAGACCTAACTCAAATGGTCATAATTGCTGAACAAATAAATAAATTGTGGTATAACCACACAATGGAATACTCTGTGGCAATAGAAACGAATGAAGTAATGATGCATTCTACAACACTGACAAACTTCAAATACATTAGTCAAGTAAAAGAGGCCACAAACATAATATGATTTCATTCATAGAAAATGTCCAGAAGAAAGAAAATCTATAGCAGTAGAGAGTATATTCGTGGTTGCCTCATGCTAGAAGTAGAAATTAAGAGTGCAAATGGGCACTCTGGGTCTTACTGGAGTGACGGAAGTATTCTAAAACTGAATTGTGGTGCTAGTTACACAACTCTGTAAACATGCTTTAAAAATTTATTGATTCGTACACTTAAGGGCAATCGGTGAATTTTATTATATGCATAAAACAAATAGTAGAGCTTATTTTATTTCATTTTATTTTTTAAAAGAGCAGATAAGAAATGAAAGGAAGTGATGTGAACTAACAATAGGAAGTAGCATCAGCAGAACTTGGGAACCTAAAGAATCTGAGGGTGGGTGGCCAAAAGGATTCTAGGATTACAAACAACAACAATGGAGATTGCTAATCTCAGTTGAGTAACCATTATGTGCCAGATGCTGTTATGTACCTACTGTGAATCATGGTATAGTTTTCATAAATCCTTTATTAGATTGGGATAATTATTTTCTATGTTTTATGTAGCAAAAACCCTACTGGGGACACAAAGAAGAAGTTTTCTGAAGGGGACACAGTAGAAACCATTTGTAGATCTAGTAAGACAAGAAGGGGCATGGATTTTATAGGCTGCCCTGGAAGCGCATTCCAATGTCAGACAATCCTCTACTCCCTGACATTGTCATAGCCCATTGATCTGCTTGAGAGAAAACGTTCACATTGCTTCTTTTCTAGCAATAGACTCTGGCTAGAGTAAGTTGATTCCAGCTTTGCCATTGCATTCTGTGTGGATGTTCATTGATAGATTATTTCTGTCTGAGATCATCAGTAATAACAAATGTTAGGTCAAGAGCACTAGCCAGAAAGATGTTAAGAGCAGGTAGGGCTCACTCACCAGCGAGAAGATATTTAAAAAGTATTTAACAGATTTCTTCTGAGAAGTAGCCAGAAATAGAAATAGTCATGGAAAAGTCGCTGGAAACTGGCCTTTTCTGAGCAGGAAGCAGAAAGTCATCTAATAACAGTTCCATGCTGAGAAGTTTATCCTGAGAAACTGCTGGGTTTTTAAAATCTTCATTTGAATGAGCGTACTGTTTCACTTCGAAGATGACATTGGAAAGCAGTAGGTATGTGTTTGCTGTGCTTCTATAGCAAGAACTTTACTTGTGTAAGAAAGGCACAGGTGAGCATTTCTCACATCAGCTAGCTGGATGTGAGAAATCCTACTCCACTGGCTTTAGTTGGCCTAGCCAGGCACAGCTTTCTTGGGGACAGTGGCCTGGCATGATTCCCTGAAGGTCTTTTTTGTACTTCAGGTGCTTGTACTGCCATCAAAACTCACTGTGTAGCTTTCGGCAAGCTCTATGCCCTAACTGGGCAAAAAAAAAAAAAATGAGAACACTAGAATAGGTGGCTTTCAAAGTCTTTTCTATCTTTAAAGTCCTTCTCTTCTACTTGAGTCTATGAAACAGCCAGTCTGGTAGTTTTCTGTCTGCTATAACATATTACAAATGGGGTGACTTAACCAAAATATATTCTCTCACAGTTGTAGAGGACAGAAATTAAAATTTTGGCTGGATTGATTTCTTCTGGAAGCTCTGAGACAGCATCTATTCCATGTTGTTCTACTAGCTTCTGGTGGCTGCTGGTAATCCCTGGTGTTCTTGGGTTACAGACATATCATCCTAATCCCTGTCTCTGTCTTCACATGGCTTCACAAGGATTTAAGGTCACCTTAAATCCAGGATGACCTCATCTTGAGAACTTTACACTTGCAAAGACCCTATTTTCAAATACTAGGGGTTAGGACTTGGGCATATCTTTTTGGGGGCACAGTCAACTTATTAACAAATAACTAACATTTAGTGAGATGTAACATGTGGCCAACTTATTTCTAAGTGCTTCACGTGTGCATTAATGTGCTTAACCCACACAACAGCCCTATGTGATAAAGGTGTGTATTGTACGCATTTTACCAATGAGGAAACTGAGAGGTTGACTAACTGGCCCACATTGCCCAGCTATTAAAACAGGAGGCAGAATGCCTGTAGTACACAAATAAGGATTCCCTGCTTCCTCCCATATAGATACAACCATACAAAGTGCCAACCTTATGCAGATTATAGGTACTATCAGATTTTAATCATTAATTCACTAACAAACAGCACGGTAGTCACTCAACACAGCTTTTTGAATGAATAAATGCTTGAAATGTCTCAGGTTCTATACTGGTCACTGGAGTATAGATGTTAACGTGATTTAACTATGCTTTCCTTTTTTCTTTTTTTTGAGACAGAGTTTTGTTCTTGTTGCCCAGGCTGGAGGGCAATTGTGTGATCTCAGCTCACTGCAACCTCTTTTACTATGCTTTCCTTTTTTCTTTTTTTTTGAGACAGAGTTTTGTTCTTGTTGCCCAGGCTGGAGGGCAATGGTGTGATCTCAGCTCACTGCAACCTCCACCTCTCAGGTTCAAGTAATTCTCCCACCTCAGCTTCCTGAGTAGCTGGGATTACAGGCATGCTCCACCACACCTGGCTAATTTTTACGTATTTTTAGTAGAGACAGGGTTTCTCCATGTTGATCAGGCTGGTCTGGAACTCCCAACCTTAGGTGATCAGCCTGCCTTGGCCTCCCATAGTGCTGGGATTACAGGCGTGAGCCACCATACCTTGGCCCTCTACTATGCTTTTCTTGCTAAAATCAGCAATGACTCTTCTCTACATAGGCCTAATTTGAGTTCTGATTAAAAGTAGCAACAAGGCAGAGAAATTCAAGACACTAATGGTCAGAGATATAAAACAAGACTGAGAGTTATTCTCTTATCCATTTTTCCTCTATAATAAAACGACATCAGAAACACAAATAAGCAAAAACATTATGTGATTTTCACATATTGCCACATGGATTTCAGCCATCTGCTTGTGAAATCTCTTTTATTTTCACACTCTCTTTTGCTCCTCTTTCTCATACTAAGATAATTTCCTCAACTTATTTATTTATTTTTTTTATGTGGGGAAGTCACTAGTATTCAACCCATAAGAAGGAATCTACCACAAGGAATATGTGTGCATGGAAGTGTTGATGGTGCTGCTGTAGACCTTTTTTATAATCTCTTCCGGGCAGACTGAGTGACAAGTATGATATCCAATCTTAACCTCCTTAGTTCACTTAAGGCAGAGTTTGTAGCTGGGTCCCTCTTGTTCTTGTGTAGTAGCATTTAAAAGCAAGCTAAAATAATTTCTGAACACAGATTTCTCCCAGGAGCTTCTTAGGCCTGTATGTTCAATTTACTGGAATATGCAAAGTTTGTCTTTCTAAGTAAGGCTCATGCAGATCTTGGTGTGACTTTCTTGAGAGTAATAGTTAACAATCTCAAAGAAGTGTTTCTATCTTTTTCTTAAAAGAAAGGAGGAACAAACCCGTTTGATGTACAGTAAATGACTGGAGCTTTAAGTTTTCAAAGATGAATATGGCTCAGGCTATCTTGGAACAATGTTTTTTGCTTCTTAGTATAGTGGACCTTAAGCAAACCCAGGAATGGGAACTTCAAAGAGCTGGAGGGAATTATACAGTGAACAAAGGTCAGACTCAAAGTCCACATTCATGGGATGATACATGGAATATTTGGGATGAAGTAGAGGATTTGTTTAGGGAAATGTGTATTTTAAGCCTGGAGAGGGAGGTTCATAGAAGGCTCTGAAAGCCAAGCTATGATGTGGGAGCTATTTATGAAATGTGGGAGTTGTGACCCCTGAAGTAGCAATGCTTTAGTATATGAGGCCTTAGGGAATAAAATAAACTTTCATCACCAATGATAAGTGGTTTTTAAATCTAGAATTTGGGGCTTAGCATTTGAACCCTTTTCCTCAAATGAAATTTTATCCATATAAATTCCTAATTACAAAATATGAAAAACTGTTTTGAAGACCAAACCAAACCCCCGTGGCCTCTTCTTAAAGCATCTTTCCCTATCCCATCCCATACTGTACCTTAGAATTTCTCAGAACATGGATTGAATGCTTCCACCTTCACCCCATGGAACAGAGCTTTCCATAGCATGGCACTCATGCCATCACAGTACATGCAGTAATTTAGTATAGGTACACATAAATATTTATACTAAATCTTAATATTCATGTATTTATTTTAATGTGTTTTATCCTATCAGGGCCATGATTTAGTGGATATGGTGATTTAAAATGAAGTTAAATATAAAAGAGGATTTAATTTAAAATTAATTTGAAAAAAATGCTAATAAGTAATGGTGCAGATAAAGTTTTTAAAAGACCTTAATATATTAGATGTTTCTCAGTTATTCAAAGTAATAGATGGTTAGGCTAGTACAGAAAAGGGAAAGTCTGAAGATAAAATCCATCCATAGTAGCTTTAGTTTCTTCACTTTTTGCCAAAGCTGATGGCAAATAATAATGATAATAATGATAAGGAGGAGGACTAAATTTATTTCACTATCTTTTCCTGTCTCCTTTTTACTGGAACTAGAAATGGTTGAACAGAGGATGACTTGGCAGGGGAAACAATAACTCTACTTACTCTGCAAGTCAGAAAAAGCAGGCCTGGTTAATTGGGAACTCGCTGGAGAAAGCTGGATTGTTACTTTGAATACAAAACATATTCTGCCCCAACCCCAATCATACCCCCCTCCTGCATATTAGATGCATTCCAGAAAAGTTGTGGACAATGAAAATAGCTGCTATTGAGTCATTATTCATTGATTTGCTTACACTGGCTGAGAAGTTTTCCCAGAGGAGGAAAAAAATATCCCAAACTATGATTAAAACGTATACTTTAAGAATCTTAATAATCACATCAAAAAGTTTCCTTTATGTCTCAATGCATCAACATTTAGCGGCCACACAGACCAGCAAGTAAACAATGAATCCATATAATAACTTTATATGCAATTAATATTATGTTTTCTTATACACAAATCTGATAAACAACCCCCTTGACCAGGCTGATTGTATGGCTTGATATTTTGCCCAAATTTTTTTCACACATTTGTGGCCTTTAAGTAGTCCTGAAAGTGGTAATGGGAGCTTCCCAGGCTCAAATCACCTTAAATACATCAGTTTTCATCAAAATATGGCTGCCAATGTTGACTGAAGTAGCAAGTTCCTTTGCTTTAGGCAGGAATTTTAGAAACCCAGTATAATAGCAATATTTTTCTCTTATAATCAGAAGTTCCATTTTTCAATAGCAAACAATAAAAATACAAGTTAATTGCTATGTAGTAAATACAGCTTAATAGACAAAAGTCTTTCACAATGCAGATCCTAGGGGGAAATGAATAAAAGATATCCATGTACATTAAAATGCAAATAAATAAAAGTGAATTTTATTGGTTGGAGGTAGAGTATTGATAGTATTACATCTTTACTCACCCAACCCACCAAAGAATGGTTTATTCAGCTTCTAATGAGGGCTAGACATTATACCAGCTACTGGGGAAATACAGGCAAATAAGACTTGAGTTCTGTTCTAACGGAATTGCCAGCCTAAAAAGAAAAATATATAATGCATAATTATATATGTAACTACATAACTTCACAGATATGTATGTATGTGTGTATGTTCTGTAATCCATTGAATATATTGAGTCTAATGCAATGAAAGAGAAAAATGAAAGCAGTTAAAGAATTTTTCAAGATAAGACTGAGTTTGTGTTTTTCATGGCTTTAAAAACTTCTGATGACTTTTACACTTGCGCTATCTTTAAGCCACATGGCCAAAAATGAGATCTACAAATTGAGTCAGCCAACCTGCATATGTGACCTAAGGATTGCTCTGTCATTTCTCAAAGTTTGCCCTGAGGATCATCATTCCTTGAGATATTTCTCCAAAATCGGAGGAGAACGTCATGGTCAACAATTTGAGAATCACTGAGTACTTTCTACCTTAGCGATTCATGGCAAACCTTCAGGTAACAGCTGTATGAAATACTGTATCAAACAATCCAGTTTAATTTAGAGAAATCAGTCTTTCCCAATATTACTTGATCATGGATGGCATTTTTACCTATTGACATCCCATGGAAATAATATTCACAGAATGTTCTTTCAGAAATGCTGCAGCAATAGATGACTAAGATGTATCTATTGTTCTTAAATGAACATCTGTAGACCACTTGTACTATTGTCCCCAGTGACATTTTACAGAGATTAAACTTTCCTGTCCTGTTCTACATATTTCCAGAATCTAAAGTTGTACAAATTGAAACTCAAAATAAATAAGTATATAAGAAGAAACAATCTGTAACATGAAAAGTCATGACCAAATGCAAAAGAAAAAAAAAAAAAGAACATTTTCTACTCCATGGGCAAACTGTTGTTAAATAACTTTTAAAAATTGCTTGATTTTTTAAATTTTTTTTTCTTCTTGACATAAATATGATTCAAGTGTTTGAATCGATTTTTATGTGACCACTTTGTTAGCTTCAAGTTGTAGATTATTTCTTCAGTAAAGGCTAAAACAATTTAGCAGAAAACATTATCAGCTCTAAAGAGACATGTTTTTTTGTTTTAAAGAAAGTGTGTGCATAGAGCCATGACAAGCTCATTAGCTTGAGAGAATATATTCATAAGGGCCATGTAGCCAGTCAACATAATTTTTTTCTACTATGTCAGTTCCATGGAGAATGACCATCTCTTTGATGGTCTTCTTTGAGAGGCCTTCTGTAGTATCCAAAATCACTTAAAAATATTCCTCATGCTCCATTACTCTTCCCATTCAACCTTTTGAAAATGCTAACATGTCTTAGAATTCTACCTTACTTGTTCCTGGCCCATGGTATTTTTAGCTAAATTTTAGGAAGTTACATGGTTGAAATATGTCCCCCAAAATTCATGTGTTGGAAATTTAACCAACCCCTAATGCAGCAGTGTTGAGAGGGTGCAGCTCTTAAACAAGGTAACCCAGCTAATACATTTGTAAGTATCTGATCCAGAGTAAGTGTTCCTAAGTGTTAGTTTTTATTCCATAATTATGCATTATTTGTTATCATATATTATGTGACTTGCCAATAATTTTAAATTCAATCTCTCCTCCAATTCTCACAACCACA
Organism: Sapajus apella; assembly: GCF_009761245.1. NCBI lineage: Eukaryota > Metazoa > Chordata > Mammalia > Primates > Cebidae > Sapajus > Sapajus apella. The sequence goes on from NW_022436945.1 coordinate 6,385,687, forward strand.
CTATTAGCTAGATATTATTATTCTGCTCATTTTACAGATTAGGAAGCTGAAACCTAATGACACTAACCAACCAGCAAACCCTGGATATAGATTCTAGAGATTAAGTAAAATCCAAAGCTAATGTAAATATTTATCTTCTTGTAATGTATTAAACTTCAACTATTGTAATCCCTCTTAAGCCTAGAAGGATTCAATAGCTCATTCATGGTCATATAGAGTCCATGGTGGAGCCCGATGTGTTGGTTGACTTTATGTGTGAATTGGCTAGTTTCTAATCTCTAGTAATTCAATCAAACACTAATTTAGGTATTGTTGAAAAGTATTTTGTAGATGTAATTAAAGTTCATAATCAGTTGACTTTAAAAAAAAAATTATTCTAGATAAAGAGAGGTGTAAAGGTGGTGGGAGCTGGTAGTGTTAAATCAGTTGAAAGGCCTTAAGAGTAGAGCTGAGGCTTCCCTGAGGAACAGGAACCTGTGGACTTCAGTATCAGGTCATGTCTGAAAGTTCCAGCTGCCTCATCCCCACTGGCCTACCAAATAGTTTTCAGATAGCCAAGCCACCCCCCACAATCACATAAAGCAATTCCTTGCAGTAATTCTCCTAATATATATCTCCCACTGGTTTTGTTTCCCTGATTGAAACTTGACTGATACACCTGAATTCAAACACACATTTTTGTGTCCAGAGACAGAGGCCAGCTCAGATCTTTTGGCATCATGGCAATCATCAATATTCAACTCAGCAAGGTCAATTGGGTCTTGGCTTTGTCACATCCCCATTAACTTAATTAGGAAGCTTTAACCATATGCACCATTGTTAAGCAATATGGATGTTCCTATATTTATGTAACACTACTTCTACTATTTCTAAAACAATAATAGTAATATCAATAGTCATTAACATTTACTAAGAAATTACCATGTTCCAGCAAAGGACCAAGATCTATAAAATCATTATCTTATGTCACGGATAGAAGCTATAAAGTGGTGAGATCCTTCTCAATACAAGGAAGATTTTCTAAGCACAAGAGCAGTCTAAAGATAGACTAGGCTGATCCAAGAGATGGAAAGCTCTCCATCTGTCAAGGAATGCAAGCCCAAGTTCAAGTCACTTGACAGGGTAGTTAGAGAAAAAAAATCAGCCTGGATGTTAGCTGAAGCTGACAAACCATAAACTCCCTTATTCCAAAACTGTGTCCTTTGGCAATTTACATATTTAGTCTCCATCATATTTTTAAACTGCTGATAAAACTGTCCTTAAATGACTGAGTAAGTATATGCTTGGACTGTTTGCAAAACTAGACATAAATCAATAAACCTTATCTTTCCTTTTATAGCCTCCCACGAGGGTGACTATAAAGATCTATAAACAGGCACACACAATACATGCAAGTTAAATTAGAGTCAATTCTTAATTATCCACATTGATAATTAAAGCAAATGGACAGATAATCCAAATATAAAGGCTAACATATTTTGTTTCTGGCCTTTAAATTCTGTGTCCCCCACTTCTCCATGATCAGGAAGAGGTAGCTCTTGGCTTAAAAAGTATTCACTTCTGAGATAAAATTCTGGTTCTCCCTTTCTCTTTTAATATCTATGTTAAATTTTTTAGAATTATTAGTTAAACTGAGTCCATTAAAAATAGCATCATTTTTTAACAAAAATTTCCCCTGGGTTCTCTAAAATTCAGACCTTCCAACAAAAACACTGTGGCAGAAAATGGCAACCTTATTGCACACAAATGTATCCATAGGACATGGAGCAGCAAGCCTAAATTGTTAAGCTAATTTATTTTTATTTTGTTTAAATAAAAAATTAAAACATCATAAACTGACGTGAGACAGAATGAAATGTTGTGTCCATGAGGCTGCTGAACTAGAAAGTAAAAGAATCTGGGTTCTAGATTCAGGTCTGTCAATAACTACCTAAGAGATGGTAGAAAAATTATGGAACTTCTCTGGGCCTCAGTGTCCTTAATACAACAGCAGCTACTACTTCATGAAAGCTTTCTTCCATGTATTTTGGCTATATTTCTAAAAGGACTTTTGCATTGTAGTTCATAGAATCCTACCCACAACCTTATAAACATTAGTAATCCCACTTTACAGATGAGAAAAGTGAGGCATAGAAAGTAGCTTGCCCAGGGGAGGGTCATATTAGGGGGATCAAATAACATTCCAATCCACGTTCTCAACCACCTGCTATACTGCCTCCTAGCTGGAAAACATGAGAGATGAACTAGATGCCCTCTCAGGACCCTTTAGCTCCTTTTTCTGTGATTCTACAATATAGCAAAATGTCTATTAAGCAGATATGTTTAAAGGGCTAGCCTCAGAAGGAAATTCCATTTGAATAAATATTCATCCTTTAAGATGTGTATCAACTGTCATCTCCTTTATGCCCTAGGCAAAGATGCCATCATGTCCTAAGTGAGATGAGTATGGTTAAAATTCTTCTCTCAGCACTCACCACACTATCTTTATCCTGTCTTTCTTATCCAGTTGATTGCCAACAAGACCATGGTTTGTTCGTCTCTGTGTGACCTCAGAAGTTATGACATGATAGTTAATCAATAAATACTGTATTCGTTTATAAAAGGACAGAAAATTCAAGGTCCTGAGGGTAGGGTCTGTTTGGCATAATGAGAAACAGCAAGAAGGCCCAGCCAGTCTTCACCTTGTGATACTTCCACTTATGATTTTTTGACTTTACAATGGTGTGAAAGCAATACATATTTAGTATGCTCCTCGATTTAAGATTGGGATATGCACAGATAAACCCATCATAGGTTGAAAATATTGTAAGTTGAAAGTGTATTTTTGGCTTACAATGTATTCAACTTATGATGGATTTTCCGGATGTAATGCCACAGTAAGTTAAGGAGCATCTGTACTGTGTTTAATATAACATGTAAGCTGCATAGAAGGTAGGACATTTCCTGATTAGGACAAAGTTTTGGAGAAAAAAATGTTTAAGAATAGGTATTAGGATAGCCTACCTCTCTGTCTGACTTTGGTTTTTGTTGCTATATCGCAGACTGGCTAATTAATAAAGAAAATAAGTTTATTCAGCTCACAATTCTGGAGGTAGGGAAGTTCAAGGGCATTGTGCCAGCACCTGGTGAGAGGCATCACATGGCAGATGATGAAAGTGCAAGAGTGACAAGAGAAAAAGTGTAAGAGAGCTTGCTTTCAGAAACAAAGTCACGTCCGGAATAACAGATCCACCCTCATGATAACAGCATTAATCCATTGGTGATGGTACACTTCCTGTGACCTAATTACCTCTTAAAGCCCTCACCCTGTCAACATGGCTACACTGGGGATTGATTAAATTTCCAACACATGAACATTGGGGAACATATTTAAACCATGTCACTTCCTTGTGCTGCCACCCATGAACTCACCCCGTCTTATACCTCCATGCTGTCTTCTTGACTTCAACCTTATTATCTCCTGCCACAGTTGCCTGGAGCCACATGGGTCTTCTGGATGTTTCTTGTCATGTCAAGCAGACCCTACTTTCAGGAACCTGAGTTTTCTGCCCTCTTGTCTGAAATGCCCTTCCCTCAGATCCATGTCTCATTTTCATACTTGCTTTAGTTCTCTGCTAAAAATGCCTGTGAATGAGAGAGCCCTTCACTGACCACCTCCGGTAAGAACCAACACCCTCCACTCCCAGATCCCTCCTCCTGCTGCTACCTCTTCTTGTCAATGACATTTTCTAGCTCCTGGAATAAGACAAATATATTTGAACAGAGCCCATTTTTTATCCATTCAAATGACAGTGGCATAAAGTTAGAATCTTTCATCAATTCATCTCCTGCCATCTCCCCAATGCCTACAGCAGTCCCTAGCTCAGAGCTGCCAATCAAAAACTATGTAGGAAAAAAATGTGAAGCAATAGTTTAACAACCCAAAATCCATCTCTGGTCTTCCTTCCATTCCAAGGCATATTATACTTGTGAAGAAACTACCAAGAGAATGTGAAGTTCATATCTTTGCTGTGGTATTTGAGAATCTATGTTCCATCACTAAGAGGAATGGGTAACAGGAGTGTATTGGATGCAGGGGGATTTGTGGGCACCTGGGGACAGGAAAAATCACACTAGTGTGGCAACTAGATAGTTGTGTTAGTAAACATTTGCCTCTCTCTGCACTTCTCAAAGTTATGAATCCTGTCTCGTTCACCTGTGCCTCCAGAGCTGGGAGCTGGTGGGCAGAAACATGCTTGTTGTGTGAATGGAGCCAGCACTAAACTCACACTTCTCCTTAGCCCCATTTCAAGTTACCCTTAATGGGCCCTGATAACTTTGTAGTATCAAGCTCAGATGCCCTGTGAGATTCTCCTTCCAGAACCATGTTCACAGTTTGTACCTTCTGAGCCATGTCAGTACTTTTCAAGTACTCCCCATCTCACTGATTAGCGAGCCCAAATTACAACGAGAAGATACTGTGTCCAAATCTGAATCGAAACCCTATGCAAACTTTGGCATTTATTGAAGACTCAATAATTGTTAAATAAATGAATAATTAAATCATTAGAGAGAAGTTTTCCGAAAAGGAGGGTGAGTGCTTAGGAGGTACTCCCCATATATATGTTATTCTAGTCATTTAGTTAACTGATAGGTATTAGAATGTTTATTTTAGAAGCATAGAAAGGTTAAGTCCAGAAATATAAAATGATTTGCAGATGGAGATACATGACATTGGTAGAAACAGTAAAAGTCTAAGATCTGTTTACTCTACATCACTAACTAGTAACTCCAATTTTAATAAGGATTTATCCACTTCTCTCTTTTGCCACTGCCTGTCCACATATAGAAGAAGAACAGTTCCCTTGAATAAACATATTAAAGCTAGCCCCACCTATTCACTGACATAAACCTGAGTTATTAATCATGCTAAGCCATTAGTATATAAAATATCTAAATAGCTGTCTACCTCTGTGTAAGTATATGCGTACACAAATTCACACACACACACACACACACACACACACACATATTTAGAGAGAGAGAGAGAGAGACAGAGACAGTGAGAGAGACTGAATATGTCAATAGGCAATGGCCATATCATACGCAAAAGCAGAGGACTCTGACCTAGAACATACAGCTACCTGCCCAGGAAACCAACACTTATCTGCAATAAACAACCCAGAAAGGGAACCTGCCGTAAGTCAGACTTACAGGAAGCCAGATTCTGCTATCTCTAGTGACAATCCACAACCCCGGAAGCTAACAATAACTTCTGCAACAATCAGCCCAAATTGGCCAGGCTTTAATTAACTGACAACTTCTCTAATCTTTGTCCCCGCTTCCAACTTAGAACTAACCAGAAGATGCCAAATATGTACCACTAACCAATCACATTGCATGCCTGTTCCTATTTAGCCCTTTGAAAGGCTTCCCAGATCAAGGACCTCTCTCAGGACACATCTGAGGGCTTCCCTTTCTTCCACTATGAAGTTTTCTCACTCCTCTGCCTGCCTTTGATTCTCTACCAAAAGCAAGTGACAGTGGCTGACTTCCTTGTTATAGCAAGCTCTGAATAAATAGCAATTGCTTGTTCTCATTTGGTTGGTCTTCATTTATGTGTGTGTGTTGTGTGTGTGTGTATTTATGTATATATATTATATGTATATATAATATATACATACAATGTGTATATCATATATATGATATATATAATATATAGATATATGACATTAGAATATACATATCTATTATATACTTATATATATATAAATTTCATGTGTGTGTAACCATTGAATTGTTTAACATTTTCTTTATACATTTAATATAAAATTTTTATTTTAACATTAATTATAATACTTTTATCTTAAACATAAAAATAGTGATTTCCTAATAAGCACTAAGTACCTATTAAATCTATTTACTCAGTTACCACCTAAAAACATTTCACATGCTACTAGTAATGTATTTAGCTTAGTTAAGGCAAATGGTGAGTTTACAGTAAAAATCTGTTCCTGAATTCAGCTTCCTCCCCTCACCTGCTGTGTGACGTAAGACAAATGATCTAACATTTCTGAGTCTTGGGTTCTTACCTCTGAATACCAACAATAAATTCAAACTTTTAGGATTACAGTGAAGATGAAATTCAATGATATTTATGCATGCACCAGACCCAGGCAGGTGCTCAATGCTCAGTAACTACATTTATATTTTAATACATGCAAAATAACAAGAGGCAAGGAATACAAGAAGAAAACTGCAGCACTAGAATCAGGTTCCTTGAATTTGTTCAAATCCAAATGAGTATCTGGAATTCACCATTGGCCAAAAAACAACAGCCAGAAAACGTTCATGTACATTAAGTAAAATGCTGACAATGAAAAGCTGTTTAAACCACCTTAGCCGAAACACAATATATTATTTATAAGGAAGACTTTAAAAGGGAGGGAGGACCAGCCTGTGGCCATTTCCAATCAAACAGAATCATTACCGATAACATGTTTTCAATGGCTGCGTAGGGGGTCTTTGAACGTTGGTTAGAATTAAAGCTGGGAAAGAGAAAAATATTCAGCAGATGACAAAACAGTCCCAAATCTATTTTCACACATTTTCCAGAAAAGACTGGGTCTTTTTCAAAAGCTTTAAATAGACACTAACAGTAAGAAATCTGGAATGCAAAAATTACATATGTACATTATATGTGTGTATGTATATAATTATTTCTTAACAGTGTTCACATTAACAAGGGTTGGGTCGCTTTAGAAAAATGGTATAAATAAGGTGGCTTGTTGGTAAGTTAGTTCCTAAATTACTGCACAGATTAATGATTAATAAATTGATGAAATGTGTTTAAAAGATGGGTGAGAGAGATCAGTTTCCTCTCAGGGTGACTTAGAAGTAGAACTAGTAACTTCGGCAGAGGCTGCCAGGGACATAGATTCCTGATTCATCAACTCGAAGAGGTTGCAAAATCCCAGGACATTAAAAAATGAATCAGAAAGTGTAGTGTTCTCAGGTTTTTCTCCTAGAAGAGCAGGGGAGGTTCTTTTCTGCAGAAAGGAAGAAACAACCTCAGCAATTTCCAGATGAAAAGACTGGTGTCCCGGGGTAATATAAAGCAGAGGTCATGTGTTTGCGGAGTCCACGTGCAGGTCCACTCTGCACCCCGCTCCAGGAACTGGGAAGACCAAGGCGTGGGAAATGCAATTGAAATGCATCTCTGAAACCCTTTTGAGGTATTTCTTACCTGACTTTTCCCCTCCTGTCTCCTGAGTGATTCCTCAAGCACAAGAGATGACATTTGGCTTTTGAAGAGAACTACTTCATCGCTACTTCTGAAATATTTGTTTTGCCGTATCAATAGCCAGCGTTTATTTTCTTATATCTCCCTCAAGCTAATTTTTATCTAGCATCCCACTGTTGTTGTCCTACCATTAAAACCTCTAATTTCCAAAGTTTAAGTCTTCGTGTTTCATTTTTTTTTGTTTTGTTTTGCTTTTTTTTAAGATGGAGGCAAATTCTATTCAGTTAAATGAATGGACATATAATAATAGAATGTTGATGTGGGAAGGAGCACCGGTCATTATCTAGCCCAAGTTTTATAGTTAAATAAACTGAAGGAAGCTCAGAAAGGTTTACTGTCTAACCATTCTCAAGGCCCCATAGGAGCAGTCATTTAAAAACGGAGCCAAGGTCTTCTGACTCTCAGTCCGGTGCTCATCTTATTACATCTTGCTGGAGAGCTGAGAAAAGATTTACCATGGGGAAACTAAATGCTGCAGGAATTTCTGCAAGTTGCACTTGTTACTTAATTTTGCATGCAAAAATGAGGACATGGCACAGGACAGGTTGTGGAAAGAAGGATAAGAAGCATGGTATCAGAAAGAGAAAGAAGGGATAAAGGATCAAATTTACTTGAATAGAAAACTAGTAGAACACTTGGGGAGGAAAGAGTAAATCCTTCATGCAACAAGAAGATCTCTCAAAAGTGGAGCTGTCCCTCCAGAGGCTCAAAGAAGTCCGCTCTCCCAGAAACTGTGCATTTTAGTGTGTCAGAGTAAAATGAAAGAAAAAGAAATAGACAAGATAGATAGATTAGATAGGTAGACGTATGGGTAGATTATTAAACAGTGCAGTATAGTATCAAGTGTCAGGCAAAGCATTAATATTAACTCCAAATATTTTTTTAATTACTTCAAAACTAAGAGGGCAAGAAGGGACAAACTAAATTATTTTTGCTTATATAAACATATTAATTACAGAAATAGTAATTGTATTTACAATTTAAGCTTCATTATCATATGACACAATAATTCATATAATGAATCTATTCTTTATATTGGTATAATTCCTAGCCTACTGCAACATGAAAATATTCTGGTACATCAGACCTGATAGATTAGCTAGAGCATCCTCTTTCTGAGGGCAGGACCATATCATGTTTATCTCCGTAGCCCTCAAGGAGCACAGCAAAGGCCTTGTGTGAGATGATGCAGCAATAAATGCTGGTTAAAAGGCTAAATAAAAGACAGTAATAATCTCACTAAAAATAAAAAAGAGAAGTAAAAGGTTCTAAAATGAGGCCCCACAAGCCTTTTTTCCCTGGCAGCTTGCATGCAAATAAAGTGCTAAACCCTGTCAAGAAATTAAGACCAGATTTAAAAATCAAATGAGATCCTTTTTTATTGGAAGGACTTGGGTATAGATCTATGGTCTGCTAATGCGTGAAAGAAGGAGGGTTCATGTCATTGCCAGCCAGATCCTGAAAATATGGATGACAAGTTCCTGAATTACACAGAAAAAGGCAAGTCTCTGCCTTGCAGAAAACTTGAGTGCTTCCCTTTTTCTTAATTGTATTGCAGATTATTTCACACTTCAAAACAAACTTCATTTTTCACGTTAAAAACAAAAACACAAACCCTCCAGCCCTTTCTGCTCATGCTGTGAATGAAGCTTGTCATTTTAAAAAAGGCTTTATAAGTTCAGCCTTTATTCATCCTATTATTTATCATAAGGCTACACTATTTAAGGGTAACACACATTTGCTTACAGAGGATCGGCCACGGTAACAGCTGGGCCACGTGAAATTCAGTCAGAAATTCACATTTAAAACTTAGATTTTCTCTTTGAATGGCAACTGAAAAGAAAAAAAATAATACAAAACACACCAGCTCAGCCAGAGAGCAGGAGGGGAATTAACAAATCTTTGAAAAATAAAGCTGCATAATCTGCTATATTTCAGGCCGCTTTTATCCTCCAAATCCCCCATCTTTGTTTAAGCTACAAACAGACTCTATAAAAATCAGCTCACTGGCCTCCTCCTATTATACACCTCCCTGCACAAATCAAATGAAGCTTTGGCTGAAAAGCTGATAAAGAAAAAATACACCGACACATGAGCGAGCTGATGTATTTAAAAAGTGGTTATCATTTCTGATCCTTTCCTTTCTCTCCAGGGAATAGATCATCTTTCTAAGGAGCATGCAAAACTCTGGCACTGAGCACACTTCGCCCCTTGCATTTGTTTTGATTAGGGATTTTCTAAAATAACCACCACATGAAGTGTTCCATCGTTAGCATTGATTTTTAACACCTCAGGTGTGAGTCTTTTTTGTGTAACTGTTTAATATTAGGGCATAACCAAGACATCTCCTATTATTTGCTCTCACCATACAGTTTTTCACTGGGAAACACCTTTTTCTCATGCTAAAAACAACACTGGATCCACACTATCCCGATACTTCTGTTCTATTCTGTTTTGATTTCTGTTGTTTGTAATAAATGCTAGATTCTTGTCTGCAATGTCAGAAAGTAATACATCCTTCTTAGTTTTTTTGTCTTGACTTTTCTAGTGATTTCTGGCAAAACAGGGGGATCCTGAGATTCCCAGAGTCCCTTCTTTTGTAGCTCTGTTAAGCCAGCTGCCAGCCCAAATATGAGCATCCCTTTTACACAGTCCCATAGCACCAGAAATCTTGTTTCACAGTCATTATCATGGTTATGACTTTATATTGTCTGATCTTTGGTTAATGCTTGTCTCACCTGTACACTATAAATTCCACAGGATAGAGATTTTTTTTTTTTTTCCTGAGACGGAGTTTCCCTCTTGTTGCCCAGGCTGGAGTGCAATGGCGTGATCTATCTCAGCTCACTGCAAACTCATCCTCCCGGGTTCAAGCAATTCTCCTGCCTCTGCCTACTGAGTAACTGGTATTACAGGCATGCACCACCATGCCCAACTAATTTTTGTATTTTTAGTAGAGACAAGGTTTCACCATGTTGGCCAGGATGGTCTCCATCTCCTGACCTTATGATCTGCCCACCTCAGCCTCCCAAAGTGCTGGGATTATAGGCATGAGCCACCGCACCCAGCCAAGATTGTTTTTAATCTCCAAATCTTCCACATCCAGCTCAGTGAGTTAGGCATGATAAGGCCTAAAAAACTACATTGCTTACCACATTACAGATTTTTAAAAAATAATATTACCTAAAATGTGAGGAGTATATGCTACAAACCAAGCACTTCACATACATTATCTCATTTATTCCTACCCCAATCTCCATAAGATGACAACTAGTCCCCATTCTATTTTATACATGAGAAATGGAGGCTTAGAGAGCTAAATTCATTTACCCAGTTAGGAAAGGGAAGGAATCAGGTCATAAACTCACAGACTTGTGTTGACTACGGAGCACAAGGGCTGACCCAATAGTCTCATCTTCTCCCATAGCTGCTTCCCACACTGGGCCAAGACCATCAGGGTAAGATCTATTCACTGTCATGATGCCTGATGCCATTTACCAAGCTCCTGCATCCTACTTCTGAGACATTCTGCCTAACACATACAACAACCCTGTTCTGTTAAATACTATTATTATCCCCCTTGACCATCAAGAATACTGCTAGTTAAGAGTTCAAGTTACTTCCCCCAGGCATTATGGCAAGGAAAAAACAGAGTGAGGACAAAGCTTTCCCTTGGTTTCCTCAAGGGACTTGCCATGAGAGAGGGAGAAAAAGCAGGAAGAAAACAAACGAACTGCTCTTGACCACCAGAAAGAATCAGGCCTAGGGGAAGGTGCGCATAGGTGAAAGAAAGAGTCAATGAAAATGGTATGCTGGCCGCACAGGTGTGACTCGGGGAGGGGGATGCTAGAACTAGAACGGAATGAAATTAAATGGGTTGGAATGGACTGGACTGGAATGAAATGGATTGGATTGGACTGAAGTTAAAACACACAGCCAACTTCCCACTTGGTTCAAACTTATTTTGACATATGGTTTCACTTGTTACTATAAAGTGACTTGTGTCCTTCAAAATTCCTATGTGGAAGCCCTAACCCCTGATGTGATGGTATTTGGAAAAAGGGTCTTTGGGATGTAAGAAGAGGCCACGTGATGTTAAACGAGACCCACCTGATGGAATAGTACTCTTACAAGAGATACAGACAGCATGCACATGCGTCTGGATGCCTGTGCACACTCTTGCATTCTCCCTCTCTCTTTCTCCCTACATATGTACAAAGGCACAAAAAAAGTCAAGTGAACACATCAAGATGGAATTCAGAAAAAGGGCCCTCAACAGGAACTGAATTAGCCAGAACTTTGATATTGGACTTTCCAGCCTTCAACACTGTGAGAAAATAAATATCTATTGTTTAAGCCACCCAGCATGTGAAATTTTGTTACGGCAGCCCAAGCTGACTAAGACACTTATACTTTCCTGAAAGGTCTTGGAGGCCTCCTCAGCCTGCTTGAGTCTCCACATCCCTTGGTCTGGCCAAGGCTGTTTTCAGCTTGCAACCTTAGGTGAGAATTTTTTTGCTCATCTAGTTCTATGTGCTTCCCTTTTAAAGCAGTAACTACAAAAAAGCAAACGAATATAAATCCAAAGATATCTGAGGCAAATCCACCACGTTTTTCAAAACCCATCCAGTTGGCCTCGCCAGCTGTGGGTGAAATTCTAAGAATGTCCCAACAGGAATTCAGAGGCCTTGCCTTAAAAAGTAGACCCCTTCCTTCAAAGCAGCTTTGCGTAAACAATTTAACTTATCAATCTCGGGTTGCTTAGATCCTAATCTGTTTTATTATGGATTTGAACCTGCTGCACAGAGAAAAGAACAGTCCCCGTCTCGAATGAACTGTTGTTTCAAGATACCCAGGTTTATGATTTTCATATCCCACCCTCAGCCTTGCCTTTTCAAAGGGGCTTGGAACTTGGCTGGAGCTTTCTTTTATAAATGCAAACACAATTATTAGTTATGCATTTCAATACACCCTAAAATGGTAAAGGACAATGCTCCAGCACTCATAATAACAATGCATTCCTTTTCATCCCCTGCAGAGATCCAAATGTTACTTCATTAGTGGGGATTTGATCACAATGCTTTTTGCCACCATAGCTTCACTTTCGGAGCCCAAGGAAGCTGCAAATCTATATTATGTATGATTATTAACTTACATCAAACAAATCACAGTGGCTCAGTCTACTGTTTTTCTACGAACTCAATTCCTCATTAATTACCTAGATTATTACGCATGGATAGAATAGGATTTTACAGTACAGATAGCCTGAAATTGCCATGGCAATCTCATTGCTATCCACAGCTATAGTTCTATATAGAAGTCAAGTTGGAAAATAAGATAAACTGCCTAATACAGAGAGTTGTATTTTGATGAGAGATAGCTGAGATGATTTCTCATCTGTTTGGACAAACAAATACATACATCTGAAGGATAGACTGTTAGGGACCAGGAAGAGGGGGAAAAAAATTGTGGGAAGATTTTTTTTCTGAAAAGAGCTTTGGCAACAAAGCGAAGGCAATGTAAGTTAAAAATGAACACTCTACACTTAGAAAACCAAATTATGCAAATCCACCCACTTCCTACCTAGCTACTGTTTCTCTGCATCCACTGACTCTTTAAGGTCCAGGGAAAGGCATGGGAGATGTTCACAATCTGCTGGGCCAACTGCTGAGGTTACACACTCAGCTCACAGTTGGGAGCCTTGACTGGAACCACATACACATTTTTGCAGGCCACCAGAACAAAAAGAATAAAGCTGTGAAGTAGGACAAGCTCCACACTCAGGCGCCTTCTTACCTAGACTGAGTGTTCAGATCAAATATCAACAAAAGATATGGTCCAAAATCAGCTGAGGCCTCTTATTACCTTGATGGAGGCTATTTTCCTACCTCTAATTACAATGCAAGGTAGGAATAAATAAGATCCAACCTAGTCACTCACGATTATAAGGCGAATTGGAGTCATTTAAAATTTAACCCTGGAGAAGATGCTGTGAGCAGGATAATTGGAGTGAATTTTAACAGATACCCAATGAATAAGAATTTGAAAAAAAAAAAAAGAGGGGGGTTGCTGTTTAGGACTAGTACCTGGCTGGAATAGTTGTCTTGGCATCTGATTCCTGAGTTGGTCTGGAAGTTCTTAACAAAAAAGTGTGCACAAATACAGTCTAGAAAATGTCCTGGGAATCAGGATCTGGCTGCCGACATGGCAAGTAAGGGAATCTGGGTTACAAAACCAAACATCTACAACTTGGGGTTTCATTTCTCTGCCTCAAAGGGAAGCTGTAGGGATATCATAAAATAATAAAGAGAAAGCCTTGTGGGAATAGCAGCAGTGGGTAAAAAGTATTTGTGTGGCACCAGTGAATTCAGAGTTTGCTCCTTTTCCAGCAATCCTGATAGGCTGAGCACAGCCTTGCGATATGGCAGGCATGTGGGAGTACCACTTTCTGATGTGACGCCTTTCCCCGTCTCAACGACTGTACACAAACCACCCTAGTCATCAAGGCAATAATTAACTTCATTTTGAAGTTGCCTAATTACCATGTTTACTTTTCACACTATCAGCACATATTGGCTTATTTTAAAAAATATTGTTATCAGTGGTAACAGATATAATAAATAAAATCTGAATAGTTGGGAGAGACGGAGCTGCGGGAGACAATGCGTATTTTTAGAGAGGCAGCCTGGCGTAGGAAAAAGAGAACAGAGTTTGGATTCAACAATAAAATCTGAGTTCAAATTTTGACTTTGCCCTTGTTTTCTCATCTGATAAATAAGAATAATGACACTAACATTTTAAAGTTGTTGGCTGGATTAAATAAGATTGCTTTGTGTGATATTCTTTTTTTTTTTTTTGGGGGGGGGGATGGAGTCTTACACTGCCACCCAGGCTGGAGTGCAGTGGTGGGATTTGGGCTCACTGCAGCTTTTGCCTCCAGGGTTCAAGCAGTTCTCCTGCCTCAGCCTCTCAAGTAGCTGGGACTACGGTGTTTTCAGTAGAGACAGAGTTTCATCATGTTGGCCAGCATGGTCTTGATCTCTTGACCTTGTGATCTGCCCACCTTGGCCTCCCAAAGTGCTGGGATTACAGGCATAAGCCACCACAACCTGCCTGTGTAACATTCTTAACCTAGTTTGCAGCACATAGTAGGTTGTCCTTAAATGGCAACTGTAATGACAATGATGATGACTAATTAAAAAAATGGCTAGTTAAGTCAGATTCTTGGAGCAAAGTGTATGAAAACCTACTCACTGGGATAATTCATCCTACAACTATGTATTTAATCCAGTTGATTAAGCAAATGAGCAAATGAGAGAAGGAATAAATGAATGAATGAATGGAAATGATTTAAGAAACATGCCAATGTTACTCATCTCTAGGAATTTCAGAAGTGGAATCTCTATTCCCTGGAACAGTGCCTGATGCTCAGAATTTGTTGTCATGAATGAAATGAGACTTCATTAAAACAAAAACAGGTTCTCTAGCAAACATAGTTGCACTGCTGGTCCCTATTTCCCGGCTGTCACCTTCTCCCCAATCCTACACAGAGATGTCCATCTGCAGACACTCCCCTTCCACCCAGTCCCTTCCTGTCCCCTGAAGGACCCTTTTCCCTTCCTCTGCACCAGCCCCCTGGCTGATGGCCACATCTGGGAGGCCTTGTCTTGCCCACCATTTCTCACTTCCTCAAAGATGAGGGAAAGCTGCTGCTTCCCAACTTTTTTTTTTTTTGAGACAGAGTTTCAATCTTGTCACCCAGGATAGAGTGCAGTAGCACGATCTCCCCTCACTGCAACCTCCGTCTCCTGGGTTCAAGTGATTCTCCTGACCCATCTTCAGAGTACCTGGGACTACAGGCACCTGCTAACACACCAGTTAATTTTTGTATTTTTAGTAGAGACAGGGTTTCGCCATGTTGGCCAGGCTGGCCTCAAACTCCTGACCTCGGGTAATCTGCCTGCCTTGGCCTCTTAAAGTGCTGGGCTTGCAGGTGTAAGCCACTACACCCGGTACAAAAGAAAGAAAACAGTCACCATTCCTCCATGGCAGGGGTTGATGCTGTGAGTAATGGTGAATGATGTATGTAGTGGGGACATCAAACTATGAATGCTGCTTGCATTTCACATCAGTCTCCCTGACTCTGTCCGAGGTCCCCTGATGTGGTGGGAGTCGGGAGGTGAGATGGAAGCATCCTAGAGAATCTGTAAGAAGAGAGGCTCAAACCACCCCTCCAGGTGAAGAGCTGCTTTCTCCCTGGGGCCAGCTGGGTTCTCCTCCCTTCTGCTTGTCTGTTTTCAAATCAATGACTATATAAATAAATGGGTAAGAAAGAATAAATATTTCTTAAAGTAAAAAAAATCCACATTTTAATGTGTAGGTAGTACTCACTGTGGGAGATGGGGCTTAACTTCTGCCCTCCTCCCATGCAGGTGGGCTGGATTTAGTGACTGCCTTCCAGTCACTAAATAGAGTGAATGAATATTTATTTCAATAAATGGAGACGGGACAGAACAAAATAGCAATTCTACAGGAGAGAAACCTGGCAAGCACCACCTTAACTGAGCAATGAAAGTTAACATCACCAGCGATGTCATGTGAATATCACGTACCCCCTGATACAATGTGACAGAAGGATATTTCACCTTCAGTATATTCTTTCAGAACCTACAGCCTCAGTGCAATCACAAGTCTTATCACAAGAAAAACTGTAAAAACTATACATTCAGATTAGTAAGCACTACAGGATATTTGCCTGGACAGTACTTTTCAAGATGGAGAAGATAGTGAAAAATAAAGACTGAGAAACTGTCATAGATCGGAAGTCACTGTTGGAGACGTGACAGTAAATACAGTGTAGTATCCAGGAGGGAAAAACTGGTGAAATCCAAGGAAAGTGTGAAGTTTAATTAATTTAAAAAAGAGAGAGAGAGACAGAAGAGCAGTTGTCCAGGGAGCTGGACCTATTGATGCCACAGTCTCTGGGCAGCAGCCTGTGTGTACCCAGCAGCACCAGCCACCACTGGCCAGCCCAGCCTCCTGGCTCTCCTCCTCCACTCCTTCCCACCTCCAGCTCTCTCATGCCCCTGAAGCTCAGCTCTGGGCAAGAAGGGTCCTCTCTCTCCACTTTCTCCCTCTGCCTCCTTTGGATCATAGGCATATGTATTCTAGACTCTACCTCGTCTGCTTCATTCACCCACATGCCTTTACTTCTAAACCCTCCATCACTCCCAGAAAATTACCAAAACAAAGTCAATGAAACGTCTTACTAAATAAGGAAATTAGACTAAACACACAACACTCCTGAGTTTCTGTCCCCAAAAAGCAAAAGTCTAATCTTTATATTGTCTACTTGCCTGTATTTTTTAAAAGGTTGTTTCCGCCCCCAACTTAGACTCTTTTGTCTAATACCTAATCTAATGTAACATTTCGGGAGCACTTGGAATGACATAAATGTGACACTGAACAGAAGCGGATGCTAATGGCTTTAGCAGAAAACAATGGAGAAACATAGTAAATCTAGCACAGGGAAGCCAGGGTTCAAACCCTGCCCTGGCCACGCAAGTGGTTGTGTGGTCAAATCACAGAATCTTCTTGAACACATCAAACTGTGCAGGTTTGGAAATATAATCTACCACATACCTTCAAATTCTCAGTGTTGGCAGTCTATTCTTCAATTTATTTAAAAAGAAGTTTAGAATTTGGCTTCTTTTGTTTGTAGGAGGTAACATAAAATATAACAGAAATTCATATCAACAGAGACCTCTTCATAAAAAGATTTAATATAGAACATTTAAATTAATAATGTTTGAAAAACCTAAACCAGAAACATAAAAATTCTTAAGTGTTTTCCCTGAGGTATTAATTCTTATTAAATCCCCCAAAATCAGAATAACAAAAAATTTTTAATAAATGTACGCTTGGAGTTAGTTTTAAATATAAATGTTAAAAGAAATGGATATTTTTGTATAAGTAAAGAGTGAGTGAGACCAGAAAGTTAAATTTTTGTGTGTGTGATAATAACTACTTCTGCTAAGACTCAGGGAAAATGGACTTTCTTATTTATTGCTGGTAGGAGCTCAAATTGACATAAATTTTAAGAATCAAAATTTGAACCTGTCTATTAAAAATCTTTAAAAGTAAAACAATATTTTATTTTTTTATATTTACTTATTTAATTGTATTTATTTATTTATTTTTGAGACAAGATCTGGCTCTATAGCCTAGGCTAGAGGGCCATGATGTGATCATAGCTCACTTCAGCCTCAAATCCCTGGGCTCAAGCAATCCTCCCACCTCAGCCTTCTGAGTAGCTGAAGCTACAGGCATAAAGCCCTCCACTCCTGTCTTAAAACAATAATTTAAAATTTCATTTTAATTTAGCATTTTTTTCTTTTGTGAATTTACTCTCAGAAAGGAAATTCAATTAGTTCACAAATAATGACAGGATGTTCATTAAGGCCCAATTAACTATAGTATAAAAAGCTAAAGCAAATAACATTCAATGCAAGAGATAAGTTAATTACATGAAGCTCATTTATAAAATAGAATATTTCACAGGCATTAAAAGGGACATAATAAAAGAAAATTTTATGACAAAAAGATGCTTGTTACATATTGAGCAAAGATGAGGACAGGTTATAGAGTGCATACAGAATGTTTCAGATTCTGTAAAGAAAACATACAAACTTGGAAAACAAAGAAATATCAGAAGGATACAAACAAAAATATTGAATGATCTGTCTCTGAGCTATGCGATTGTGGATAATTGTTACTATCCTTCTCTCTTTCTTTTGCTTTTCTGTATTATCTTCAATGAACGTATATTCCTTGCATTTCTTCTCCAACATTTTCTCTTTCTCAAGGGAGGGACTTTAGAATAAGGACTTACCTGTTTCCAAATGACTGGAACTAGTTGTCTACAGGTATTATTGAGTTAATATAATACATGTCTGTAGGTGTTATTGAATTAAATAGTCACTTATGTGAGCCTTCTCTAATCCCAGATTACTTTCAGTTTAGTTATTAGTTAAAGTGACAGGTGTAGAAGCATCTGTATAAAGGCATATGACTTAGAGGATCTATTTAGAATATCCAAGCAATGGTATCAGCATCTAATATGGTAAGTAGTTTGGGAGGAACCTAAAAATGGGATGTCTTGGGTAGGATTTCAGGAAAACAAAGTTTAGAAATATCACAAGGCCACTGCTGCTTCTCACCCACCTCCCCTACACCAAAGGGGACAGCACAACTTTGTCATCCTGAGACTCAAACAATGAAGAGTATTTTCTTTTCATTTAAAAAAGAAGAAAAAGGAAACAGAAAGAGGAAGTGGAGGAGGAGGAAGAAGAGGAGAAAATCAATTAATGATAAAACATACACGGAGCTTTGAACTCTGGAAATTACTTTTCTATAGGCTTCATAAGAGGCGGACCATTGCCCAAGCTAAAAGCTACCGACTAGCCCTTACAACTTTTGAAAGTTAACACTTCAGTACATAAAATTAATTTTTATTTTGCTATACAAAATTCAGATTTATGTATGTCAAATGTGAAGAGACACTTTTGCTTTCACATTTTCTCTGAAGACTCTTAAGGCTACCAGAGGCATCCACAGAGGAAAGTGAAAATCTGGTTCATATGTATTAAGTACAGGGAGACAGAGAACATTTGGCAAATTAATGAACAAATGTTAGCAGTGTTAAGTGTAGAATGAATGAATATGCGAATGGATAAAATAACATTTGCAGTCCCATATTGAATAAATTTTTATCAGGGATTGTTTACTCATACTTTATGCAAATTTTCTCAATTCATCTGGCTGATATTTCTAGTAATTTGGGGTCCTTTGATGAGAGGGGCAGTTTAAAACTCTGGGTCTAATTCTTCTAACTTGGGAAAATCTCTATCATTCTGGAATATGTCTCAAAATCTTTGTGATAGAAGAAGAAAATAATTAGGAAAGAAAGAGAAAGAGAAACTGAGAGAGATTGAAAGAGGTGGCTTTCCAATTCTTCCAGATGAAACTTTCAAATAGGCTTCTCTTTAATTAAACCAATCTAAGGCACCCCCCAAATCATCTTCCTTTAAAATATTGAACTTCAAACATCCTGTCAGTTTCTTAAACTCCTTTTGATAATATAAGCATTTAAAATTTCTGGAGGGGTGCCTAGCAAGTAAAAAGCAAAAAAGACAGAAAGATAAGTGATTATGATTTCAAAATATATTAAAGTAGGTACGGTGGCTCATGCCTGTATTCCCAGAGCTTTGGGAGGCCAAGATGGGCAGATCACTTAAGGTCAGGAGTTCAAAACCAGCCTGGCCAAATGGTGACACCCCATCTCTACTAAAAATACAAAAACTAGCCAGGAGTAGTGGCACATGCCTGTAATCCCAGCTTCTCGGGAGGCTGAGGCACAAGAATTGCTTGAACCTGGGAGGTGGAGGTTGCAGTGAGCCAAGATTGTGCCACTGCACTCTAGCCTGAGCAACAGAGCAAATATACATACATATATATATATATATATATACACATCTCTATTTTAATGAAATAGATTAGGCACCAAGTATATTGAAGCAACTATTTCTAATGCAATAGATTCCATTTTACACCTGAATTCAGGTGTTCATACTTTTAAAAATTTAATCACAATATAAAAGTATCTGCTCATGTGTTGGGTTACATGAGAGAGGTTTTTGAACATAAAATAAGGAAATCATACAATAACATGGTACAGTTCATATGATTAGTGGAAGAAAAATAAAAATTAAACTTGGAATTGGAAATGGGAAAGAGTCACCAGATATCTTACTGTGGTACTCCATAAATATTCCTTGGTTTTGTCTTTTTAGCACTAAACTGTGACACCTTCCATTTGAAAGAAATCAGCTTTGTTTTCAATGCTTTGTAAGAGGCAGTTTCCATCATTTTTTCTTCTGGCAGGCACTCGACTATTTAAACTCTTTTGTCTTTTTGCATTCAGTTATATTCCTGGCGCATACTGCCCTAAACACGCCACTTGCGAGCCTTGGAGGTTTATAGGTGTCTATCACGATGCATCCTCTGTAACAGTTGCTTAGCTACATCGCACATCTTTTGTTCTTTGCCCATGGATCAATCCCACCAGGCCTCCAATCGTGTGAGCTGTTCTTTTGATTGTCCCTCCATATCCTTTGCCCTTCCTGCTGCTAAAAGCAGCATGGCAGATACTACCTCATGAACTTTCTGCATCGGTTTGATTTTTGTCTCATGCTAATGTGATACTTGCCTAATAGAACTCATGGACTTCTGGGACACAATCACTTAGGCTTCTCTCTTCCACTGGAAAACTGTGTTCAGGATGAGATCTAATTCATGTATATGAATATACATTTTTCTTCTATACTAAGTGACAATTATTCTGTCTGTCTTGATGCCTTACCCTATTGCACAGGCATATTTTCATTCATAGTTTGACATTCTTTCTAGCCCTAATAATTACTTGGAATATCTCTTTAATGCAATGCATGTATTTTACTTATAATAGAAAAAATCTTATCCTCCTTATCATAAATATAACTTTCAGTAAGGAGATCAAAATGCAAAGCACAACTCAGAAGTGTAAGGCTAGAAAAGACTCTTCCAATTAGTAATACGAGTTATGGGTGTAAATCTAGCCTGTGAAAACATGCATTCACTTTCTTAAGTGGTCAGGATCAAAGACGTAATTTGATAATTGAGAATAGTTATAATCGAGTTTTTCAAATTCTACTTTGCTTCTGATGTATATACACAGAATTCTGGGATGTTTGTCAGCTCTAGGGATGGTGAGCTCTGCCTGTCATTCTGGGGCAGATCGTTGCATTTTGGAAAACTGTTGTTTTGAAAGATCTTCCTTTTAAAGCACTACAGTTTGTCAACATGTGATTTCTATCCTTTCCAACTAGTTCTGGTATATTCATTCAACAAATATCATTCAGTAGCAAATGTAGGGGCAGGTGAAATATTAGATATTGGAGATTAAGTTGTGAAAAGACTGTGATTACTGTCCGAGGACATGCCCAGAGAGGTCCCAGATGAGAACATACAAACAGATGACCACATGCTATGAAAGCTGTAACATAACAGCTATGTGTGCTACATGGCACTGGCACAGAAGGAAGGGACAATTAATCTCCCGGAGGGAACTAGGAAATGAGGTGGGTTGTGATGCATAAGGACCTGTACATCAGGAAGAAAACACAAGGCATGAGTCCAGGCAGATCAGGTCTATCCCAAATCTACAATTCCTTCACTCTGTCAACCCAAAACATACATGCAAACACTCCAAGATGTATTTCTTTACTTAGATTTTTTTTCAACCTTTATAGCGTCTCAGAGTGGTTTAGCTTGACTCTCCATCCACACACCCCATGCAACTTTCACTGCTGCCTCCTGTAGAAATTGGTTAAAACATCACATATATCTTGCTCATAGCACTTATCAAAACTGAAATTTGTTAATAATTAGTGTAAGCTTTACTTCATAAGCTCTTTCTTCCTCAGGAATTTAAAGTCTAAATTATCTATGACCTAGAGTTTATAGTATAAGCCTTCTGAGGGCAGGGGCCCTCGCTATCTTGTTTAATGGATCCCCAGAGGAAAAGCAGATTGAGCAACACAGCAAGAACATGGTACACATTAGCTGCATGAACACATGAATTAATCCTTGCACTGTTTCTCATACAACAGGGTTTTGAGTTAATTTACCTACAGCCAACTCAAGCTGGTTTAATGTGTAGCTTTCAGAATTGAATCCATTTTTTTCAGACTTGTCTACCTTTTCTACAGGGCAGAAAGGCATTTAACAAGGCATAGAAGACTTAAATTTGGAATTCTCCACCAGAAATGGTGGAGAAGAAACAGACTTTTTCAAGGTCCTGAAGGGCGAATATGGTGATAGGATTCAAAGCCCTGCATACAACAGTCATGTGGACAGATTCTTCTCTTCTTCATTAGCCAGCATATGAAAAAGCACAGGACTCTTACAGAATCAGGTAGACCCAAGAGGGTCCCCATCGCCTTTTCTATAGATTTTAATAGTTTCAAAACACAAGTCTCTTAAAAACCACAGGGCAGCAAGTTCTAGCCCACTGAAAGCATTCACCACTTTCCCAAAATACCTTCTTTGCCGCCCTTGGGATGTGCTTCTTCCACTCCATTTCCATCTCACTGCCCCTTACCTCTGTCTCTGCCTACCGGAATTATACTCACTGCCCTGCCATGCCTCCCATCCCTATAGCAGAAAATGACCTTTGTTTTCTGGCTTCACAGGGCCCTTTTCCCTTGTTTGAAGATGCTTGTCAGGGCCAGGTATGGTGGCTCACCCCTATAATCCCAGCACTTTGGGATGCCAAGGCGGGTGGGTCACTTGAGTCAGGTGTTTGAGACCAGCCTGGCCAACATGGTGAAACCCCATCTCTAATAAAATACATTATCTGGGTGTGGTGATGCATGCGTGTAATCCCAGCTACTCAGGAGGCTGAGGCACAAGTATTGCTTGAACCCAGGAGGCAGAAGTTACAGTGAGCCAAGATGGCACCATTGCACTCTGCCTGGGTGACAGAGTGAGACTTCATCTACCCCAGAACTTAAAGAAAAAAAAAAAAAGACGCTTGTCAGGATGCTTCATATTATAAGTATAATATAATTATGTATATGCTTCATATCCTGATGGTAGAAAGAATTCTGAGTGGCTTCCAAGATTCCCACCCCTGGTGTACACACCCTGCATAATCCCTCTCCTTGATCATGAGTGGATCTTGTGCATATATATGTACTTGTGACTATGTGGGTCTTGTGACTATGATCGGATATTATTCCATGATGAATTTTACAGATGCAGTTGAACCCCCTGATCAGATGACTCTGAGTTCATGGAAAGAGAGATTTTCCTGAGTGGGTCTGATAGAATTTGGCAAGCCCTTAATGTTGCAGAGAGTTGAAGGGAGAGGGATTCTCCTGCTAGCCTTAAAAAGGTAAGCTGCTTGCTGTAGAGGGGACCCCCATGCCAGGAATCAGTAGAAGACCTCCAGGATGAAAGCAGACCCCAGTTAATAGCCAGAAAAAAATTAGAAACCTCCATCCTACCAATGAAAAAAAAATGAATTCTGCCAACAAGCCTCAGCCCCAAATGATACCTGATTTCTGCCCTGTGAAACTCGTAGTCTAGTCTCCAAGATTGTTGGATTTCCTTGAAAAACCTTCCTGAAGGAAGCCACCTAGCAAACTCTCCTGGACTCCTGACCCACGGAAACTGTGAGATGTGTGTTATTTCAATTCACTAAGTTTTTGGTAATTTTATATTTTGCAATCGAAAACTAAAATACCTATCAAATAGATTATCTCCAATTTTTTGCACATCACTAAAATCAAGGCAGTTAATAACATTTCCCCCTGTAGTTGGCTCTAAAATATTTTGAAGATGATTCAAAGAACAAAATATGATACGTGGTCCTGTAAACCATGTTTCTTCTAGACTCTTTAAATGAAAACAAGAGTATGGAACTTTTAGTAAGTTACTAATAGAGCCATGTGTTTTGTTTTTCTTTTTTTTAGACACAGTCTCACTCTGTTATCCAGGCTGGAGTCCAGTGGCTCAATCTCAGCTCACTGCGACCTCTGCCTCCTAGGTTCGAGCAATTCTCCTTCCTCAGGCTCCTAAGTAGCTGGGATTACAGGAGCCCACCATCATGGCCCAGTTGAGTTTTGTATTTTTAGTAGGGATAGGGTATCACCATGTTGGTCAGGCTGGTATTGAACTCCTGATCTCAAGTGATCCATCAGTCTCGGCCTCCCAAAGTGCTGGAATTACAGGTGTGAGCCACCACACCCATCCAAGTCACATGTTTTATAAAGAATTAGGAGACATTAATTTGAATCCTGACTCTATTACCAGCTAGCTGGATTGCCTTGAACAAGTAAAAGCCGAGTCAATTTCTTGATATGTTGCCTGTACCTATAAATACTGATTATAATAGCTATCACTTATCAATACACTCCTGTGTATCAGGGATTATATGCATATTAATCACAAATACTATAATAACACTGTCAGATAGGCATTATTTTCATTATACAGATCAAAATGGCAGGGCTCAGAGAAATTAGGTGTAACACCGAGGTCATAGGGTAACTGCAGGACAGGGTCGTGATTTGAAGCCAGGCTTGTCTGACTCACAGGTTTGGGCTATTTGTCTTGAAAGTGAGGGTTTATGTAAGGCATTCTCTAATTGGGTCATCCTGGAAATACAGACTGAGTATGTGATTTCCACAAAACAAAGCAGGGAGAGGGCCCTCCTCCTCTACACCTCAGAAGTAAGTCATATCTCAGTTCCTGTTTCTCCAAATGAATGCAGGCTGAGGCAATGGCAGGGACCCAGAGCCCAGGCCGGGAGACTGCAGGGATTTAAGAACTCGTTTACTTAGAACAGTGAAAAGGAAGTCAAGCGTGAACTTTCTGAGCTCCAAAGATATTCTCAGGGCCCATTTGCGAATAAGCATAAATCTTCAAATTTATCCAAAGTTTAGCAAATTCACAATGACAAATGTAACAGTTCCTCTAAATTGAAGTTCATCTCTTGGCAGTTTGGGAGGCTTGGAGAAAATGCCAGCAACAAGGACTTGGAAGGAAATAAATCTTTAGATTCCCTGAAAACATAGAGAGTTATTGTGGAAGACATATGGAGGACCCCATACTGCGTTAAGAAAGAAAATTTATAAATGTCAGCTTTGTAGCAGCAATGTCGGAGGGATTTCAGCAATCTACACTTAACTACAATAAGAAAAACAGGCTGCAGGTACACATTTACCATGAAGAGCTAATTATTCTTAACCTGTGCTCTTTCTAGGAGGAGTGAATGGGGAGAGAGGGAGGTAAGTTTCCAGGATCCAGAGCAAGAGATTTGAATTTTTTTAAAACCCAACAGGGAATGTTTAAAGATCCTCTATTGTTAAAAAAAAAAAAATAGCTCTGAATAGTGAGGTGGTAAAGGGTCCACAGTATGGGTCTCTACGGCAGAAAAGTTGAATTCTGCATCTTTTAAGACCTCACTTTTGTCGTCTCTTCAATACAAATTGTCAATGTGACACTTGCACCCAGGTTTGTAGTGAGGATGGAATGACACATGGTCACCCAGTCCTACTCAGCAGACATTAACCATGGGCCTTTCTCTATCACAGCAATAGGTACAGTGACTACAAAGGTGAATGGCTCACAGTCCTCACCCTCAGTAAGTTTACAGGTGGTCCTGATTTATGAAAGCATTTCATAACTGTAAAGCGTTATTAGAATGTTTATCATTTTAACTTATTAACTAATCCAATAGGTTATTATTGAACATGTTTTTGAAAAACACCAAGATAAGAGCCTACTAAGTGTCTGACTCCATTTTTTTCCTGGCAAATTGTAATATCATAACAAGAAGCACTTACATGGGACTAAAAACTCAAATCTGTATCTGTCTAGTTTTAGCCAAAACCATGGCTAATATTGGAGAGTCTTGATTTTTTTTTTCTTTGCCAAAGGGAAAGAGGTCATACATAAAACTGCAATTTTAAAAATGGAAAAATAGGTGGCCGGGTGCGGTGGCTAGCGCCTGTAATCCCAGCACTTTGGGAGGCCAAGGTGCGCCAGTCACTGGAGGTGAGGAGTTGGAGACCAGCCTGGCCAACATGATGAAACCCCATCTCTACTAAAAATACAAAAATTAGCCAGGCATGGTGGCACATGCCTATAGTCTCAGCTACTTAGGAGGCTGAAGCAGAAGAATCACTTAAACTCAGGAGGCAGAGGTTGCAGCGCGTCAAGATCACGCCACTGCACGCCAGCCTGGGCAACAGAGCAAGACTCTGTCTCAATAAATAAATAAATAATAAAAGAAAAATGGGAAAATAGGAAGTGAAATAGAATCATATGTATTTCCAATTTCCAGGAGAACGGGTCTTCTCCTCAAGGTTCTGAATCAAGATTGTGCCAATTAAATGGTGCCCTGGTTGGCTACAAAGCCCAGAGCTAGGAATAGAAGGAAGACTATGGAAACACCAGCTGTCAGGAGCTGCAGCGGGACCTCAGGAACGATGCTGCAAACATCTAATGAGAAATAGAAAACTTCTTATAACTCGCATAACTAATGTCGAAGAGGCAATGCTGAAGACGAGCCTGGATTTAATAAATCTTTTAGTATTTCCACAGCTGGGCCTGCTTACTCCGGGCTGGTGGACCATTTTCTTAAATAAGGCATGGCGCTGGTCTGACATTAGTTTAACAAGGTAATTATCAAGTGAAAAATAGCTGCCGCACTGCTGTGAACCTGAATAATAACTCTCATAATTACTGATTTTGGGCCCATCTTTTAAAAAAATAATAGAGCTCTAAGTACTAAAGCATTTTATAGGAAATACATTCTGGTACAGTGTCTAGAAGTGTGGAGAACTATTAAGGATATAATTATTGGTTTATTTACATAATCAGTCCAACACCGTTAATCATTTCTCTTATGGTCCTATTGAAGGAAAGCAAATAAGAATGCGAATTAAGTTATTTTATGCAGGCAGATTTGAAAAAGAGAATTATTATTAATTGTTTTAAAGCTTGAAAGTTGAACTTTTCTAACTGCCTCAAGTGAACACTGAATAAGTATAGCTGAGTTTACAATGCTAGTACTTCACATATGTGACATGACGAACACTTCCAAAGGAACTTTTACATGGACAAATACATCTCTCAGCTAGCTAACTTTAATTTTTTGGAATATTTTTAAAGCCTGCATTAATGCTGAAAACACAGTACCTGAGCACCATCTCAGGTGATTGATTTTTATCTGGAATATGAGAGTAACATGGAGATACCATGGATACTATGTGTGTCTAGGAGGAAATAACCTCCCAAGCATTACTGACTGGGGCAAACTCATAATTAGATTCTGAAAGAACTCTTGTTTTTTCATTATTCTCAGTGTAACAACCTCATCCTGACACAGCAAATGATGCATTTTTCAAGGTAAAACAAAGACAAACAATCAAATTGCAAATAAGATTATTCAAAGCCAGGAATAAGTCAGACATAAAGTATTTTTAGGAAAGTTTGTAAAAATAAAGTAATGCTCTTATTGCTTTCAAGAAAATGGAGAAGAGATTTTGTTGTGTAAGGGAGTAACAGTGCTGTGCTTCATTAAAAGGGAGGGGCTTTATTACCAGGCTCCCAGGTGACCTTACTTACTCCTTTTTCAGATCTTCAAAATGATAATTAGTGTCATTATTGTCAAGTTCGAGCCCTCCTGACTTGTTGAAAAGCCAAAAAATATATATTGTGACAGGTAAGTTCCCATCAAAGAGTATCAAGGAGAATACCAATTGGGAAAGGACCAACTTCATAAAAATAAACCAGCACGGCATAATGGTTGTGTGAAGCTGATTCTCCTGGAATGAATAATAAAAGCAAAATACATGAAGGCACCCAGCTCTGTGAGTTCCTAAATTCAATACTCCAATATTATTACCTTGATTAAATAATAAATAATGAAACATACCCTGATGGGTAATTTTGTCATGGAGCCTCTACATTCTTAATGAAATCCATCTGAATATTGCTTAATACAGTCGTAGAAGAGTACTAATTTAATGTGACTTCAACAAAAGCTTTATTTTACCTCATCTGCATAAATAAGGTGTGTTCACAACTCGAATACTTGACATGAATGTGAAAATTAAGCTATACATAGGCTTATAGGGGAGGATACCTAGAATTGGCTCACTCCACTAAACCAAAATGTCACCAGCCAGTATTATTTAAAACAAAATACTGCACACAGGTCGGCATCTCAGCTGAACACTGATTTTTCCAAATGCTGTACATTTAAAAAATGGTAATAATGTAGCATTTGGAAATCGTGTGTAAAAATAGAGTGTGAAGCATTATTAGGAACAGATTCATAAATAGAGGCAGAGGGTATCTATTATGAAAAGACATGGCTAAGATCTGCTAATAATCAAGTCTTTGAAACAATAGTCCACTAGATCTTTAGCTCCTTCAAAGCAAGAGATTTTGTTCATCTTCTTATCCCCAGGCACAGAAAAATAACACATGGGAAGTCATTGAAGAAGGTTAAATAAATAAATAGGTGCTGCCACTGAAATTATACCCAGTAAGATGCATTCAATAAGATTCAAGTACCTAGTTAACCATTGCTGAGAACTTCTTATTCTGTAAAATTTGATGCCATAATTGCGTTTGCTAAGGAGGTTGTGAGACTATGTGGTAAAATACTCTAGCAATCTCATGGTCCAAAGCACCAAAGAAAAAAGAAAATCAGTCTTATGGTTGTAGGTTGGGTAGGCATAATTTTGGTTCTAAGTTTGGTTCTAAGTTTGGTTCATAATTTTGGTTTTAAGTTTGGTTCTAAATATGAGTCTCAAGCCTTGTTCTTTTTATGGACAAATTTCCAGATTGCTCTATAATACAAAACAGGCTGTGGTCACTTGAGATTGTGATGGTGGAAACTTATTAAAATATAGGAAAAAACATAGGTTTAGTAATGTACCTGTAGGCTAGATAATCAGACGTCTTGGGTCACATTTGTACTATTTACCAGCCCAGCATCATCTGTTCCATTTACAAATATCTATTTAAAGTTTTCTATTTGAAGGAAATCATGGTAGAGTCTTTTCTGTCATGAGATTAAGAACTAAGGGTTTTAGAAAGTTAAAAAGAAGTCTTTGCCAGGCTTAATCATTTTCCACTAGGAGCAGACTTGATCAACACCCCCTCTTCCATGCCTCATTGTACTTTTTATATTTTTAATTATATTTTTGTCATAAAATTGTATGTATTTAAGGTGTACAACATGTTTCGATATACATATACTTGGTGAAATGATTACCACAATCAAGCAAACTAATACAGCTATGTCCTTCTATAATTTTCCATTGTTGTGAGAGCACCTGAAATCATCTCCTAGAAAACTCCTAATATATAATATAGTATTATTGACTGTAGTCATTATGCGGTACATTAGGTCTCTAGTGCATCACAGAACTTTGCTTGCATTACTCTTGCAGGGTGGATGCTACTGCATTAGAGTTCATCGTTTATGGGTCTGTCTCCCTTGTTATACTGCAAGCTCCCTTGGGTAAGCCATATATATCACTGTAGTATGTGTGTGCTTAGCACCTGCCCAGATGCCTGGCACAGTCAACGGTAGAAGGCCTGTAATACAGACTTTGGACTTAAATTCAGGTAGACTCTGACCTGCAGCCTCACTTCCAATCTCTGCTGGGGCGTTTCTTTCTTTAGCTGGGGCTCATGAGTACAGCTTCTGGACATAAACAGAAGCAAGACTTATGAATAAGAAGGACAGGTTGATCTCTTAGTCTTTTTCATATAATGCGTCATGCTCACACCATACTGTAGCTGCTCTGGAATTGTCAAGATTTCACATTTGAACATGAACTGGGGTCCTTGAAGTAAAGCTGCCATATTTAACAAAGAAAACACAGGATGCCCAGTTAAACTTGAATTTCAGATAAATATCAAATAATATTGTAGTAGAAGTATGTCTCAAGTACTACATTTGTATACTTACATTTTATCTGGCAAACCTAACTTCAAAAAGATAAAAAGTTAAAGGTAAAAAGAGTCAGATAATGTATTTCTTAACAATTTTTTTTTATATTGTGTAGAACAGTTCTCTTTTCCAGTCCCCAAACAATAAATTCTGGTAGCAACACCTGTCATTGTGACAATGAAAAGGTTTGACACATTTTGTTTTACCCACTATGGGGTAGTGTTATTTTGGTTTGAAAACTATAGGGAATATACTCCATAAAACTGAAAGTCAGGACTCCGTAGATAACATAGTCACACAGAGTCAGACAAAGAGTGCATAATTTCCATTTTCTGGTTTGTACCTCATTCAGACCTCCAAAACAAGCTCATGAGGGCAGTCATAGAGCTGACTTGCTTTTAAGCCTGTATATTTGACAATTTTAACCCCATAAGAAAAGATCTAACAACCATCTCAGATTTCACAACAGCTTGACTTATATTAGGGGACAATAAAAACATACCATATCTGAAACATCAATTATAAATCTGATAATAATTATACCTTCAACTTTTACCGCACTTTAAATTCATTCAAAGCACTTTTCTGTCCATTATCTCATGTGATCATTAGTGTGGTATTTATCAGACATGAGAGAATGGAATGTCTGTTCAATTCAATGTTATGGCCAATTTGCGACTTCTGATACTATCAATTTGAAACCACAAATGGGAAGAGATGGGCCTCCTTTTTCTCTTTCAGAAATCTGTCAGTTCATCTATCAATTGTGGGCTTTCTCTCAAGTATTTTTTATGACTAGTCCTAGATTTTCCATTAATGTCACAAGAATAGTCTCTTTCTGAGCAACTTTGGTGATTATGCTAATTTAAGGTAAGGGTTTTAAATAAAATAAAATAAAAAGTAAATTTAAAAATTTGTGATGAACTGCCTTTCTCCCAAGAACTGTGTTGCCTAGGAAGGCAATGTCTGACAAACAGAAGGAGTTCAATGAGCTCTGAATGAATGAATCCATGAATGAATGAAGTAACAAATCAACTTTGAATGACAATCTGCTCTACTTCTAGCTGAATTTGCTCCAAATCTCACCAGCCTAATGAAGGCTGCTGCTGGAACGGACCCTCACTAAAATCACACCATCAGTTCCCACTGCACTCCAGCTTGGGTGACAGAGTGAGACCTCATCTTTAAAATAAAAATAAAATAAAATCACAACATCAGGGGCTAGAGCCATCCGGAAACTATTTAATGGAATCCTATGTGAATAAATGCATGGTCTAGAGTCATCTGAGACAATGACATTTATGTTTTAAAGCAACCAAGATGCCACAGTCAGCCGCAAGAATCCATTCCCATAATTAACCCTCAAGGACTACTATGAGGAAGTGCATTCTTTACTTGAAAATAATTTTTTGAATGCAATCAAAATCAATTTCCTTTCCTCCGGTCCTCAGTGAACAAGATGCAGAGGCCACTCTTTACATGTAACTTGCCCAAAGAAATTACCAGCTTTTGAAAAATGTTCAGCAGTTCCTTGCTCAACAAAATGGGAGATGAAAAATCTCACTCTCTGTTGGGCAGATGGTGTAGTTGTAATTGTTTGAAACTTGTTTGTCCAAATCACCATTTACCATTAATATTCATTTTTTCCCCAATTTGTCTTGAATTCTTGGTTCCTATATAGAAAAAAGACAAGTCTGT
The DNA here is from genome assembly GCF_009761245.1 of Sapajus apella. Classification (NCBI taxonomy): domain Eukaryota; kingdom Metazoa; phylum Chordata; class Mammalia; order Primates; family Cebidae; genus Sapajus; species Sapajus apella. The sequence goes on from NW_022436945.1 coordinate 6,417,246, forward strand.
TCTGGTTCTTCCCCAAATCAGAGTTCTTCCCACTATGTGCCAAATAAATAATGGAAACTGTCCTCCACTGTAATTCTAAGTGGCTGTTGTCTCATAGGTTTAACTCAATCACCTGTTCAATCATTCATCCATTCATTAATTCATGCAGTAAATATTTACCGTGTGCTTTCCAAGAATGGCACTAAGCTAAGGTTACAGGTGCATCTCATTTAACCATCACAAGTACCCTAAACTGTTGGCATTATTATTACCTACATGTTACAGATGAAGAAACTGAGGTTAAAATAGTTTAAGCAACATGTCTAATGTCATCTTACATGCCTAACACCCAGCAGTTATGGTGGAGCAAAAATTCAAAATGAATCTGTGTGGATCTAAAGTCCATGATTTTTATCTCCATCCCAATGGATGGAAAAAAAAAAAAAAAGAATGAGGAATGTTTTGGGAAGCAAAATTACTTTATGGAGGACTAAGCCTGCAGAGACAGCTGGCCATGCCTTCTGAGAAGGCTCATGAGCTTGAAGCAGTGGCCAGAGGAAACTGTGCCTTTCCAGGTTTCAGGTGGACCCCATAAAGGCATTATTCCTAGAAAAAACACACGCTGGCTTTAAATTCTTGAGCTTGAAATCCCTTTCCCCATGTGCTGCAGTGCACCCTCTTCAAATGTAACTTTAAGTGGTTACATTCCTGCCATAGTAGTCATTAAGTGTGGTGTCAAAACGCCTTATGTATATTACCAAGGAGTGATTTTTTCCCAGAAACATATTTTAAATCATGTAATGGGATATTAGAGATCGAGAAAATTGAGAAAAAATGCTTTCAGAATTCATACATACACAGTAAAAATACAGATGTGTGAGGTCGAACCAATAAAAAGCAGTAGAAAAACAGTAACCAGAGATAGTGATACTACTTGGGCCCATTGCAGAATTTCTTTACCTTAGGGGAACATGTCCAAATACACAACACATAAAAACACATATCACAAGACAAAATTGAAGGACTTAGTCAATATTGCAAAGCTATTGGAGCTTTCAGGAAAAGTAAAGGAAGTAAGGAAAGACAATATAAATAGAAAGGGCGAGTGTAGAAATGGCCCCACAGAGGTGCGCATTTGATGATCTTCAGACTATCTAATGAGCCTTGGTGACTGAGGAAAATAAAGGCACAGAGAGTGATGACATTTCTTAAAACAGCTTTTCTCTTTTTGGAGAGTGAAATGTCCCCCAGCAGTGATGGAATAGCTTTTGGCTAGTGTGGCTGTGAATGTGGGTTGTCCTGCTGGAAATCCTCATTCCAGGCAGAGAACGAAGGTCAAGATGAAATAACAAGTGTGTGATAGAGAATTACTGGGACCCCCAGCCCCAAACCACAAAAAGTAGTTAAAGGGTTAATGAAAATTGTATCTGCATTGTCCTAGATCTCAATCTAGAGGGATCAATGTGCCTATTGGAATCCAATCTAATAAGAACGCCCATCAGTGAGCTATGAAGCATTTTCAAAGGGATGGAAGCACCACTAAAAACTTTACACGCACCATCCCATCAAACGCTTACATTTCAAATGAGGCCATTTAGAAAAAGAGTCAGCTTTTCTGCAAGAAACAGGCTAACAGAAAGTGCTCTGAAACAAGGCGGCATTTTGGTAGTTACACCATTTCCCCGCTAACCTCCGAAGTAACGCCCATTTCCGCATAGTTTAACCACGTGTTCTGGAGTCTTTTGCCCCACACATTCTCAATCACTGTTGCCCCTCTACTCCCTTCTCCTGCTCACCACTTACCAGAAGTGAGAGTGGGTTTCTACACTTAAATGCTGGGAGCAGAATCTAATCTCCTCAGTCCTGCATTTCAGCAGGAACTGCCCAGCAAAGAAGTCGTACGGACTTCCACCTGGCCAGGGAGCCTCTGCATCAGGCTGTCCACATTGTGAACTTAATAATTCCTGCCTAGTGGGAAGCCTTTTCAATGCACAGAAGCTGTGGTGAGGCCAGGCCATGCATATCAATGATAATAAATATTGATCATTCAGTGCTTCAAATGGTCCTCAGCTCTTTGACTATAACATCTCATTTAATTTTCAGAAGCCAGTGATGGTAGGGTTTTCTTTTTTTTGAGACAGAATCTCTCTGTTGCCCAGGCTGGAGTGTAGTGCAGTGGCAGGATCTCAGCTCGCTGAAACCTCTGCCTCCTGGGCTCAAGCAATTCTCCTGTCTCGGCCTCCTGAGTAGCTGGGACTACAGGCACATGCCACCACACCCGGCTAAGTTCTTGCATTTTTAGTAGACACAAGGTTTCACCATATTGGCCAGGCTGGTCTTGAACTCCTAACCTCCAGTGATCCACCCGCCTCGGAATCCCAAGGTTATAGGCGTGAGACACCGCACCCAGCTCAGCCATGGCAGTATTACACTCATTTGCCCACGAGAAGATGAAGTCTGTTTATCAAGCAAAGCGTGGATTAAAGCCCAATAAAGTTTGCACTGAACCCCTGTGACCTTTCTTCTGCACCATCCAGACACTCGGCCCTGAATCGCCTGCCTGACATGAGCCTCATGACATCCTTCTCCAAGTATTATTCCCAGCAAGGAAATATTTTCCAAAAGAGTTGTGAACCACTAAGAATGTGGCTGGTGTGGACCTGGACACAGGCTAGTTCGGCTAAGAAGCATATTACCCAAATGGTGGTTGTGACTCATAAGGAAGAAGAATAGTGTGGGGCACAGTTCTGCTACATGCCTAAAAAAAAAACAAAGGGAAATTAATATTGTGCTTGAAACTAACAGCAAGTGATCAGCCTAAGCCAAGACAGAGAAGGGAATAGCAACACTTCTTGCTGGACTTAGAACTGCAGAGCAGGTGCACAGAGGGCTTCGAGGAACCTGATATTTGGCTTCTTTTGTCTTCTGTTTCAGATAAAGGACAGTAATTATTTGGGACCCTTATTTCTGTTACCAGAAATGTGTGTGTTGATAAAATCATTTATTTTCCCTTAGCTATGGCATGATGTAGGAATAGGGTGTATGTGTGTGTGTGTGTGTGTGTGTGTGTGCGTGAGTGTGTGTGTGTGTGTCTGTGTGTGACAAAGAGAAAGAAAGCAAGAAAGCAAGCAAGAAAGAAAGCAAGCAAGCAAGAAAGAAAGAAAGAGAAAGCTGACTTTGTAATCAGCAAACTTGAGGCTCAGTCTCACCTGTGGGGCATCTACCTAACCTCTCTGGCCCAAATTTCCATTGTTAGAAAGAATCGTTTTTAGCCCTAATGTTCTTTATTCTACTGACCTACTGCTAGGGAATTGTCTACCTCTTATCTTTTCTTTTCTAGAGTCCACATTATCCAAAGGAAGAACTTCCTCCCTGGAAATGCCATCTTCTCCAGCTGCCAGAGTAGCACCTTCCTGGTCCAGGGCAGGGTCAGGCAAGTGGCCTTAGGGATGCACAGCCAATTTCTTACATAGTCTAATAACCTGGCCCATCCTGAAGCTCTCTCCACAAATTAGCACCTATGCTCTGAGAAAACATCAGTGGCTTCAACCTGCCAAATCATATCCTACCTGGGTGGACACACCCTCGCCAGGGGAGTGAAGAGCTTAGGAGATGGGGTGCATGGAGAAGAGGGTAAATACTGAGGAGCTTTCTGAATTCTGAATGAAAGGAACAATATATCACCGAGGACATCATCATCTCTTAAATTATTATACTGCTGGGACTTTTGTTTCTATTAAAATCTATCAGAACAGCCAGGTATGGTGACTCACGCCTGTAATCTCAGCACTTTGGGAGGCCAAAGTGGATCTGGGCTGGTGGATCACTTGAGGCCAGGACTTTAAGACCAGCCTGGCCAACATGGTGAAACTCCATCTCTACTAAAAATAAAAAAAATTAGCTGGGTGTGGTAGTGGGCACATGTAATCCCTGCTACTTGCAAGGTAAGCTGAGGCAGGAGGATCACTTGAACCCAGAGGCAGAGGCTGCAGTGAGCTGAGATCATGTCCCTGCACTCCAGCCTGGGTGACAGAATGAGACTCCATCTCAAAAAAATAAACAAAGATTAGATTATATCCCAGAGTTTGTCTGAGTATGTCAGCAGACCACCATGGGTCAATTTCTTCCCGTTCAAAAATGTCCAAAGATCTCAGTAAAAGATTGCTTTGCCAACATTTTACTTGATGATATAAACTTTTCTACAAATGTCTATTCATTTGTTCACTCATTTATTCTTCCATTCAACAAATACTTATTGAGCCACCTATTAAGTGTGAGTTCCTGAATTAATCTGAGAATTCAGCAATTAACAAAACAAAGCTCTTATCCACAAGGAAATAACATTCTAATAAGGGAAATAACATTCTAATACAACAAATAAACAAGCAAACACCGATTACAGGATTTTTGGCAACTTAGTGATAAGGTATCATAGAGCCAAAAGGACCCCCCTCTCCCCACCCAGAAATCAGCAATGGAGAGGAAGAAGGAAAAGATTTTTCTAGTGAAGGCTTAAAAAAGCCTCAGCTAGGATATCTCTTATTATTTAGTATGTGTGTAATTAAGGATTCTTTTTTTTTTTTTTTTACAAATACAAATGAAATAGCCAAATCTTATTTTCCTCATCAGAAAAACAAAGCTTTCAGCTTCCTGGGAAGCATGAAGGAAGGGCTGCAGCTTCCAGCCCCAGGACAGCCAGGCATCTGCCCAGCCTGGCACAGCGTGCCTGGACCTCGAACGGGTTAAAGTGGCAGTGCCTGAGCACAGAGTGCTGCATAAACAGTGTGCGTCAGGCGTTCTAAGCAAGCTTCATCTTCCTTGTCTCCCAGTCTTGAGCTGTCAATCAGCTGTCACCAGCCCGCACATCAGCAGCGTGTGCACATCACCAGGCTGTCAGCAAGGCAGCTGATGAGACTCGGCTCAAGACCGTCAATCATCTTTGTTTCTCTTCTCCACTCGGGAAATATTTTGGCTTGGAGAAACAAAGAAACCTGGGCAACCATGGCTCGTAGTCAGGCATTCACTCCTGTACATGGAAATAAGATCTTAAACAGGCGATGATCATGCTTCACTCCCAAATGATGCTGGGGTGGGATGGACCAGAGGGAAGAGTCAGACTCTGTTGTATTAGGACATATTTTAAAACTGTAATTCTAGTTCCCTGAGCAGTCCCTGATGGATTCCCGAACCAACAAAGCACGGGAACATAAAACAATAATAACTTGAAGCTATCTGAGCTTATGCCTCAGAAAAAAATAAGGTGGCTCAGAGGATGGATGACTGCTTGGTTAGAAATTATACGCCATTGATCAGGCAGCTTTTTGAGCAGGGAGTAATTGTTGGACTGCTAAGTTCATTTATCTCCCAGGGACTTCTGAAACACCTCTCTAGGGCTTGAGGCTGTTGGGGGGCACCCACACACCAGAGAGCAAGTTAACTCAGCAGGACTCCTGTGAGGCAGGCTTACCAGTGTTTGCACCAGGAGTCACTTTGTTGTATATAAAGATGCTTTAAACAGCTCATTTTCTAATATACTACCTGCCCCTCCTCTCACCTAAAATATTGATTAGAAATGTCCCACAACCTTAAAAGTCTACGAGACACAAATATAGAGATGTGCCTGGCAACCAGTTTCAGTTGGGTGGCAACTCCACTCAGCTACTCTCCCCTATTTAACGTTATTGCAAAATCACCATGTGCATATATTAGCATAACTAATCAGCTAATTATGCAATCGATGCTACTAGTATAGTTGTTAATAGTATGCAAATAGCACCAAGTTGCCTAAAGCCTCCCCCAATTTTTTTCAAATTGTTGTTCCCTAGTGGCTTTGAAATAGATTAGCAACCATCAGAGCTTTCAATTGTATGTATCAAGAACCCTATTACCTGTCAATTTTTCAAATGTTCTGGATTGACTCATTTATACCACGGCTGGTGTCTTCATCATTGTGACAGTGGGGATGTTTTTCTTCTGATGGATTCTTTCCTACGTGCAACACTGATTTCTAATAACGCATCTCTCTCTGATCTAACTGGACATTAATTGCTCTTGTGCTGATGCATCTATGCCTCCTGGTCTGATAGCACAACTAGCAAATCTGATCTCTGACAAGTTGGCTGAACCTAATCAGGACAGATGAGCTGTTACCCAGGGTGCCACAGGCTGTAATCTGAGGATCTTTAAAGAGTTATCACTTGCCTGAAAGACAAGGAACTACAATTCTGTCAACACTAATCCCAAACTGTATGTTCAAAGCTACTGTGGCCTCCCCCCGCCCAAGAAAAGATAGCACTTGTCAGTAAATACCTGAGATAATTGATAAGATGGAATTAAAAGAATGTGGCTGATACAGTGACAGTAGGAAGGTTTTTTGTTTTTTTTTTTTTAAGAACCTTCAGCAGCAGAACATTGGATGTCAAGTGTGAACTGTCAAGGATAAAGGGTGGCAGAGAAGAGATGCATGGAAACTTTCCATCATTCCACTCCCACTCATCACTGGGTGACTTGGTTCATATTTGCCCTGCTCTCTAAACAGGCAAATACCCAAACATTCTAAGCCTGGAAGGAAATCTCTCAGAGCCAGCTCAGGCTGCCACCCGGTGACAATGACTTGATGGGAAGCAAGAACATTGTCAGGAGTAGAGGTGTTATTGTCAGGCTGTCAGCTCTGTGCTATTCTCTGAAGACCCCTGTGGTTTTCTTACAGGAACAAAAAGAGGAAATATTAGAAAAATAAACTTCTTTCTTACTGTATCGCTTTGGTCCATCTTCCAAACAAAATGAAAGGGTTAATGTGGCGTCATCTTCAAAAAATTCAGTGGCAAATGCATCCCACCAGAGGTTGTCACTATCCTGTAAAGAGACAGATCATTTATTTAACAGGCAAGAGTGGTAAATATTTCAGAGGAAAAGAAAAGGGAAGAGAAAGAAAAACTCAGTTACTGCTTGCTCGTTACTTCCCATATGTGTGTGGGTGTTCTAGGAAAGGGTGGGTGGGTAGGTGGCCACTCTTCAAATTAATTGCCTCAAATTCCAATTCGATAAGTGAGCTAAAAACCAACCAAATGAAAATTAATTCTCCAGGACATATTTGGGGAGATTTAATAAATGTGCTATAAAACACAATGTGATCTTTTTTGACAAGAGTTTGCATTTAATGTAAAATACACTCAACATTTTTTCTCTCTCTCTCTGTCTCTCTGCTCTTTCAAGAGTTCATTTTTATAAATAGACACCATAATATTACAACCAGGTTAAACATAATTTAATCGAAAGAGATGCTCCTAGCTCTACTGCATGCAAATAATCCTGTAAAAGATACAAGTATAGATACATGGATGGATGGATGGATGGATGGATTGATTGATTGAGAAGCTCTCAGACAAGTAATTATCACATATATATGGACTGTTCTTGTTTTTAAGAAGATAGGCAACCACTAGCTTGTTTTTTAAAAGATTATTAAAAATAGAGCAGTTCAGCAGAATGCAAGCCATCCATATGAATTCTGTTTGTTTGTCTTGGGTTGAATGTTTCTCTTGCTCATGCAGAAAACACTTTGGAAGTGGCCCAGTTTAAGGCAGTTAGAATCACTGTTAATCTCCAAGGGGAGAAGATGGCCCCCTCTCACAGTGAATTAAGAAGGTTATACAGAATGTCATATTTACAGGAGGAATCACATCCCAGCCTAATTCTCCGTATAGAACCCAATTTATCCCAAAATTCTTAAGCACCATATTTTTCCAGAGAATTGTGAGTTGAAGACAAGATGCATCCCAGCTGCCTGTCAGATGGAAGGGGAGACAAAAGGGGAATTGCCACTCCCCATGTAATAGTCCCACTGCTGGGTCCTGGCAGAGATATCACAGGCCTCTCTTCTTCCCATTAAGTTGTTCTGCTTATGACAACATTAAGTTGTTGTCACTGGCAGGCCTCAGGAATGAGCCCTCAGTCCCAGCAAGAATAATTAAGGAGCCACGGAAGACTGATGCCGTCCTCTCCTTCAGAAAAGAAGCAGCTCAGACAAATGAATTTTTCTGTCTCTCTTTGGCTTCCTTCCAATCACCATAGCAAAAGCCAATCCTTTTCTCAGTAAAACAGGGTAGATATGAAACCACCAAAGAGCAATGCATGGATCCACATACAAACTACTCTGCCTTTTCTCCTTTCAGAAACAAGTAAGTATTGGGTACTTAACAATGCGCAGGCCTTCAGAATGCTGAATAAGGGACTGGTCCCTACCCTCAAAGGGCTTAAAATCCACTTGCAGAAGACAATCACATGAGCAACTAAACAGGCAGCTTCACTCCACGTCTGAGACCATGGCACACGGCCTCAATGCTCTGGCAGCTCGTGGAGCTTTTAGAAAACTCAGTGGGCCTAGAAGTGGAAGAATCTGCCAGGGAAAGAAACCCTATTCAGAAGACTGGATACATTGGTTTATTTGACTTTAAATCACTACACAGATGGAAAAAGAGTCACAGTTAACATTTATTGAGTGTTTACCACATGCCAAGCACTAGTCTAACGACTTTATGTGTATTTTCCCACTTAATCCATGCTAAGAATCCATTTCTTCTGTGTGTGTGTGTGTGTGTGTGTATGTGTTTTCTCTTCAATACAAATATAATCTTCTTGTACACAGGGGTTTTGTTTTGCTTGCTGCTTTATCTCCCAGCCCCCAGAACAGTGTCTAGCCCATGGTATTACTCATAAAAGCAGCTCTGTGAATGAATGAAGCTGCTCACATTATCTCTACTTTACAACTGCAGAAACCAAAGCTAAGGTAGTAAATGTCACTTGCTCCAGTACACTCAGCAAATAAATGTCACAGATGAAATTTAAACTCAGACCACTGGACATCTCCGACCTACCCATCCTCTGCTCTGCACAGCAACCTGCCGCATTTCCCTGACAGTCTTTGTGAGGGAGATTGGGGTTCAGCAAGAGGGGAGAAAGAGTGGAAAGGAAATATTTAGTCTCAGGTTGGTTTCTTTGCTGAGCTCCTTGCCTTGTTGTAGGAGGACCCATGCAGGCTTGTAGCCAGGACTCATGCTCAGGAGACTGCCTGGAGCTGCATACTACAGCAGTTGGTAATATATCATGGCAGAATTCAGTCCTGCGGGCAGCACTGCCTCTTCCCAGCTACGTGAATTCAGCAACTTATTCTACCTTTCCCAGTCTATCTGCTTACTTATAAGTTGTTGATAACAATAACTATATAGTTGATGATAACAATAACAGTAACTATCTGGCAACACAGATCTGAGGATTAAATAAATTAGAAGGTGTAAAGTACTCAGGAGAGCACCCCAAAGATAGTGAAGATCAATAAAACCCCCCTTCCCTGCCTCTGTCTACTATCTTTTAATATCATATCTAGGGCAAGAGGCATTCCCCTTTATAAAGAACTGCATTGAAAATGAACTTCATGGCCAGGCGCAGTGGCTCACACCTGTAATCCCAGCACTTTGGGACACCAAGGTGGGTGGACCACCTGGGGTCAGGAGATTGAGACCAGCCTGACCAACTGGTGAAACCCTATCTCTATTTAAAAATACAAAAATTGGCCAGGCATGATGGCAGGCGTCTGTAATCCCAGCTACTCAGTAGACTAAGCCAGGAGAATAACTTGAACCTGGGAGGCGAAGGTTGCAGTGAGCCGAGATTGTGCACTGCACTCCTGCCTGGGCTATAGAGTGAGACTTGGTCTCAAAAAAAAAAAAAAAACCAACAAAAAAAATGAACACTATAAAACAGTCTGCTTATAAATCAAACACTTTTCCCTATCACTTCAACCATTAGCAACCCATTTTCCTGGCAATAGCATCTGTCTACGACACAGTTAAAAATATGAATAAAAATTTATTACTTCTCATTTATTTTGCACATTATTCAGAGGCCCAGTTACTGGATCCCCTCTGTATTAATTTGTTTTCACACCGCTATGAAGATATACCCAAAACTGTGTAATTTATAAAGGAAAGAGGTTTAATTGACTCCCAGTTCAGCATGGCTGGGGAGGTCTCAGGAAATTTACAATCATGGTGGAAGGAGAGGAGAGCAATGAGTGCCCAGTGAAGGGGGATGTCCCTTATAAAACCAGCAGATCTCATGAATTAGTGAAAACTAACTCACTATCATGAGAATAAGATGGGGGAAACCACCTCCATGATTCAAGCATCTCCACCAAGTCCCTCCCACCACACTAGGGATTATGGGAACTACACAGTTCAAGATGAGATTTGGGAAGGGACACAGCCAAACCATATTACCCTCTATTTTCTGATAATATAACTCTTGATCTCTGACACTTCTGCTGGAAAATGAACCACTGCAAGGCAAAAGCCAAGAAAAATGCTGGCTGACCTGAGGTCGCTGGGAGAAAAGAAAGTACTCAAGTTACAGTGAGGTTCGAGAAATGTCTATGAGCAGTGTTACAGGTTCCACAGGGCCCGGATACGTGAGTTTTGGCAGTAGTTGAAAGAGACATAATGATCCAAGAATGAGAAATGTCATATGATTCAAACTAGCTTCAGTGGAACATGGGATGAATCAGCATCTCAGGAAATTTCAGAACAGATTTGCTGGGAGAAATGGGCACATTAGGTAACCCCCCCCAACACACACACAAATAATTGGTTTTGGTCACAAATGTTGTAAGAACATCTTTGAACAAAAATGTCACATTAAGTTTGTAGTGCCAGGCATATAATAAGTAGATAAAGTAATATTTTTGTTTGGCTGATAGCAGAAATTAATAGATAGATGGATGGATGAATTTTTTTATTGTGCCATCACACATCCAACTCAGGGAAGTCACTCTACAAAATTGCCTAGAGATTCTGATTATGGACCCTACTTTGTCTCTTGGTCAATAATTTTAAACTGGCATGAAAATGACGTGCTGTATATTTAAACTGCAATTTTCAATCCCCCCCACATGTGAATGTGCACACACACACATACACACACACACATACAGCTTTTAAATTAGTCTTTAGTTATGACAGAACAAATGTTTATGTAGGAAGGTAATAAAAGGTAGAGATTTAATCCAAAAATTGCTAAGTGTTGGGTATAGCCAGTCTTGTGTTGGCTGTATATGAAGGAAGCTGATTATGGAAAGAACACATTTTGGGGACCCTGGGTTAACGATAGGACCTGTAACCCAGAATTTTCTAAGTGCTTTACGTGTATTAAACCATTTTATATTCACAACTACCCTAACTGCTACCAAGGGGCAGAGCAGGCAGCCTTATAGAGAACTTATGTCCTTAACTTCCATATTATACTGACTGGTACATATAAATTCTGTCCCTTAATAGTTCGATAACCTCAGTCAATTCACCTAATTTCTTTGCATCTGTTTGCTCATTGGGTAAGTGGGAATAATCATCTCGGTGGGCTGTGAGGACTAAAGGGAAACTGCCCGGCATATCAACTATTATTTTCATCATTATCTCATTTAACCCTTAAGATATTCATAGAGAATCTAAAATTCAAAAAAAGGTAAGGTATTCAATAAAGTTCAGGAAGCAAGAAAATGATGAAGTTGAAGTTCGCATAACAAGTCTGCCTAACTCCAATACATGCTTTTTTGTAAATAATTCTACTTAAAAAGTTATTTCCTGGCTGGGCACGGTGGCTCATACCTATAATCCCAGCACTTTGGGAGGCTGAGGTCAGTGGATCATCTGAGGTCGAGAGTTTGAGACTAGCCTGATCAACATGGAGAAACCCAGTTTCCACTAAAAATACAAAATTGGCCAGGTGTTGTGGTGCATGCCTGTAATCCCAGCTACTCGGGAGGCTGAGGCAGGATAATCGCTTGAACCCAGGAGGCAGAGGTTGTGGTGTGCCGAGATCAAGCCATTGCACTCCAGCCTGGACAACAAGAGCGAAACTCAGTCTCAGAAAAAAAAAAAAAAAAGTTATTTCCCACTTTAGGTTGAAGGCCAAAAATTGTTTACAAGAGTTAGAGGAAGAGGTCAGCATTGACTAGAGGAAACTTCCCCCTTCAGCCTTTTAGAGTTCATACCCTTTTCCCCACCTTCACATGGCTTTCCTGATAATAAATCTCCTTTTGGAACACTTCTTGCTTCCATTCTGTTGTCTGGAATAGTTCCTCAGATCAGTTACGCAATTCTGCAGAACTAACATGCATAATAAAGAGACTATGAGTTTAGGGAGTGGCTAAGACCTCTGCTGAGCCAAACAGAATTCTCTAGCAGAAGATCTAACAAGTCTTCTTGGTGACACAGCTACCCAATGAGTTGTGAAGAATCCTTACAAAAAAAAAATAATAATTCCCTCCATTTTCCAAGTTTTCATTGTCAGTCATCTAGAATGATATGGACCCTACAACAGAGAGGATAGGAGCACTCTGCTTGGCCACATGTGATGAAGAAAAAGAGACCGTGGTCATTTGAAAGAAACTGTATTAGTTAAAATTCTGCAATTTCATGTACAGGCTGGCAGTTTCACCTGCTGACTGTAAAGTTAAAGCCAGCATCATTGGAGAAACGGAAAAACCACAAAAATGGCCCTTTCTCCTTTTGGATCTGGCAATGTGGCCAAGTTCAGCAAGACAGCCAGTAGGAGGCTGCGTGAGTTAGGTTATCAAGGCTGTTTTGATGAAGGATCCCATAGGGCTGCTCACTAAATCTGGTTCCCCTAAACTTCGGAGGTGAAGCAAGGTGCAGCTGACCACTCTCACTCCACTCACATGATCATCCCAAGTCAACTAACTTGGAGATTAACCAGGAGGTGCACTGAGACTGACCAGTCTCGTCTTTGCCCCAAAGATAAAGATCAACCTTTTGGGACTTCCAAGTAAAGGGTATAAGCACATGCTCTTAAAACACAACCACGTGTCTGATATCTTGTTCCCATTTGTATTGAATGGCACACACATCTGGGACTGGCAGATATAAGAGATAAAACACTTGGTGCATCTAAGCTAAAAGAGATTGTATACAAAGGAAAAAAACATTCTTACCATGCCAGAAAGGATCCAGCATTCAGGAGCCCTGGAGTTGGCCTCCCAGCTCTGTGTGTAGCCAAGGGACCTCCAGCAGCTCACCTTTCAGGATCAAGGGCTCCTTGTCAACTTTTTGTGCCTCCCTGCCTTTGCATATGTCATTCTCTTGACCTGTAATGTCCAGCAAAGGCCAAGATCCAGTTTGTGGACCCCTCTTTCACTGTCTCCTGTACTAGGAAATCTTGACAACTATACTCCCAATGGAGGGTATGTGAAATTATCATGGAAACCTTACCTTGTAATACACGTTTTCCTAAAGTTCTGACAGCTCCAGCAGACTAAGTTACTTAAGGATAGGGAATGGGTATTATGTATCTATCCATCCTCAGCAGAATTCTCCTATAATTTAGTACCCAACAATGGAGTAGAAAAATGGATGAAACGGATGAGACCCTACCCACAGAGTGAGTGAGAGTCTTTCTCTATAATTGTAGGAATCTTAAAATCTAATCTCAGTGGCTAGGGGCCAAGACCGTTTGAGCGAAATCTTCTCTCTGTCACATCACCGATATCTTATTTTACATCAATAGAATGCCCCAGACATGCATGTCAGAGTTCATATGGAGGCAGAAATTTTTTTAAAATTATCTTACTATACTGCCATGCTATTGAGCCATTTTGGGAGTATTATACATCTCAGTGAAATGTTGGTGAAGATTTCTTGTAGCACATGAATGCACTTGGCTGCCTGTCATTAAACAAGCCAAATTTTACTTCATTAATTTTACAAATTGAGAACAAAAAAGAATATGACGAAGACTCCTGAGCCCATTGCCTGGAATTAATAATTATTGCAATATTATTTCATTTTCCTTTTCTAAAGTAATTAAAAGTTACAAATATAAATAAATGTTCTGGCTGCTCTGTTTTTCTCTCTCCTCGCTAAACAAGTGTCTCATGAAAACCATATGGGTCTCCATCTTTTATATTTAGATACATGAATGATTCCATTCATATACAGTCCTATTTTGTTTTTAATATTCTATTTACATGATAGGATACATTATGTTTTCTTCCTTAACTGTGATTTGTTTAAATTCAACATTGTGTTTGGAGACCTATCCAATTAACTTTTATTTTATTTTACTTTTTTTTGAGACGGAGTCTTGCTCTGTCACCTAGGCTGGAGTGCAGTGATGCAATCTTGGCTCACTGCAGCCTCCACCTCCCAGGTTCAAGCAATTCTCCAGCCTCAGCCTCCCGAGTAGCTGGGATTACAGGCACCTACCACCATGCCCAGCTAATTTTTTTTTTTTTTTTTGAGATGGTGTTTCACTCTTATCACCCAGGCTGGAGTGCAATGGCACAATCTCAGCTTACTGCAATCTCTGCCTCCCAGGTTCAAGTGATTCTTCTGCCTCAGTTTTCCTAGTAGCTGGGACTACAGGCACATATCACCACACCCAACTAACTTTTGGTAATTTTTAGTAGGGACAAGGTCTCACTGTGTTAGACAGGATGATCTCAATCTCCTGACCTTGTGGTCCACCCGCCTCAGCCTCCCAAAGTGCTGGGATTACATGCGTGAGCAACCGCGCCTGGCAATTTTCATATTTTTAGTAGAGATGGGATCATCATGTTGGTCGGCTGGTCCTGAACTCCTGACCTCAAGCAATCCACCTGCCTCAGTCTCCCAAAGTGCTGGAATTACAGGCATGAGCCACTGCACCTGGCCCCAGTTTATATATTCGGTCTCTCTTTCCTTATATAAGCTACATACTAATGCACTGAATAAATATGTGGTAATACATTTTATTTAAACATTTTGCTACTAATAATCTCCAGATAGTTCCTAATATTTTGGTCATCACAACAATGCTGCCATAAATGTCTCTGTAGTTTTCCTTTGTGCTTGTAAATAGGAATTCCTCTCAGGCATATGCCTAAAGTGGACATGCATAGACATAGGGTTTGCACTCATCTGTATTTTGGTCCTTTCATTAGGAGGTCCCTGTACTTTCATATTAAAAGCATCTGGTCTGATTGATGCATGGGTAGAGATTCAAAGAGTACTGTTAAGCAATATATTTCCAAGTGGAATCTAGTAGCAGGAGCAGCATAATTGCAAAACAGAAACCAGCTCTACTGGGAGAAAGATAAACATCTAGAAGTCCAAAAAAGATGCAAAAATGGAGAAATACTACTAAGAATACTACAAGCTTGCCTATCATTCTCTTAAAAGAGGAGTATATATTAAGGGCTTAATTAACCAAAAGGAGGATTATTTCCTGACACTGACACAAAAAAAGCAAGCATGGCTTTTCCGTGGCTCTCCACGATGACTCAAGGATCAGGAGTCAAATGCCTAAACTCGTGTGTACATTGGGCCCTGTGCACCCTGCCTCAAGGATTCTGATCTGGGACAGACCTCTTCCCAACAGGCCGGTACTTCCAATCCTTGCTGTTGTTTAGTAAATGAACTGTGCGTGGTGAGTGTTTAGTGAATATTAACAAGTAAAAACTGAGTTCTTTTCCCCAAAGCTAGAAAGTAACAATAACATACAGCAGCCTCCAGGTAAATAAAGATAAAATTAACTCAGCCTGAATACAACAGGGGAAGTGGTGTTGACAATTCTTCTATATTTTAATTAGGTAAAAATACCATCAAAACTTCTTTATTCTAAACAATCCCCTACATGCATTTGTGCTATTACACTCCTTGGTCCTTTTGTCCCACCTCACAGGTGAGCCCAAATTTCATCAGCAGCCTAATCATGTATCAGGATGAGACATACACTGATGTCAAACAGGAAAAGAAAGTCTTAATTATGTTTAAAAATCCACTGAAGCATTTTGCTTCCATCCCGGATTCTCTCCTGTTCCCAACCCTATTCCTCTTCACCAAAAACAGGATCCTGGTGCCAGGGCTGCCCCCCGGCATCTTTAACTTAAGCACTGACAGGTTACGTGGGATTTTTGCCAGAGTAATTATTTTTCAATTCAACAATAATGAGAAATTACCATGGCAACCACTTGTCACGTGGCACACATACACCCCCTCCAAAGAATGAACCGTACTTAAAACATCTATTCCTTGGAAATGTGTGTGTGTGTGTGTGTGTGTGTGTGTGTGTTTGTGTGTGTGTGTGTTTTAATTAAAATAAACTTAAACAGGTCAAAGTGGAGAGCATTCTGAAGGGGTCTGAAAGCTGGGAGATGGGAGGGCATTGACTTTCTTCAGTATCTTGTGGTTCTAGAAAACATGAGAATGTCTCATCTTATAACCGTACTGTCTTGTACACACACACTTAAATAACACTATTAATTTATAGCTTACTATTTTGATCACTCCTGTATTACATGCATCAGCTAACCTTTCTCAGAAGACACTGAAGAATAAATTTGCCTGAAATGATCGAGGCAGAAACACACTTGCGACCCTTGCTCTCCCTACATTTCTTTTTCTGACACATCCAGATATTGAGAAAGGAGACAAAAAATATCCCAAACCCCATGCCTTCTGCCTTTCCTTTTCCTAGAGTCCCTCTCACACTAAAGGGAGCTCAGGTCTTTTGTTTTCCATGACTGTAACTGTGTTTTTGATTCCTTAATCACTAGCTACCCTTTCTCCAAAACCGAGGGTCTACCTCAAACCGTGCTTATTTTGAATCAGCCACACTTAATAATAATAGTCAAGAGCTACATGGCTCTTATCGTATGCCAGCCACCATTCTGAACTCATTACATTGTAAGCTCCTTAAAACCTCACCATGACACTACGGTGTAAGTAGCA
This sequence comes from Sapajus apella, assembly GCF_009761245.1. Classification (NCBI taxonomy): domain Eukaryota; kingdom Metazoa; phylum Chordata; class Mammalia; order Primates; family Cebidae; genus Sapajus; species Sapajus apella. Next base: position 6,434,003 of record NW_022436945.1, read on the forward strand.
TTATTAAACCCATCTTATAGATGAGAAAACTGAGTCTCTGAGGAGTTAAATATTTGCTTAAGATTACACAGCTATCAAATTGTGCATGGGCAAGAAAGAGTTCAACACCAGGGACTCTGGCTAGCAAGGTTAGACTCATGAACACTCCATCCTGATGTTCCTTTATTCAAAACAATATGCTCTAAAATATCTGTCTTCTTAGTTGTTTCAATATCCAATCAATGCCAAGTACACTGAATGTTTGGGTCTCTGGAACAGGTAGCCCAAGGCAAGGATTTCCATCGCACCCATGGAATTCGACTTGGAGACACACAAATAAATGTCATAAGGTAAGATCATTTGCGCTTACCCGCTGGTAACTGCACAGGCATGAAAAGGATGCAAAGAGAGAATTTTAAATCTCCCTTTTTTACTTATCATTATGAGATTTTTTTTCTTTTTGAGACAGAGTTTCACTCTTGTTGCCCAAGCTGGAGTGTAGTGTCACAGTCTTGGCTCACCGCAACCACCACCTCCTGGGTTCAAGCAATTTTCTGCTTCAGTCTCCAGAGTAACTGGGACTACAGGCGCATGCCACCACGTCCAGCTAATTTTTGTACTTTCAGTAGAGAGGGGGTTTCACTATGTTGACAAGGCTGGTCTCCAACTCCTGACCTCAGGTGATCTGCCCACCTCGGCCTCCCAAACTGCTGGGATTACAGGCATGAGCCACTGAACCCAGCCTTATGGGATCTTTTTCTCTTTTTTTTTTTTTTTTTTTTGAGATGGAGTTTCACTCTTGTTGCCCAGCAAGGAGTACAATGGCACGATCTTGGCTCACTGCAACCTCCGCTTCCCAGTTTCAAGTGATTCTGCTGCCTCAACCTCCCAAGTAGCTGGGATTACAGGCATGTGCCGCCATTCCTGGCTAATTTTGTATTTTTAGTGGAGATGCAGTTTCTCCATGTTGGTCAGGCTGGTCGTGAACTCCTGACCTCAGGTGATCCACCCACCTTGGCCTCCCAAAGTGCTGGGATTACAGGCATGAGCTGGGATATTTTTAAAAAAACAAAACAACTCATGGCCTGGCATGGTGGCTCATGCCTGTAATCCCAGCACTTTAGGAGGCCAAGACAGGTGGATCACCTGAGATTGGGAGTTCAAGATCCGCCTGACCAACATGCAGAAACCCCGTCTCTACTAAAAATACAAAAGTTAGCCGGGTGTGGTGGTACCCACCTGTAATCCCAGCTACTCAGGGAAGCGGAGGTTGCGGTGAGCGGAGATCATGCCATTGCACTCCAGCCTGGGCAACAAGAATGAAACTCCATCTCAAAAAAAAAAAAAAAAAAAAAAAAAAAAACACTTCATGACTGAATTTTTCTTCTCTGATTCTCAACTAAGATTTGTTCACTCTCAGTGAAATTGCATTTTATTTAACAGTAAACATTAGTTATCATTTTAACTGATAAATTCTGAAATGATATGTTATCAACATAGCAAATTGTGTGTTTTGAAGAGCATCTGGGGTTTCGCTCACAAATCAAGGCCTCCCTTTTAGAAGGTGCTCACTATTGTTCCCTGTCTAGTGCACGGGGGTGCTACGGGGAGAAAGTGGCATATTAAAATGCGCGGAGAGACAAGACTTGGCATCCAGTAGACACAGCTCTTCATTAGAAGTTACATCAGTGATTTCTCCCTCGAAGACCTGAGAAATTGATGTATTCGAATCTCCATCTTTGATCCACAAAATCAGTAGTTAATTCTGAGCAGTCCAAACAGAAATATTAGTTAGAATAACTAAAAATAGTGGGCGAGGTGGCACCAAGACGGCCAAGAGAAGCCAGCACCGGAATGCAGCTCCCAGCGAATGAGATGCAGAGGGCTAGAGAACATCAGGATTCCAAATGAGATGCCAGGCTCGTTTCTGTGGGACTAATTGGGCACTGAAATTAGGCCCAGGGAAGGAGCCACAGGGCGAGAGCTGCCAAGGGGGAAAATCAAGACTGGTGGGATGTGTGTGTGTGGGGGGGATGCGTCCCCAGCTGAAACGTTCGGAGCCTCAGGGGACTTAACCCCCTCCGTGCTCCGGATCCTCTGCCTACCTCCTCCCTCCTGCAACCCAGGGTCCACAAGAGCCCTGCCTGCCAGACGGTGGGGCGCTGTGGGTAGTCGATGCAAATCTGTGCAGCAGCCAGGAATGGCAAGCTGTCACAGGGACCTGGGCCAGAGTTTGGACTATCGCCAGCAGGACAGACCATCCCCGAGAGGGAGGCAGAGTTGAAAGCAGGGAAATAGGCCATAAGGCCTGGCAGGCCCCACCTCCACGGAACTCAGACGGAAGCCCTCACTACAGAACTTGGCAGCAAATACATCAGCTTGACCCCAACCAGGAAGATCGAGCTCTGGGACAGCCGCCATTGGGAAGGCGGGGCCAATCTCACCTACAGACAAACTCCAGGGAAGGACCACCCACCCAACATCCTGACTGAGCCCGAGCGAGCCCAGCAGCGCCCTCTACAGGCCAAAAAAGATATAGCTCCAACTTCAACAGAAAACATTACTCAGAGACTCCTGAAATCACCAACCTCAAAGATTAAAGGGAGATAAATCCACGAAGATGGGAAAAAACAGCGCAAAAAGGATGAAACCATCAAAGAACAGAACACCTCTTCTCCCAGGAATCACAACTCCTCACTAACAAGGGAATAAAAAAAGACAGAGAATGAATCTGACGAATTGACAGAAGCAGGCTTCAGAAGGTGGGTAATAACAAACTTCTCTGAATTAAAAGACCATGTTTAACCCAATGCAAAGAAACTAAGAACCTTGAAAAAAGGTTAGACAAAATGCTAACGAGAATAAACAGCTTAGAGAAGAACATAAACGACTTGATGGAGCTAAAAACAACACAAGAACTTTGCAAGGCATACACAAATTTCAAAAGCAGAATCGATCAAGCAGAAGAAAGGATATCAGAGAGAGAAGATCAAATCAATGCAATAAAATGAGAAGGCAAGATTAGAGAAAAAAGAGTGAAAAAAGAATGAACAAAGCCTCCAAGAACTATGGGATTATGTGAAAAAACCTAATCTATGCTTGATCGGCATAGCAGAATGTGATGGGGAGAATGAATACAAGTTGGAAAACACTCTTCAAGATATTATCCAAGAGAACTTTCCCAACCTAACAAGGCAGGCCAACATACAAATCCAGGGAATACAGAGAACATCACAAAGATATTCCTCAAGAAGAGCAACCCTCAGGCACATAGTTGTCAGATTCACCAGGGTTGAAATGAAGGAAAAAATCCTAAGGGCAGCCAGAGAGAAAGGTCGGGTCACCCACAAAGGAAAGACCATCAGACTCACAGTGGATCTCTTGGCAGAAACCCTGCAAGCTAGAAGGGAGTGGGGCCAATATTCAACATTCTTAAAGAAAAGAATTTTCAACCCAGAATTTCATATCTGGCCAAACTAGGCTTCGTAAGTGAAGGAGAAATAAAATCCTTTATGGACAAGCAATTGCTGAGAGATTTCGTCGCTATAAGACCTGCCTTACAGGAGCTACTATACGAAGTGCTAAACAGGGAAGAGAACGACCAGTACCAGTCACTGCAAAAACGTACCAAATGGCAAAGAATAATGACACAATGAACAGCCACGTCAATTAATGGGCAAAACAACCAGCAGTAACAAAATGGCAGGATCAAATTCAAACATAACAATATTAACATTGAATGTAAATGGCCTAAATGCCCCAATCGAAAGACATAGACTGGCAAACTGGATAAAAAGTCAAGATCCATCGGTGTGCTGTATTCAGGAGACCCATCTCACATGCAAAGAATCACATAGACTCAAAATAAAGGGATGGAAGAAGATTTACCAAACAAATGGAGAACAATAAAAAGCAGGGTAGGAATCCCAGTCTCTGATAAAACAGACTTTAAACTAACAAAGATCAAGTGATTCTCCTGCCTCAACCTCCCAATATCAAAAGAGACAAAGAAGGCCATTACATAATGGTGAAAAGATCACTGCAACAAGAAGAGTTAACTATCCTAAATATTTATGCACCCAATGCAGGAGCACCCAGATACATAAAGCAAGTTCTTAAAGACCTGCAAAGAAACTTAGACTCCTGCAAATAATAGTGGGAGACTTTAACACTCCACTGACAATATTGGACAGATTAACAAGACAGAAAGTCAACAAGGCTATCCAATACTTGAATGCAGATTAGGACCAAGCGGACCTAATAGGCATTTATGGGACACTCCACCCCAAATCCACAGTATACACATTCTTCTCAGTACCACATTGCTATTACTCCAAAACTGACCACATAATTGGAAGTAAATCACTCCTCAGCAAATGCAAAAGAACGGAAATCATAACAAATAGTCTCTCAGGCAACAGCACAATCAAATCAGAACTCAGGATTAAGAAAAGCACTCAAAACTGCACAATCACATGGAAACTGAACAACTTGCTCCTGAATGACCAATGGATAAACAATGCAATGAAGGCAGAAATAGAAATGTTCTTTGAAACCAACGAGTATGAAGACACAACATACCAGATCCTATGGGACACATTTAAAGTGTCTAGAGGGAAATTTATAGCAACAAATGCCCATGTGAAAAGTGAGGAAAGATCTAAAATCAACACCCTATTGTCAAAATTGAAAGAGCTAGAAGAGCAAGATAAAAAATCTCAAAAGCAAGCAGAAGACAAGAAATAACTAAGATCACAGCAGAACTGAAGGAGATAGAGACACAAAATGCCCTTCAAAAAATTAATAAATCCAGAAGCTGGTTTTTTGAAAAGATCAACAAAATAGACAACTAGCTAGACTAATAAAAAAGAAAAGAGAGAAGAATTGAATAGAAGCAATAAAAAAAATAAAGGGGAGATCACCACCAATTCCTTGGAAATACAAACTACGATCAGAGATTAATACAAACAACTCTATGCACATAAACCAGTAAATGTAGAAGAAATGGATAAATTCCTGGACACCTGAACATTCCCTTTAAAAACTGGCACTAGACAAGAATGCCCTCTCTCACCACTCCTATTCAATATAGTATTGGAAGTTCTAGCCAGAGCAATCAGGCATTTGTGTTGGTTCCAGGTCTTTGCTATCATAAACAGCACGGCAATGAATATACATGTGCATGTGTCTTTATAATAAAATGATTTCTAATCCTTTGAGTATATGCCCAGTAATGGGATTGCTGGGTCAAATGGAATTTCTGTTTCTAGATCCTTGAGGAATCGCCACACTGTCTTCCACAATGGTTGAATTAATTTACACTCCCACCCACAGTGTAAAAGTGTTCCTTTTTCTCCACATCCTCTCCAGCATCTGTTGTCTCCAGATTTTTTAACGATTGCCATTCTAAGTGGCTTGAGATGGTATCTTAATGTGGCTTTGATTTGCATTTCTCTAATGACCAATGATGATGAGCATTTTTTCATGTTTCTTGGCCACATATTTGTCTTCTTTTGAAAAGTGTCTGTTCATAGCCTTCACCCATGTTTGAATAGGTTTGTTTGACTTTTTTCTTGTAAATCTGCATTGGTTCTTTGCAGATTCTGGATATTAGCCCTTTGATGGGTAGATTGTGAAAATTTTTTCCCATTCTGTTGGTTGCATGGAATACTATGCAGCCATAAAAAACAATGAGTTCGTGTCCTTTGTAGAGACATAGATGAACCTAGAAACCATCATTCTTAGCAAACTGACACAAGAACAGAAAACCAAACACCGCATGTTTTCACTCATAGGTGAGTGATGAACAATGAGAACACTTGGGCACAGGGAAGAGAACACTCATATGGCTAGGCAGGATGGGAGGGAAGGGGGTCACAGTGGGGGAGGGCAGGGAGGATGGGGAGGGATAACACAGGGAGAAATGCTTGATGTAGGTGATGTGGGGGAGGGGAGGGAGACAGCAAACCACTGTGGTATGTATGAACATACACAACAATCCTGCAGGATGCACGACGTGCACATGTACCCCAGAGCCCAAATACAATTTTAAAAAAATGGTGACTAAAATGCCTCAGTGTGTGATAAAATAATTTTTCTTTTTGAAATTAGGATTCCTGTCAGCTTTTTGAGGGCAATATCTGTACCCATGTCTCCTGAGTTTTACATGTGCAGTACCTAACACATGGCAAAAAGGCAACAAATAATTGCTCCATTATTAAATAATTTAAATCACTTAATTCAACAAATAAATATTTATTTAACTGAAACCCAGCATATTCTCAAAACCCAAAAGAAAACCAGCGCTTTTAATTTCATGATGATTAACTGGTGCCACTCTCTGCTCTGTTTACATGTTTGTGAACCAGGAGCTTCGATTCTTTGATGAGTGAATCAGCAAAAATGCAGTTTCAAAATGTAGTATTTTCTAGTCCTCACAGGCTCTCTTTCAAGTTGGTAGTGTTATTAGCTCAATATCAATAGGGAAACTGAGTCCCCAAGTGGTTAAGAAATGTACCCAAGGTTACAGATCAAGTAAGTGGCAACATTGGAATTTGCATCCTCTCCAACTCTTGAATTTCTGCTTCCATCCACAAAGCTTTACTCACTGCCTATTCTAATCTCTAATCTATACTATTGTAGTATGAAAGAGGAATGGTCTTTTTAAAATAATTAAATTTCCTATTTTATACTCAAACATGGAGACATGCACTCTCAGATATCAAAAATAATATGCTGGGAACCCTATTCAAAGCCACTTTTGAAAATGACATGGAAAGGCATTACTCTAGGTGCACAGGTTTTGTTCCTGACAGTTCTGTGGCAATGACACCACACCTCGTATTACATCACACCATCTAGGTGTGAGAGGTCCCGAAAGGCAGGATAATGTGATGAGGCAGCAACTCGTGTATCTTGAGATAAGCTCACCATAAAATCAGGCACAAAGTTCTCATTCCAACATAAACACAGCAGACAAGGGAATGTTTCTGGAAAAGCTTGCAAGATTCAAAATCTTGTTTTTGTGACCCACCTCATTGCCTCTGAATAATTGATCAAATGACAAGAATAATTCTTCAAGTCACCACTAAACATTGGAGGACTGTGCCAGGACCAAGTGTGTAGGAAGCCACTAGATAAGAAAATTCAGGATTTTCTCTCTTCCTACTTGGAAAAAATTTAAAAAAAATTGTTCACAAAGTTTATATATAAGAATCCCAGAACATTCTTGAAACCTAAAAAAAAATAATGTTTGTCTTGATGATGGTCAATATGGTCAATCATTTCTATTCTCTTGTCTGTTTACAAATCTGTTTATCAGGAGACTTGAATTCTCTCTATTATGTCAATGACAACCAAGTGGATATTCCAGTTCCAAACTTCTCCCTGGGACTTTAGAATCGTGACTCTAACTGCCTCACTCACCTCTTCACTTCTTAACCAAAGAGGCATCTCATACTTAACACGGCCAAAGCAAGACATCTCCCCCAACTCCATCCCCTTTAAGCCAATTCTTCTCAGTCTCTTTCATCTCCATAATGTAATTCCAGTTTCTCAGCCACTTTGGCCAGCATTTGAAAACATATTCTTGATTCCTCTCTTACCCTAAATCCACACCTCCAATCTGTCAGCAAATCCCATGAATTTACCTCTGACACATAAACGGAAATCCACCCATGTTTCTTTCTTTCCACTGCTAACGCCTTCTCTGAGCCTCCAGTAACTTTAGCCTGGACAACAGTGACTATTTCCTAACTCATCTCTCAGCTCCTACTTCTGATTCCCTATAACCTGTGCTTTGCAAAGAAGCCTGGAGAATCTTTTAACAATGCCCATTAGATTGTGTCCCTCCCAACTAAAACCTTTCCCTGGCTTGTCATTGCTGTGTAGGGAGCTCATTCTCCTATGTGGTTGGGACTTTGTCTTTTTCTTTGCTGTTGGTTCACTGGACTCTCAGCACAGCCCACAGATCTAGGTTCTTATCTTGGGGACCTTTCTTTGGGACCAGGGCTGTACTCCACTCCACCCCAGGGCCCTTTGAACCAGCTATGTCCACCACCAATGAATGCCTTTCCTCTCTTTGGTGTGACCTCTCCTTTCTCATTCAAATCTCAGCATCCTTGTCACCTTCTGATCATCCAGCCTACAGAAGTCTACTTGCTATCACATCAGTCTATGTTTTCCTTTGATCACTCAATTTTGTCTTCTTACATACTAGAAATTGTGTTCCAGGGGATACAAGATCCTACTGCCTGCTTTCCTCTGAAGCCTGGCATATAATAGGTGCTTAAAAATGACTGCCTGAATAAATGAATATAAAAAATGTGTTAGACAAACTACCAAAAACAAAAGATAAATCTATCAAGGAGACCACATTAATCTCCCTCTTGAACTTCTACAGGGCAGCCATACCTAGGTTCAGAGTTGGCACAGCCCAGCTGATTACAACCACATCATAGAGTACCAGGAACTTTCCAGAATCTTTATTCACTTTAATGATTTAAATAAATATGTGCTGTGAATTAAAAGCATTAAAAATATTCATGCCCTTTGACTCAGTAATTCTATTTCTGGGAATCCATCCAAAGGACATAATCCAAAAATATGTAAATGCTTTATACAAAAACTTATTCACCACAGGAGTACTTATAATAGAAAAAAACACACACGAAAAAACTAGGAACAATGTGTTTGCCCTACAATAGAGAAATGATTCAAGAAACTGTGATATGTCCACCAGAAAGAAAACAGGAATCTTTAAAAAATAATGTTCACACACGGTTTAAAATAACACAAGTACATTCTTACATGATAATATAAAGTGAAGAAAATTTACAGACAAACAGAGCAGTGGGCAGAAGGAGAACCAAGATACAGACAGAAGCTTGTGTGGAAAATGAGTATCTGGTAGATGTGGAATTGCCTGGTAGTGAGGTCGAGAAGAACTATTTGATGAGAAGTGTTAACAAAATTGCCTTTTCATGTACAAATAATAATGAATGAGGTTATGGCTCACATAACCAAGCATGAGGTCCAGAGGAATTAAACATGTAAATAAAGAAAACCAAAATTTTCAAACTACTAGAAGAAAAGGTAAGAGGATATCTGTCTTTATGACATCTGAACGGGGCAATGCTGTAAACCGTCAGTCTCCAGCCTTTTGGCACAAGAGACTGGTTTCATGGAAGACAGGTTTTTCATGGACACTCTGGGGGATGGTTTCAGAATGATTCAAGTGCACAACACTTACTGTGCACTTTAGTTCTATTATAATTACATTCTAATATGTAATGAAAAAATTATACAACTCACCATAATGTAAAATCAGTTGAAGCCCTGAGCTTGTTTTCCTGCAACTAGACAGTCCCATCTGCGTGTGACGGGAGACAGTGACGGATCGGATCATCAGGCATTAGATTCTCATAATGAGCGCACAACCTAGATGCCTCACATGTGCGGTACACAGTAGGGCTCATGCTCCTGTGAGAATCTAATGCCGCTGCTGATCTGACAGGAGGCGGAGCTCAGGCAGTAATGCGAGTGATGCGGAGCGGCTATAAATACAGGTGAAGCTTTGTTCACTGACCTGTCGCACCCCCTGCTGTACAGCCCAGATCCTGTTAGGAACCCATACTCACCTCCATTTCTACAGTTGCAGTATTCCTTTTTTATATCACTTTTTTTTTTTTAAAGAGAAACAGGGTCTCACTCTGTCATCCAAGCTAGACTGCAGTGGTGTGGTCATAGCTCACTATAGCCTCGAACTGGACACAAGCGATGCTCCCGTCTCAGCCTCGAGGGCAATTAGTCAGATGCAATGCTCTCATTCCACACATTCTCCCACGTTTTCTCAACCATCCCTTGTTCATTCCTCAAGGCTTCCACCGTGTCCTGCCTTGATCCTGAGGCCTCTCACACCTTCAGACCTGCAGAAAAGTCTCCATTTTCTAGACTGAGAGATATGTTTTTTAAAACAGTGGAAACCTCATGGTGATTATTCCTACAATACTATGTTTTTATTTGATTTTACATCATGTCCAGTTATTATACTTTTATGTCCCAGCAATTAGACTGTGCACTCCGTGGGCAGAGACGTTATCTTCTTTGGGTTGTTGTTTGTATTCCCGTTGCTTACCTGGCACTTATTTATTGTGTAATTATGAGCCAAACAATGTGCGTCATCTAAGTCAAGCTTTTGAGTTACGTTATCAGAGAGGTAAATTATTATCCTTATTTTACAGGTGAAGAAAACCAAAGCCCAGAAAGGTTACTTAATTTTCTCAGAGTCACACAGCTGGAAGAGTTTGGAGTCAGTGATCAAAGTCATATAATCTGGCCTCATAACTCATCCCTTTGAACTGCTGGATGTGTTTGTGTGTGCATGTGTGTACGTGAGCAAGAGAAAGGGGACTATAGGAAAATAACTAGTAATAAAATATTGTAAAAATATACGTGTGCATTAATGCTCATCACTTCGTTGTTCACTAGAGCCAAGAAAAGGAAACAATCCAAATGTCTACCGACTGATGAGCAGATAAGGAAAATGTGGTCTATTCAGACAGTGGTAGACTAGGAGTAATGAAAGAAAGAAAATTTGGATACATGCTATATATAACATACACCTCAAAACATTATGCCAATGAGAGAAGCCAGTCACAAAAGACTGTATATTGTATGATTTCATTTACAAAAAGTGTCCAGAATCATGGCTCTTATTACCTATGTGATCTCAAACAAATGAACGAAGCTCTCTAGGCCTCTGTTTCATTATTTGTAAAATGGACATCATCATATCTCACTCTTAACTGTGAGGATTAAGCTATATAATGCATGGACCAGTGACTGAAATGGAGTAAATGCCCAACAAAGGACACTGTTACTAAGTGGCAGAGAAGGTTCTAAAGCTAGAATTGTTGTGGATATTAAATAATATATATCCATAATGCATCATACAATAAAGCCTACACACCTTGCTGCCAGAGAGCCTGGGTCTAGATGTCAATGTCATTATTCTTTGCTTTGTTGTTTTGGAAAAGTTACTCAGTCTCATTTGCCTTCACTGTAAAAAATGGTAACAATAAGCCTAGCTACCTCATAGTGCTATCATGAGAATTAAATGAACTGATTCATTAAAGTGCTTAGAACAGTGCCTGGCATGCAGTATGCATCAGTAATTTTTATCCATCATTATTATTATGGTTGTCAGTGACATTCAAGATGAGTTTTCCTATTCTCAGGAAATGTGTGATCCAATTAGCCGGGTCCTGACACACAGTGGACACGGCACTGACACTCACAGTATCAGTGCCACTTTATTGGATTAGAAACAGCATGCCCTCCTCTGTCTGTCTCCCTCATGAGAACTGAGACTGCAAACTCCTCAAGGGCAGGATCAGCGTTTAATTTTTCCTGTACCCTTTGTGCCTTGCATAGTGTCTGACTGCGAAAGAGCAAGGCCCTATCAGAGTGAGTTTTTAAAGCAGCCTGACTGAAGGGAAGCCTCTACTTTGCATACCAACCTCAAATCCACAGTTGCACATTGTTCAGGCTAATTTGCATCTCAGCATCTCAGAGAGCTCTCCATTTAGCTATTCAATTTGCTTCCTTGTCAACTAGAGATCACAACTTGCAAGAGAAAAGAGAGCTTTAGAAAATTGTGGCTTGCCTGCCAGCATCCATATTTAGATCAGCAGAACTTTTCACTTTCCCCCTTCCATCTCCCTGGAATTCAGGAAACTGGGTTCTAATTCTGATCCTGATACTTTGCCAGGTGACCTTAAGTAAGTCCAAATCAAAACATTTTCGGTTCAAAATGTCCTTAGAGGGTGTGGTTGGACCTCAGTTTCCCCATCTGTCAAATATAAGGACAATTTTAAGGGTCCTCCCAAAGGCACCCCACTAGAACATTCACTTCTTTAAGAATGTGTTGTTTACTGAGAGAACCTACCCACTTTCCCCACTCTTGCCTTCAGTGAAAGCATTTTTGGGGATCCTGGTGAGGGATAAAGTGGAGACACATCACAACCAAAGGATATAAAGGAAAAAATTTCTAAATTCCATCTCTTCCAGAGTCCAAGGAGAGTTTCCATAGGGATGGCAAATGGATTTCACCCCCAAGTGGCCTCTGTGATGGAATGGGGTAGTTACCTAGGATTCTGAATTCATTCGTGTATTCAGAAATATGTTCTGAGTACCTACTTTGTGCAAAACACTATTCTAGATTACTGATAATGCAGTGAACAAAAAAGACACAAATTCCTGTCCTTGTAGACCTTGTATACTAGTGGATGAAAAATAACAAAAAAGATAAATGAAATATGTCATTTATTAGATAGCATTAGGTGTACAGGAGAAAAGCAGTAAAGCACAAAATGGGGATATGAAATATAGGGGTGGGGAAGAAGTAAAATTTAGGTGGGATAACCATGGAAGGCGTTGCAGGGAACATCTCTTTAGAGCAGGGCTTCTCAACCTCAGCATCACAAACATTTAGAGCTACCCAGGTCTTCACCGTGGGGTGTCCTGTGCCTTGTAGAATGTTCGGCAGCATCTCTGCCCTCTGCCCACTAGAGGCCAATAGAACCCCTTCAGTTGTGAAAACCAAAAGTGTCTCCAGACATTGACAGATGTCCTCGGGTCAGGGGGACAAAATTGTCCCAGGCTAAGCACCACTCATAGAATAAAATCCTGAAGAATGGGAGGGAGGGAGTCAGACAGACAGGGGTTTCGAAGGGTTCTATGCAGGCACTGGAAGTAGAGGGTGAACAGGAACAGCCTAGCCCCCTCCCACAGGCAACAGACATCAAATGTCCTCTCAATGACGATTAAATTACACCTGGGAAGAATGACATGAGGGAGGAGGATGCAGTGTTACAAGAGAGACCATGGGTACCCACATGGTCTGGGAGATGAGAAATGGCTTCCTGTGACAGTGACATGAGAAGGCTTGGTCAGCCGACATGAGGAAGCAGCAAGTATAACAGCCCTGAGATTGAAGGACCATGATGCATTTAAGGGACTGAAATCCAAGCATTGGAAGCTGGAGGTGGGAGGCTGTGGATGAACCTGGGGAAGCGCCAGGGCTTGAACCTCCATGCAGAATGTGGCAAAGCCAAACAAGATGTAGGTTCTCTTCCTACAAGCAATGGGATCTCATAGAAAGGTTTTAAGGAGGCCTGCGTCATGATCATTTTAGTGTTCTAGGTCCCTCCCTTAAGGAGATCAAGTAACCTCCACTCCTTAATAGCTGTGTGACTTTGGGTAAATTCCTTCTCTCTTCTGGCCTCGATTTCCTTATCTGTAAAATGGGGATAGCAATCATATCTACTGCATGGGTTTATTGTGAAGATGAAATGAGATAATATATGCCCGGCACTTAGAACAGGGACTGCGACACAGAGCATAATCAGTAAGTCTCTTAGTCTTCATTCATGGCACTCTTAAACAAATCTTAGCTATCATTTTCTTTTCTTTCTCTTGAAAGCTTACCAATGCCTGACTGGGATTTATTACTGGTGTAGCTGTCCTATTCAACCCTGTGCCTGCCCTGCCTTCCTCCCCCATCCCTCTCCACCCCAGGACAGTTCATGCCTCTGCTCCCGGAGATCTGCATTTCCACTTCTATGACACCACCTGGTTGCCAGCTTCTCAGCACACCTGACTTTATATTCTCTATCAGTAGTCCTTATTGGGCACACATATTCGATCTGAAAACTGACGGCAAAGAGGTCTTCTCCATGCATGAATGCTTTAAGGTCCAGCATTGGACCTTAGCTCTCAGACTTGCCTTGGGAATGTCTCCTAGAACAATCAACTGTTCCCTTTGAGGACCATCAAACCATTCTTCACCCAACTCACACACACACACACACACACACACACATACACACACACATACACACATGCACATGCACACACGCGTACGTACACAAGACAAATTTGCTTCCTCATAAGCTGTATCATGACCATGAAACTCGTCTCTATATAAAACTTTCTCCAAAATTCCCAGTCTGGTCCATTTCTGAGTCCACACTGCAGAGGCCCCTGACAGTCCTCACTTCACCTCCCCACTACCACTACCACCATCTCTCCACTGCTACCATTTCTCCGCTTATCACAGTCATGATCAAGAGTGTTTGTGAGTTAGTGTTTTTATGTCTCTCTTCCCCTCAGCCTTCAAGAAGACAAGGTCAGTGCTCATTTCTTGTTGTATCCTCATTATTTGGAGCAGAGTTTGACGCATAGTAGAAGCTCAATTACTATCTGTTGATAGAAAAATAATATTAGCTCTCCATTTTGAAGTGCTTTCTCCCTCTCAGGTACATGACATGCATTATTACATATGGTCTGATCATCACAGCTATTTAAGGGTATATAATATTATCATCATCTCCATTTTACAGATTAAGAACTGAGACTAGCAAGGCTTAGTGACTTGCTCAGGATCACACAGGTAACTGTATAACAAAGTTAACCTAAGTTTTAGTATCCTTGGATGTAAAGTTAGAGAACTAAACTAGCTTTTGTTTAAGGGCCCTTCCAGTTCTAATATTAAACCTAGAAAATCTGACTCTCAGGCCAATGTTCTTTCATTCCTATCTCATTGTCTCCCTATAACTCAAAAGAGGACAATTTCGGGACAAATGCATTTTTTTTCACAAACCTCACTTTACTTCTATCTTGTGTTCTTTTGTTCAGGGAAACACTGGGGAATGAATGACTTAGCCTGGTCATATAGCTGTGGGAGGCACTGAGCTGGAGGGGAGCCTCCACACAACTTGGCTTTGGGGGCCTGGGATTTGAACTTGTGCCATCACCACTGGCAGGATGCCTCGCTGCTGCTCAGATGAGCAATGGTTATGCAATTTGCTTCCCCCCCTAAGTGCACCACAGGCTGTCTGATCGCCTTGAAAACGCTCTCATTTAAGAATCTGTCTTTTTTTGAAGCAGAGTGTCATCTAAAACCTTTTATGGCTTTATGGGAAACTAAATGCACTTTCGAAGCATGGCTGGCCTGGGTCTGCCTGCAGATCTTTTTCACTCATACTAGGTATTCACAATAGAATGACACTGGGTGGCAAGTTAAGTGGCGCTGCTGTTAACCCCACACCACCTTGGCCAATGAGAAGACATGGAACACACCAATTCTGTCTTTTGGGAAGGAGTGGGAAGGCCCGGGTTGAGTAACCTGTAGAAAATGGAGGGCCACAAAAGACATGGCTGTGTCCTTATATCTTTGAAGGTCTTTTTTTAAAAGAGATTAATTTTTAGGGCTCTCAAGTGGTAAACCAGTCCTAATGCTGAGTAGTCAATGGAAATAGGTGAATACAGCAAGTGAGTTTTCCCTTTCCACTGGTCAGTTCAGTTGACTGAACGCAATGCTGTCCACATGTTCCAGGAATCAGTTGGGTGTCCACTGGAAATCACAAGCAAAGTCTCACCATTCTTAACTTGTCATGATAATTGCACCAGTAGAAATTTGAAATTACTTTTGACTTTTTAAATTTTCTTCTCCAAAATGCAAATACTTCTTTCTTTTTTCTATTTGTTTTATTGAAACTGTTAAAATGTGAAAATATGGCAGCATCTGTATTTGCTCTAACTGGGCTTATTTACTTACTTGTTCACACATTTAACAACTTTCATCGACTAGACTGCCCTTTCACACACACGGGGGATAGAGATTAGTAAAAACTCTCATGCAGCTCTAAGTCTAGAGCAGGTGGCAAACAACAAACACACAGGTGAATAAAACCAAGAAAATTATTATTAGTAATAAGTTGTATGAAGAAAATGGACTGAGACTACACTGAAGAAAGATGATTTGTTTTTAAAAATATTTTATTATTTTTTTGAGACAGACTCTTACTCTGTCGCCCAGGCTGGAGTGCAATGGTGCAATCTCAGCTCACTGCAACCTCCGCTTCCCAGGTTCAAGCAATTCTCCTGCCTTAGCCTCCCAAGTAACTGGGATTACAGGCACCTGCCACCACGCCCAGCTAATTTTTGGTAGAGGCAGGGTTTCACCATGTTAGCTAGACTGATCTTGAATTCCTGACCTCAAGTGATCTGACTGCCCCAGCCTCCCAAAGTGCTGGGATTACAGGCATGAGCCACCACGCTAGGCCAAGATGATTTCTTTTAGATAAAGATGGCTCCACAAGGCCACCAGAGGAGGTGACACTAAGGTTAATTGACGAATGCAAACCATGGAGAAGCTGTATTTGTGTATCAGTGGAAATAAATGCATCTCTCTCCAGACCCCAATCCAGTATTTTCTCTCCATTTCACAACTTTGTTAGCTCTGTGTTGGGTATTTCAAAAATTTTTTTTTTGGTACAACTCAAAAAACGTTTCTTGAAAACACTTTTCATGTGTCTTGAATTAGGCTAAACACATTTTTACTTTTTAAAATTTAATGAGTACATTAACTCTAAGTGGTAAGAATTGATATTAGCAAGCAATGGCCACTTGGAAGGTTAAGCAATTTCTCTGCAGTGAGATGTCTAATAAAGGCTAGAGCCCAGACTTGGACTCTGGGCTGTTGGATTCCCATGCTGGTCATCTTTCCACTGAACCCCATTGTTTGAATCCTTCTGGGCATCGCTGGGATTTAGAGTTGCTTGGTAGTAGCTAAGCCCCTCTCTATTAAAGAGACTGACTCTTTCCATGACTCTGGTCCTCTGTTTGGACTTCAGGGACTTGATCCCCATTACTAAGAGGAGCTAAGATGGTGGCGGAACTATGATTTGAAAGGAAGCCTGAGAAGAATGAAATAGAATAAGGATGCCACAGATCAGAAGCCAGGCTGGGGCACAAGAGTGGCTTGGGCAGCAAAAGACGTGGGGCTAGGATCTTAAGGGCCATACAGAAGTGAAGGCAGTGTCACGCGCGGCAGTTTCTTTAGCTGCTCCGCTGTACTTGAGAATGAGTCTTCATGGAGTAACTCCAGGAGGAGCACTTAACTGGCATATGCCTGGGTGGGACACAGATCAGACTTTGAGTTAGAAAATAAAGCCAGAAAAGATGAGTATGAGCCCTCAGCTGAGGGAGTCTGGAGGACAGAAGGCACGAACAGTGAGGAGGGTCACCAGCCAGCCACTGACCTACTTTGTTCCTCTTCCTCTGGTAGATGGAATAGATCATGGGGATAACTATATGGGTCACTCCTCATACTTTGATGCACCCAAATGCTTAGCGGAAATCCATCAGAAAACTGGTGCTCAACAAAGTAACTTTTTCAGTATAAGAGTAAGGTGTAGCCAACTGTACTGGACCCAAGGGTGTCACCTGCCCCTTCCCCTATAATTCATGTCTGCCTGGAATCTCAGAATGTGACCTGATTTGAAAATAGGGTCCTTGCAGATTAATAGGTTAAGATAAGGGTGGTCCCTAATTTGATGACTGGTGTCCTTATATAAGAAGCAGAGACAGACACACAGGCACAGCATGTAAAGATGGAGGTAGAGGTTGGAGGGGTGCCAAGCGTTGCCACAAAAACCCATGAGAAACACATGGAACAGATTCTTCCTCAAAGCTCTCAGAAGGACCCAAGGCTGCTGATGCTTTTCTTCCAGCTTTCTAGACTCCAGAACTGCGAGAGGGTGAATTTCTGTTATTTCAAGCCACCAGTGTGTGATGACTTGTTGGGGCGGCCTAGAAAACAATTTACCCATCTACTTAACTGTGAGGAGCACTGACTTCCATACTATTGCAAACCTCAGGCCAGGTATCATTGCTCTGCCAAACTCTGGCTATGCCTTCATACCCTAATGTGTTCCTCATCTCACTTTACGCTGCGGTACTCTTTCCTTCTCTCTCTCCATCTCCACTCTGAATTCCTTGTGGGCAGAAATCAGATGTAATTCATTGCTCTTTCTCCAGCTCTTGGAAGATACTTGGCGCTTAACAAATGTTGAAAGAAGGAATGAATAAAATAAATACATCTTGACCAACACAGTCTTCCTGAAGACTCACAAACCCCAAGCAACCTGGCGTTTTATTTATCCATTCCACTGATAAATTATTAAGTGCCTACTCGATGCTCGCAGCTGTGCCAGGAGTTGGGAACATAGTGATAAATAAGAAGACAAAAATCCTGTTTTCTTGAACCTTATTATCTAGAGGGAAAATAGTAGAAGGTGGCAGATAAGCCCAGCAGACAAATACATGGGTGTATTATTGGTGTAGATAACTTTGGAAAATGAGAAATACTTGAAAGAAAATAAAACGGAATAATACTTAGAGTGTCTGGATTTACTTTAGTTAAATGGTGCTGGAAAAGACCTCATCTCCAGGAGATGACATTTGAACTGAGACCCAAATAATGAGGGCTCATATCCTCAAAGATGTGAAGGACGAAGCATACAGGCAGTAGGACAGCTAGTGCCAAGGCGCAAAAGCGAAAGTTAGTATAAAGTGCTTAGAAAACAGAAAGAAGCAGGAGGCTGAGGCAGGAGAATTGCCTGAACCCAGGAGGTGGAGGTTGCGGTGAGCCAAGATCGCACCATTGCACTCCAGCCTGGGTAACAAGAGTGAAACTCCATCTCAAAAAAAAAAAAAAAAAACGAAAACAGAAAGAAGGTTTGTGAACCAGAAACAGGGGCCTGAGGGGAATGGGATGATATCAGCAGGACAGACTGTCCCTGCTTCGTGGTCTGAGGCTGGAAGAGCTCCAAGTCATAGAAGAGTGGCTTATATGTTTCTGTTGCAAGGAACGTTGTTTACAATTACAATTACAGATGTTTATGGTCGGGAAGGGAGAGCCCCATGGATGGCCAAATTCCGCATAAGGAAGGATGCATGTTCTCACCAAGGCCAAGAGAGCAAAGCTAGGCCTTGCATTTTCTCCTCATGAAATCACAGAAGGCCTGAATGGCCACCCACAGAGTTTGTCCTCACTTGGTGCCATTCATGCCTGGCTCTTGCTTTGTTTAAAGCATCATTTTCAAAAAGGCAAGGCAGAGCTGACTTATGGAGACCATGTCTCTGGCTGATATTAGCCATCAGTTGTATAAGCTTTGCAGCCGTACTGTGTCCTGCAGTTTGGTGGCAGGGATGTGAGGAGTAGCCTCTCATTACATGGTTGTTTTCTTTGCCCTTGGTTTTTACATTTTCATTAAATCATATATGTTCCTAATTGCTTCCTCATGGCCAAAGTGCCCCTTGATTGGAATTCTGTGGGAAAGAGAGTTTGCATTATTAAATAGTGTTTCTAAACTTATTTCAGTGGTTTTTGGTTTCCTTCCCCTCCGAATTCTGCTTCTTTAAAAAAGTTTTTAATTTGTTGCAATATATTCGCTTACTTCGTACTAGAATTGCTCTCCAAGTTTCTACAATCGTGTGGAAACTGTAATTCCCTTTATTACTGCAGAATTACTTTTAGCCTTCAGTTAAGATGACTGGACAAGAATCAGATTATGCAGAATTAGTATGTATTTTGCATAGTGCATTGCCCCTGCTGCCAGGGGCTCCCTTTGCTTGCTAACTTGTTGTGTGATTTTTAAAATAATGAGATTTAAAATAATCGGCGCTTCATCTCACGTAAGCATCATGGTACCCTGGGGCAGAAGTAATCCTCATAGGAAACAAACTCTCCTCTTCAGAGAGGTGAACTGACTTGTCCAAGGACATCCATGCAGAGCTTGTCAGAGCTACAAAGCCAACCAGGTGCCTGGAAATGCAAAGCCACTCTTGCACCTCACTCTGCTTCTGGAGTATAATTTTCTAAAATATAAGCAAACAGAAAAAGAAAAGGCTACTTCTGAGATGTTGGAACAAAACAAATTACACCTGGTGAAATGTTTCTGTTTCAGTGAGTTTTTTGCTGCACACTATTGATAATTAATGTCTCTTCTCAACCCGACCTAAAAGTTGTTCTAATTTTACTTAATACAGAAAAGATATAACATACCAGAGCTTAGACACACACCACCACATGAGTCAAGGTTCTTTCCTATGTTGTATATACACATATATATGGATTTGGCTTATGCAATTATGGAGACTGACAAGTCCCAAAATTTGCAGGGTGACTCAGCAAGCTGGAGACTCAAGAGGACCAATGTCTCAAGAACTAGGAGATCCAGAACTAGAAGATAAAGTCTGAGGTGAGAGAAGTGTAATGTTCTAGTTCAATCACTCAGGCAGGCAGTGTTGCTTCTTAATCAATCTTTTTGTTTTAATTTAAGACTTCAATTGATTGGGTGAGTCCCACCTAAACTCTGGAGGGCAATATGCTATACTCAGTCTACTGATTGAATGGTAATCTCATCTGGAAACACCCTCAGAGACACAAGCAGAATAATGTTTGGCTAAATGTCTGGGCACTCTGTGGCCCAGTAGAGTTTAACACATGTAATTAATCATCATGGCCAGGCACAGTGGCTCACACCTGTGATCCCAGCACTTTGGAAGGCCAAGGTGGGCAGATCATGAGGTCAGGAGTTCGAGGCCAACATGGCGAAACTCCATCTCTACTAAAAATAAAAAAAAATATTTTTTAAAGTAGCCAAGTGTGGTGGTGCATGCCTGTAATCCCAGCTACTCTGGAGGCTGAGGTAGGAGAATTGCTTGAACCAGGAAGGTGGAGGTTCCAGTGAGCCGAGATTGCCAGTGCACTCCAGCCTGGGTGATAGAATAAGATGGGAGGTGGGGGGGAGGAAGGAAGGAAGGAAGGAAGGAAGGAAGGAAGGAAGGAAGGAAGGGAGGGAGGGAGAAAGAAAGAAGAAAGAGAAAGAAAGAAAAAGAAAGAAAGAGAGAAAAGAAAGAGAGAGAGAGAGAAAGAAAGAAAGGAGAGGGAGAGGAAGGAAGGAAGGGAGGCAGGAAGGTAGGGAAGGTGGGGGGGGGGAGAGAAAAGAAATTAACCATCATAATGACCCAAATTTGGATTTTGCTTTTATAGTTTGCTAGTTAAATGGCCTTGGTCAAATTACTAAACCTTTCTGAGTCTTACTTTCTTCATCTTTACATTGGAAATAGTAGTATCTACCTACTAAGACTACTGTAAGAATTAGGTGACATAGTTTTGTCAAGTATCTAGCACACTTCCTGGCCCAGAGGAAATGCTCAATAATTGTTTGTTATTTATTATTATTATTTTCACATTATTATGATAACAATAAATTCAGGAACACACAAACAATGCTTTTGTGTGTATTTTCACATATATTATTTGTTGCATATTTGAGTCTAAACATTTTTTCTTAATTTTGGCAATTAGAACTTTTATTCAAAACAGAAGTCTAACACTGGAAGTTGGAAGGGTCATATGTATATTACGGCTTCGGTGCTTACTTACTGGGTGATTTTGAGTAACTTGTTTAACCTCCTCAGCCTCCTATACAAAACCATCAGTCCTGTTGATTTCACCAGCTTGGTGTAAGGATCAAATAAGAATCTATACATGACATAACTTTGCATGCATCAATCCCTCCAACAGACACTGATTGGGCTGAGGAGGAGGCACCTCCTTTGTGCCAGGTGCCACACCAGGTGCTGGCATTTCAAGTAGAGCTGGATGGAGTTGCCTCCACTAAAGCAAGCCCACCAGACAAACCTATAACTGAAATTCAGGTCAATCAGCTTAGGGATTTTTAATTTTCATGGCCCCTGTTGACATCCACTTCGTCTTCTGCATCTGTATGAGGGAGTGTAATGAGATATAATGGCCAACTGCATTCATGGAAGTCCCTTCTCCTTGGTATTGATGAGCCTGTTATTATAGGAGCCCTAACTCACTTCTGAGAGCCCTCCCTTCCAATGAGATACGGACTATTGGGAACCAAGTCCATGGACAAGGATGGTAAAACTATAGCAGACAGGAAACCCCTTGGAGATGAAAGAGGAAAAGAGCACTAGTTTTAGAACCAGACAAATCAAAGTTAAAGCTTGATGATACTGTTTACAAGCTACTAGACCTTTGACCAATTATGAACCTCTACACCTCTGTTTCCTCATCTGTAGACTGGGACTGGTAATTCCACCTTGAAACTTTAGTTTAAAAGTTAAAGAAGAATGTGCGTATAGAACACTTAGCATAATAATTCATGAAGTAAATATTTAATAAATGTCAGTTATTATTAGGAAGAAAAGAAAGCTAAAATGTAAAGATGTGTAATATAGATCCCATCTTTTTTCTGCTGAAAATCCTTCAGTAACTTGCCAACCAGTGTAGAGTAAAAGGCAAAGCCTCTAGAATAGCCTACAAGGCCTTCTACCAGTCATCTGCTCCCCATCACATCTCTGCTCTCCTCTCCCTACACTCCCTTCCACACTCACTCCATTCCAGCCATCGCTCCCATGCTTGGACAAACAAATTACAGGCTACCTGAATGCCTTTGAAATTGCCAGCCATCCTACAGAAGACAGAACATCATAATGATGAAAGGAGTGGGCTCCAGGGTCATACCCCTGGGTTTGAATCCCAGCTCTGGCATAGGATTTCAACAACTTATTTAACATTTGTGTTTTAGTTTCTCATCTGTAGAGTGGAGATAATGATACTCCCACGTAACTCACTGAACTTGGCCTCTCTAAGTAAGCAAGGACTAAATAAGAACTGGCTGCATGGCTGCCTAGCTCATGTTATAGCAGCAGCATTCTACATACCTTGCATCTCATCTACACAGCACAGAGAACCTATCTATACATAGTGAAGGTGTTTCCAGATTAAATTAACCCCAGCGGATGCCTGAAACCACAGACAGTACTGAACCTGATACATACAGTACTATTTTTTTCCTATATGTACATACCTATGGTAAATGTATACATTAGGAGCAGTAAAAGGTTAACAATAACTAATAAAGTAGAACAATTATGACAATCTGCCGGTATGACTTCTCTTGCTTTGGGGGGACATTATTAAGTACAATAAGGGCTCCTTGCACACAAGCACCGTGATACCGTGACAGTGGATCTGATAACGAAGATGGCTAAGTGACTAACAGGGAGGGAGTATATATAGCATGAAGACATCAGACAAAAGGAGGATTCATATTCCAAGAGGGATGCTACTCAAAACAGCTTGGAATTTAAAACTCATAAATTCTTTATTTCTGGAATTTCCCATTTAATATTTTCAGACTGTGGTTGATTACAGATAGCTGAAACCATAGAAAGCAAAAACACAAATAAGAGGAGACTATTGTTGTCCCATTTTACAGATAAGAAAGCTGAAGCCAAGGGCCAATACGGCACATCCAGGACTCAGCTCCACCACTGACTGGCTTCAAAGATCTTTCTACTCTCTGTGTACCCCTAAATCTGTTCATACCCTCTCACTTTAGCTTCATATTTCAAAGTCACTAAAATATGGCCTCCAGGGGCATGGATTTGTATATTATCTCTGTAGGCCTCAGTTTCATAAAGGGGCCCTACATCTTTTTACTTGTCCAGTGAGCATGTATGAGCTAGAGAAGCCCCCCCTTTTACTCTATACAACAGAAGTCAAGTGGGCAGACTCCACCAAAGAGGAAGGGCACTCAGCCCCTGTTGGAGCAGCATTGCCTTGTGGTTATCTCATGAACAAGTCGGGTGACATCCTAAAAACACTTCTTCAGTGCCTTAAACTGTCCATACCTTCCTGTAGTACCCAACCTCCCAGTGAGTGAACTAATACCTATAAAGAGCATAGCACGGTGCCCAGCAGTCTGAGATCCTATAAGATCCTGGCCAAGTGTCCAGGCCCCCTAATGTAGGCAGAAAATGAGAGAGACAGTACAAGCACATGAGCACGTGTGTATAAATCATGGACACATAAGGTGCTGGAAAAATGGGGCACTAGGGCCTGGGCTTATGGGTAATCTCTGTATAGGAAGTGTTTTATTACCCACGTGGGTGACCAAGTACAAGAACAGAAGGTACAGACATGCTCAGAGGCAGGGCTTGGACGTTGAGCCTCTAGACAAGCCCATGTCCTAATTCTACTCGAAACATGGCCACATACAAGGGTCCTATGTTTCTCTCCCTGGGGATGAAAGACACCAATAGGCTAAATATGCTACAACATCAAAGAGGCCAATCAGGACCAAAATACTTCTTCATCATAACCCAATCACTGAGTGCCCACAGCCATCACTATAATGGCTACAAAAAATTAATTACTTATTTAAAGTCTCTGTCTTCAAGAGTCTTTTGACTTAAAATGTCAAATTAGGTGGACTACCAGCCAGCAGGGCAATATTCTTAAGACTTGTTACTAGGTCAGTACTCGTGGCAACAATGACTTAAGACATGCCTTTTACTAGTCATTCAACAATAGAGTCTATCAACACCATTAATGCTACACTGCACTACACAAATAGTAACAATGACAGTAATAATGACAATAGTAACTGCAAGACAGTTACTGTTACCTGAATACTTTTTACATGTGCCAAGTGCCAACTCCAAGGACTTTACATGCTTTGACCCATTAAGCCCCATCAACAACATCGTGAGGCAAGTCTTTTATTATCCCATTTTACAGATGAAGACTCTGAGGCTCAGAGAAAGGACCTTGCCCACGAGATGGGTTAGAAAGTGACAGTACCAGGATGCATGTCGATATGGGGCTTACGCCAAAGGCAAGCTCTTACCACCATCGCTCAGTCTCTTTCTCTAGCTTGCTCCACTCTCTGGATCTCAGATTTTGGACCTGCAAAATTATGGGGTCGTGAAGCAGAAAAAGTGATTTCTAAAGGAACACCTGGAACTCCAGCATTCCAGACTTCTAGACCATTCCTTAGTGGGAAATAAGAAACACCATCTCTTTCCAGGGATTCAGAGGCTAGTTCCAAGCATGAGGGTCTCCGTGAGCAACCTCACATGTTTTTCCTCTTCCCCTCCATAAAGAGCAATGGTTTAGGACCTAGAAATAGCTTCAGAGGCAGGGGTGGCCAAAGCTGTGTGAACCAAGAATACTGTGCATTTCCTTAAGCCTACCTCTGCTTATTCTGTCAGGTCATCAAGGTCGAGAGTGGAATCCCTTATCCAGAGAAGAAAGTTCAAATTCCTCAGCCCGACATTCAGGCCTTTCTGGGGTCTAATCGTAGCCTGCCCTAGTAGCCCACCACTCTCTCCTCCCTCAGTCTCCCAACAACTGTCTTCTCTGGCACTCTGCATCTGGTTTTATTCTCCCTAAAAATAACCATAATTTCAGGAGACAACCATTTCCTAGCTCACTGCTGCACTGGCTCCTGGGTATAGACTGTCCACACCCCTTTGCCCTACCACCCTTAAATACCCTCCATTCTCCCATAGCACCTAGATTACTACAGCGAGTGGGTAGGAGCTATTTTGTAATTGTTAATAATGGCATGCTTATAATAGTGAATGAAAGAAAAATAATATCAATTTATTTATATAGATATGTGTGTATGTATATATATTTAATAATCCCAATTCTGTAAAAATAAATCCTTTTTCTTAAAAGCCTGGAAGAAATTCTCTGGGAGATTCTCTGGGTGACCCAAAGAACTAAAGGTGACCCAAAGAACTAAAGGTGACCCAAAGAAAACGTCTGTCAGCCTGATAAACGTGGCTCCATCCAACAGTTAGTAATGCCCCAGGCCACAATTGCACCCTAGCAGAGACTGAAGCAGGTACCAACCAATGTTAGCCTTTCTCAAACACTTCCCAGGTCCAAGTTCAACTTCGGGCCAGGCCAGAACAAAGGAGGACTGGGTCAAATTCCCTGGGAGACTTGGTCATGCTCTGCTGAGAAACATAAGGCTTCCTGGTGAGGATGGATGCATCCCTGTAATGAGCAGTTGCAAGTGCCCATTCCGACTCTGTAAACAGGCCAAAATGTAATGTGGAAGCACCGCCTACTGTGGCTACAATGGCAGGGCAGCTGCCGCATCAGGGGAAAGCAGAGAAAACAATGTTCTGTAATGTCTCTGTGATAATAAGTTCTAGTCAAGCATGAGAAGTGGGTCCTGGGAAATGCATGGCAGATAGATAGGGTGGCGTGGACAACATAGTTGCTGGCTGGCTTGTAGGCTCACACTTGTAAGTCCGCCTGCTCCCCTCGACATACACCCACACCAGATCAGAGAATCACCCAAGCTTTCTACTTAGAAGGCTTAGCTCCTCTACCACTTCTCAAGAAATTCACCTTTCAGGGTCTGTTCCTGGAATCGCATTAGGTATTTTCGGTTATCCAGAAAGGTTAAAAACTCTTATGACCCTCAAACCAGCTTCATTTTCCTTCTTAAGTTTTGAAAACCAAACTCAAGAGACTCTCCCCAAAATGAATTATGCAGAAGATACGATAAGATGAGACTCTGCCTGCTGCTAAGGGACTCGCCTTAGAAAAACGTAATCAGATATTCATTTCCTGATATTAACAACCACTAAAAGGGAGCTCTGATTTCTGGAACAAATACCTTAAGAAGAAAGTTTAAACATATATATTTTAATTGAATTTCTTCCCAGCCAGAATTTAATTGACAGAATCCTGTATCCACCATGATCCACAGGCTCTATAACTCATAAGTCAGCCGATCTACCAGTAAGAATTTTCTAGGTTCTTAATCCTCTTATCAACCACTCAAGTTTCCAGGGAGACTCATTAGCAGAGCTGGCAAATGCTGTAGTCTGCATTGTTATCTACCACAAAACTTTTGAGCATCTGCTGTCTGTATGTTTATTTGTTTATTGTCTGTCTCATTTTAACCAGAATGTGAGCTCAAGGAAGCAGAAGATTTTATCTGTTGTGCTCACTGCTGCAGCCCTGTACCTAGAACTCTGCCTGGCACTTCGGGATCTCCCAGTACATCTTTACTAACTGTGACTCTCTTGTGTACTGAGTAACTGGAGCCTGGGAATGCAAAAACTGGTCCTACCCTGAATAGTTTTTTAGTTTTCCTGTGGCTGAGCACACACACACACATAAACACATATTCAAACAGAGAAACTTGCAAGAGTATACTCTAAGAGTCACATGGTTGGCACAGACATTAGGGGCTAGGAAAGGGAGCAGGATTGGGGAACTAGGGTCTCCTTATTGTTCTCGCTTTTGCCAACCTCTCAGTGTCGATGTAAGACCTTGAACAACTGAGAACTCTTCAAATGCCCGAACTTTATTGGTTGGGGGAAAATGCATGTGCCTTATCAGAAACCAGAGGCACCTGTCCTTTCTCCCCCACCAAACCAGACCCTAAGTCCTCACACTCTATTCCCAAATGTTTTGTGAATCTTGCCACTGGTGGAATTAGACACAGCACACGTTTTTTCTGGCCTTCTCAGGGTCCCTCTCCTGTCTGTGAGATGATTTCCTTCTCCCCTGAAGTTTTAGGGCACTGGAATGGAGAGCCTATTGTTGATATTAAAATAAAGTAAGTCACAAATGGAAATAAAAAGCTTCCCTCTGAAATAGTTTGAGAGTATTTATTTTTAATGGCTGCAAAACAGGGAAGAAGCAGCAGGTGCTGAAGAGGCGTTTATTCAGGTGTTTCTTTTTCCACTCAGTAAACACGTATTGAACAGCTATGCTGTGTCAGGGATTGTGCTACCAATTGAGGATCTACAGGGAACCATTGAGACGCAATCCTGCCTCAAAAAGCATTCAGTTTATGGAGTAATGCCAATGATAAATAGATAACAAAAACAGGGTGTGGCAAGATGTACTATAAGCAAAACACAGGGTGTTACAGCGGCAAATTAGGGGCGAAACTTCTTTTAATCCCCAGTTCTACCACTTAGAAGGCGGATGGTGCAAGCAAGTCACTTCCTATTGATTTTGTTACTCAAAAAGTGGGGACATTTTTTACTATCTTGCAGGACTGCCCTAAGGATTTGGCAGGATTTCGAAGCTAGTGAGCTTAGCATAGCACACAGACACTGCAGACACTCGATGCATTGTAAATACTGTTACTAGAAAGGGAAGTCAGGACCCAAATGGGGATTTGCTTCCCACTGCTTAGGAGTGGTTGAAACCAAGCTTAGGGCACATGCATCTGATCACTCTCTTTCT
Source organism: Sapajus apella (assembly GCF_009761245.1). Lineage (NCBI taxonomy): Eukaryota > Metazoa > Chordata > Mammalia > Primates > Cebidae > Sapajus > Sapajus apella. The sequence continues at coordinate 6,461,940 of NW_022436945.1, forward strand.
TCCTGGCTACAGAAGTCGATCCTCCCTCGTCTGTGCCAGATGGGCATTCCCTGCATAGTGCTGACGTCTGGGCATTGGGATGGGAGTTGGGCATCAAGATATCTGGCTTTAAGAAAATCCCGAGAGCTTCCTCAATAGCCTTTCACTTATGGCAAGAGTAGCTAAGAAGCTCCAGACCATTCTATTAACAAGAGCCTCCACTGTCCAGAGGGCAGGGTGTGCTTTGCTTACTCCCAGTGCAGGATGCCAAGGGATGGCTCGAGAGGGACTTTGGAGGTGGTGATGGGAAGCAGATGCTCTGTGTCATCCGCTTCAAGGTTCCCTACCTCAAGCAACCCAAGGCAACATAAATTGAAGTGAAAAGAAAATACTTGCTTCAAATGCTGAGCCCTCCTGTTCCTGAGAGAGTGATGGGATAAAAATCCATCCAAGTGTTTGAGTGAAACCAAGGGAAATTGAGAGGCGCTTTAGATCCTAGACTGGCCTTCTAAAAAGTATAGGCCCCAAGCCACTGCAACCACAGTGGAGATGTCCTGGATCAGCTTCTGCCCTCTGCAGTGATTCCAATACTCAGCACAGTACCCAGCATGGTGGCAGAAGGATGGGCACTGGTAGATGAACAAACAAACTAACCAGTGAATGAATGAAGAAAGGAAGGAAGGAAAGAAGTGAGTTGGGCTTTGGAACTGCCTTGCATCAAATGGCATTTATAGTGAACCCTGAGAACAGGCAAGTGTATGAGATGGATGTTACCCCTGCCTCCTCATAATCCTGGCAGCAAAAGGGTTCTACTGTGCAATTAACTCCTTCCTGTCCAGCTAGTGGGGAAGCCAGCAGCCCACCGCAGCAGGGCCATTACGCTAACAGTAGGGGGTCCCCAAAGCCCCCAGACCAGATTTCATTTTGGAATGCGCTCTCTGGTGTTTTTTTTTTTTTTTTGCTGCTGCTCTAGCAGCAGCAGTAGCAGCAGATTTACTCTCCTAATTATGTTTGGCTCTGGTTAAGTTAGTTTGTATTCCCTGAGCACACACTGGTTGGGGGAAGGGAAGCAGGCAGCGGAAAGAGGTGGCCTGAGAAGATGCCAGGAGGTGGAGAGAATCTACTCGAAGGATGACGCGTACAGCAGAGCCATCAATCAGGCATCAAGCAGATGCTAGAGAGCTTTTCTACAGTGAAACACGGACCCAAGAGGGAGGGAGAAAGTGGGGTTCTGCCTAAAGTGTCTACTCATTCATTTATTTGCATGACAAATATTTGTCAAAGGCCTACGGTGAGTCAGATGTTGAACTAGGAGATGGAGGAAACTGCAGTGAATCAGACAAATGAGGTTCCCTGACCTCATGAACCTACCGTTTAGAAGGCGGGAGAGAGAAGAAACAGAGAAGCTCAAACTTTGGATGCTCTGAAGCCAACGCAACAGAGTGAAGTGATGGGGACCATCAAGAGGAAGTTCGTGATTTAGTTTTTCATTGGCAGTTGCAGCTTCAAACAGCAATAATGAAACAACACAACAACCATTTATCCATTCATTTAGTGCTTACTGTGTTCCAGACACTCACTGAATATTTCATTTAATCTTCCTCAAAACCTCATGAACCCGGGCACAGTGGCTCAAGCCTGTAATCCCAGCACTTTCAGAGGTCAAGGCAGATGGATCACTTGAGGTCAGGAGTTCGAGACCAGCCTGGCCAATGTAGTGAAACCTTGTCTCTACAAAAAATACACAAAATTAGTCAAGTGTGGTGGCACACACCTGTAGTCCCAGCTACTTGGGAGGCTGAGGCAGGAGAATCTCTTGAACCCAGGAGGCGGAGGTTGTAGTGAGTGGGGATCATGCCACTGCATCAGCCTGGGCAACAGAGCAAGACTCCACCTCAAAAACAAAAACAAATCAAAAACAAAAAAACCCTATAAGATAGGTATGGTTATCCCCATTCTATAGACGAGAAAGGCAAGACTCAGAGAGTTTTAGTTATCTGCTCAAGCATACACAGTACGTGACTTTTAATGCCATGTTGTCCCTGTATGCCCTTTTGAAAAGTCTACAATTAATAACAGTATCCAGTGATTAAAGCACCCACTAAATACCAGACACTTATAGAGTGCTTATAGAAAGGAAGTCTTTCCTGTCAGGATTTACTAGTCACATTTTACAAACCGAGACTCAGAGAGGCTGATGAGTTTAGCCAGCATGGCAAAAGTCTTAAGTGGGGAGGGCAGGATTCAAACTCTGGTCTGAATGCCCTTGAAGTTTTGTTTCCACCCGGAACATAACACAGTCATGCACCATATAAGGATGTTTCAGTCCACAACAGACTGCATATGTGACAGTGGTCCTATAAGGGTCTGTTGAAGCATATATAGAAACCTGATATATGGCACTAGCTATCAGCATTGCAGATTGGAGTCAAGGAAATGGTTGATATTCAGTAAGAGCGCTGGAACATTTGGTTTTACACATGAAAAAATACATAAATAAAAGTGTACATGCCACCTAGGTTTGTATACGTACACTCTGTGATGTTTGCATAACAACAAGATCGCCTAAGGATGCATTTTTCCAAAGGTATCCTTGTCATTAAGCAATGCATGACTATACAAAGCAGTCTGATGGAGTTAATATATCATTTCCTGGATAATCAGGATGAAAGTGTCAGATGTTTGAAAATCCTAGAGTTACAACACAGGAAATGTGAGTCCTCTGAGATTTCCAGTTTTTCTTCCAGGTAACCCAGAGTTAAGTTTAATGCTTTTGCAAAAAGTTACTTTCAGGTGTGAACCAGAAATAGAAAAATGCCTAGAACCCAAAGCAATGTGCTGACAATGAAACAGTTAAATTTTGGTATCCCGAGCAGAGACTTCAGTAGACTAGCCAGGACTTAAGCTGATGGATGAGAGGTACACGTACAGGCACACCAGGCCCTTTCTTCACACCCTTTTTGCTCAGCAACTTCTATTTTCTAGGAAAGCCCAGCTGCCTGGCTCAGAAAATCTATTTACATAACTACGTTACATTATCAACTACTGGGTTAGCTTTCTCTGCTGATGCCCAAGCCAACATCTCACCCTCCTGAAACAGTTAAGGGCATTTTAGGATTTCCATGACAAAACCTGTTCTCTGTGCTTCAGTGCTTTGCTTAGTTTTCATACTTGCTGTGAACTCAAACATAAAAGGGGATTGTCAAATCAGGCATAAATAAATAAATAAATAAAACCACACTTTGGGAGGCCAAGGTGGGTGAATCTCGAGCTCAGGAGTTCAAGACCAGCTTGGCCAACATGGTGACAGCCCATCTCTACTAAAAAATAAAAAAAATTAGCTGGGTGTGGTGATGTAGGCTGTAATCCCAGCTACTCAGGAGGCTGAGGCAGGAGAATTGCTTGAACCCGGGAGGTGGAGGTTGCAGTGAGCCGAGATTGCACCACGGCACTATAGCCTGGACAACAGAGCAAGACTCCATTTCAGGGGGGAACAAAAGCCATTACAAACGGAAGCGCTGCTTTTGATTTACAAACACTGTAATATTCCCCAGGCCTTAGATATTTTTTGACAACATCCAGATCAGAACCAATTTAATTTTGAAAGATAGCTAATCAAGTAATTTGCTATAGTACCTCTCTTGTTTTTGCTTTTGTAAAGGAGACTGGGAGTCCTGCATGAAGAAACAAGCACTTTATTGAAGATTATGAATTGACCCTTCAGGTATCATGAAGTGTTTACCTATAATCTTCAGAAACAAGATAACTTCTGTACATTCATTTCAGCAACTTGAGCATTTCAAAGAGCTATGTGAAACGATACCTGTTTACATGGTGAAAGCTTGAAGCACCAAACATTTTTTATTATGTGATACTTCTTCAACCCCTTAATTTTTTTAGTAACTTATGTGGATAAATTCTCAGTTTTGAAGGAGAGGAGCTGAACTGTCCCATAATCTTGATTTTGCAATTTTTTTATACTTCCAATACCTTAACATATATACACTTGGTGAGAAACAAAAACGGGTGTGGATTTCAGGATTTCACATATTGTGAGATCATTAGTGTTAACCTAAGGTTTTTATTCACTAAACTTTGTTGAGCACTTACTATGTGATAGAAATACGAGCTCTCTATCATTAGATTCACATTCCAGCCTGGACAACAGGGCAACCCTTGAGATTTTACTTGCTGAATACTTACGTCCTTACTGTGTCCCCGGCTGTGTTTAAAGTGTTTTACAAATGTTTAATCCTCATGCCAAGCCTCTAAGATAGATACTGATTTGCCTCTTTAATTACCTATGCTTTAAATTGGATCTGACTTCAGTCTCAGCCATGAGATTCTTCTTCTCTCATGTAATTGTATCACACAGGATAGTTTTTTAAGACCCATTTTACCTTCTAATGCAGATGAACGTGTCACGGAGTTGAAAACTGTTGCTGGTCTGCTAAGTCCTCCTCTCCACAACCAAATTATCTAATGGCTCTGTGTGAACAACTTCTGTTTCTTTTCAAAAGATGTTTCATGATTATCGGGAAAGTGCAGAGCCCATAGACATTACCCTGCCAATCTGGGCAGATAAACATGAAAAGCAGCCGTTCCTCCCAGTTACCCATGTCTCTGGCCTCTCCTCGGCTCCTCTCTGCAGTTCAACAGTCCTTTTTGCTCGGTAGTGTACAGGCAGGAATTACAAAAATTCTTACGGGAAGTTTAACAGGAGGAAGGAGGAAAGAACATCATGATACATTTTATGAAGGCACTTTTGAAAGTGTTTCCAACAAACTGTTGTAGAAATAAACATCAGTTTGGTGGTTCAAATCCCAGCTCCGCTCCATACTTGCTGTGTGATGTTGAGCAAGTTCTACAATCCCAAGCGCTCTTCAAACCCAAAAGAAAAAGAGCAGGGCCCCAAAGAAATGGCCCCCCTTGGTTGGAATATATTGTACAGGATTTCAGGTTATATAAGTAGAGGTTGAAGGTGGCTATTTTCTTTGTACAGCTTAAATGTTTGATTTTCCAAACCAGGAAACTTCATTTCTAAGTGTGCTAAATAGAATCTATAGGTTTCCTTCAGCTGACAAAAGGGAAGCAGCTGAAAATTGGCATACGTGTTGCCTTTAATTCAAGCTTTTGTGCCCTTTTTCTGGTCCTTATGGTTTAGGAGATTACATGCAGCTCCTGACCCCCAGGGAGAGAACAGCATCAAAGCACCCTCTAACCGGGGCAGAATGAGGCTGGTGACCTGAATTTTCTGGCTTCTGTGGGTTTATGTCGAATCTCCAGTGTTCCTTCAGGTGGTATTTTGTGCTTAATTATACTTAAAGGTCTGGAGGGTTCCATAGGTTGGAATTCCATTCGAAGCCCAAGCCATCAAACCATCAGCTCCCAGGTTACCATTTCAAGCTTCTTGTTTTTAATCATGCAGGTCTTTACCCAAGATGTGTTTTTTTTTTTTTCTCATGTTAAAGGGATTTTTATCTTTTAAGCAGCCGTTTATACATACAAAAGGCAGTTTTTTCTTCAGAAATAAAATCACCTGAATAAATCAAAATCCATCACGTAAATATTTCACAAATTATCGCTAAGGGCTTTGTAATGATTCCTCTTTGTAACCTCTCATTGCAGTCTTTAGACTCCGTTAGGGTAGGAAAGATAAAACCCAAAGTGTTTTTGGAACACAGCTGTATGCAACATCAATCTGAACCATGTGGTAAGAATCAAATGTGAGGCCGGGCACGGTGGCTCACGCCTATAATCCCAGCACTCTGGGAGGCCGAGGTGGGTGGATCATGAGGTCAAGAGATTGAGACCATCCTGGGCAACAAGGTGAAACCCCGTCTCTACTAAAAATACAAAAATTAGCTGGACATGATGGTGCGTGCCTGTAGTCCCAGCTACTCGGGAGGCTGAGACAGGAGAATTGCTTGAACCCAGGAGGCGGAGGTTGCGGTGAGCCAAGATCGTGCCATTGCACTCCAGTCTGGGCAAAACCAGCAAAACTCCGTCTCAAAAAAAAAAAAAAAAAAGGAATCAAATGTGAACGTGAAAGTTAAGAAGGGCCAGAATGTAAAGAGATAGGCAGGTTCTATTCCCATTTTACAGATACTAACACTGAGGTCTTGGAAAACAACATGGGGTTATTAATGCAATTAAAGCACTTATCTGGAACCTGCAGCTCCTTTCCTGCTCCTCTCAGTAATGTCTTAGATTTACCAGCTAAAGTTCATCAAGCCATACTGCCTCTTTCAGTTAGTATGACATATCCAAAATCCATTTGCATCCTTCCAGGGGCAGGGCCATGCAAAAAGGGGGACAGCAGTGTTCTCTCTTATCAGAACAGGGCCTTCTTGCAACTTGCTAATGACCTTAAAGCCCACAGAAAAGAGCTCAGATACATGGGTTAGGCAGCATAAGGCTGCCACTCTGGGACAGAGCTGAGATGATTTGGCTTAGGGGGCTAAGATGCCAGGCTATATTCTGTATCCTGAAGGTGCCTTAGTTGACAGGTGGAAGTCAAGGGTTATCTTGGCTAAAGGAACAGGTGGCTAAAAGAAACCATGTAATGATATCAGGGTGACCACCTCAAGATGACTGCAGGTCCTCCAACGCTGTAACTATACCTTCAATCTGTGCAATAGATCTCTATGAAAAATGCACGTCTCATCTTATACCTTCCCTGATGTCACTCAACATCCTCCTCCCTTCTTGCTTTCATGATGCAAGCCAAGTGTTCTGAGTTCCAAAGTGGATGACCTGGGCTGGAGCCCAGGCTTTGCTATTAAGCTGTGTGACTTTGGGTTTGTTACTCACCTTCTCTGTGCCTCAATTTCTTTATTTTTCAAATGTAAATAACAGAAGTAACTATCCCACGGGATTGACAGCATCAACAATGAATTGATACATTTAAATAACATAAAACCCTGAGTATTCAATGATGTTACATGTTATTAGGCTGACCCTTATGAATATTCGACCATTTATTGTTTGCATAAATGACAATTTTGGATGGGGTTCACCCTAACTATTATTAAAGTTCTTGGCCTTACTGAAGCTTCATCTTTTCTTCTTTTGATTTAATTTAAGCATCACCGTTCCTGGAAGCCTTTCCTGATGCTTAATCTGAGTTCATTCTCACATACGATCATGTGTTCACTTACTCAACCTGACAGTATTCAGCACTCCTGGCCAAGTGCCAGGCAGTGGAAATGAAACAGTGAGAGAAAACCCAGGCAGGAAAGACACAACCTAGTGAAGACAGTCAATAGAATCAGTGCCTCTCTAGGCCAGTAGAGGGCGCTATGGGGAGACATGCTTGAAAAGAGGCTCTTGGTGGAGAGCCTGAGTTTGAGGGCCTGGAAATCTCCCCGGAGCACATAACCTTTTCCCAACATCTGCAGAAAGAGTAAGAATTGGTCAGGTGAAGAGGAGAAGATTCTTCCAGAAATACCTGGACCTTGCTGTGAAGAGAGAGCCTGGGGAAGAGAAGGCTGTCGGATGAGGCTGCGGAGAGAGAGCTTGTGGTGGAGAGAGTCGTTAAAGAGACCACATTACAGAGACCCAATCGTAAAAGGCCTTGTAAGTCACCAAAAAAAATCGGGGCACAATCTAAGGATGTGCTCGCTGTCAGGGGCGTGAAGTGCAAGGTTGCACCTGAATGAGCGCTTCTGCCTTTCCCGAGGTGTCTTGCTGGTCTCCCTCTAGTCCTACCCCTGATGGGCTTTATCTTGAGGACAACAGGAAACCATTGAAGGGGTTTCATATGGAGAGAGACACTTTCTTTGCAGCATTTCTTTCCACCACTTTCTTTGAGGTGGTTCACTCTATTTTTTTTTTTTTTTTTTTTTTTTTTTTTGAGACAGAGTCTCGCTCAGTCGCCAGGCACCAGGCTGGAGTGCGGTGGTGCAATCTCCACTCACTGCAACCTCCGCCTCCCGGGTTCAAGCAATTCTCCTGCCTCAGCCTCCCGAGTAGCTGGGACTACAGGCGCACGCCACCGCGCCCGGCTAAGAGCTGGTTCACTCTAGCTCAGCTTGGCTGATGTACCAGAGGGAGGCAAGGGGCAGGCAGAAAGCCAGGCTGTTATTCAGGCGTGAATAATGCCATGAATGGAGGCCTTTATCGCCAGCAAATCACTTATGACACTGATTTGCAATTTGTCTTTCACTAGACTCCGAATCCCTTGAGAATGAGGATTTAGGAGTCTCTCCCACCACCGTAACCTGTAGGACCAGTACATAATAGATAGTCACCAAACAGTACTATTATAATCGTAGCTACTATTACTAATACTTTCTATTGTTAAAATTAAGAGAGACAAATGTTATTGCTGTAGTACCGCTTAGCTAATCGGATCCCATGGAATATTAACCTTCTGAGATGTGTTATGTAATGTTTTCGGTATTGAGAGGGAAGGACGTCCCTGCTGTCAAAGAAGCCTGGGAAACATTTGCTAATAAACATTAAATGAGCCAGGTGCGGTGGTTCACACCTACAATCCCAGCACGCTGGGAGGCTGAGGTGAGCGGATCTCCTGAGCCTGGCAGTTCGTGACCGATCTGGGCAACACAGTGAAACCTCATCTCTACAAAAAATCAAAAATTAGCCTGTCATGGTGACGTCATGTGGTCCTAGCTACTGGGGAGGTTAAGGTGGGAGGATCGCTTGGGCCCTGGAGATGGAGGTTGCAGTGAGCCAAGATTGCTGCACTAAAGCCTAGGCAACAAAGTGAGCACTCTGTCTCAATCAAAACAAAACATTAAATGGTGTTGGTATACACACATGAATTTCTAAACTCTCACTGCTGAGAGGGCCTGAAGGCAACAACACCTCAGTCGCAATGAGCGACCAAAAGTGGAAACAATATTTGAATAACAAGATAAATAGCATAGTGTTGGATTATAACTCAAAGTATGACACAGACATCCATGCTGATATACATACATGATTGCATAAATAAATAGAAGAGATGAGACAAATTTCCCATGCAGAAGAACTACAAGTGATTTATGTAGACACCCGCCTTGTGAGGAGATGGAGTCTGACTCTTACCCTTTGGGCTTGGGCTTAGTGACTTCCTTCCAAAGAGTGCGGTAAGGAAAGATGGAAAAAGAGCAATCGTGTGGTGAAGAACCCGGACAAACACTGCATCAGCCGGATGATCAAGTTAACGTCATCACTAATAAGCCATGTGGTAACAGGTGCCTTTCATAGGATGTGATGAGAAAGGCACTGTACTTTGGTCGTCTTCCTCCCCAAAACCCATCATCTCTGTCTAACCATGAGAAGAGCAGCAGACACACCCAAATGGAGGGACGTTCTGCCAAATACCTGACCAGCCCTCCTTAAAACATTCATGGTTAACAAGCACAAAAAAAGTCTAAGAAATTGTCCCAAGCAAAAAGACCCTAAGGAGACACGATGACTAAATGTGACATGATATTCTGCATGGAAACCTGAAAACAAAAAGAAATCTGAATAAAGCACGGAGCTTAGTTAATAATATCGTTGTTCCTTGGTATATGCAGAGCACTGGTTCCAGGACCCCTGCATGTACCAAAACCCTCAAGTCCCGCCGTCAACCCTGAGGAACCCACACAGACAAAAAGGTCAGCCCGCCCTGTATGAGGGTTTATCATCGCACACATGCTGTATTTTTGATCTGCCTTTGGCTGAAAAAAAATACAGGTATAAATAAACCCACGCAGTTAAAATCCGTTGTTCACAGGTGAACTGTAATGTATTAATATTGGTTCATTAGTTTTGACAAACCTATCATACTAATAATGTAAGATCTTAACAGCTGGGGAAAATGGACACAGGGTACATGAGAATTCTCTATACTGTCATTACTACTCTTATGTAAATCTAAAAGTATTCTGAAATAAAAAGTCTACTTAAAAAAATAAATGATGTCTTTACTATCTGACTTCTCAAATACTTTAATATGCTGAGACATTTTGAATATTCCCAAATTAATATGACTAAATAACTGAATAGCTGTTACATTCTCTTGGGTCCTAGTGTTCTCTAGAACAATTAGGAATACTAATAATAATAGCTAGCATTTATTAGACAGGCTCTGAGCTTTGTGGTTAATAACTTTATCCCGTGAGCCAGACTGCCTGTTCACATGTTAGCATCACCACTTAAGAGCTGTAGAATCTTAGGAAAATTATTTTATTTAATTGTGCCTTGGTTTCCTTAGCTGAAAAATGGGATTAATGGTGCTACCGAATTCACAGGGTTATTGTGAGTATTCAATGTGTTTATATAGATGAATGTATAGAGCATGATAAATTCCTCAATCTATATGACCCTCATCATGACTTTTTGAGAACTTTCCATATGTCCTTTCTCTGCATCGTGAATCTCATTATATGAAGCAGTTCTCAGCTATCATGTTATAGAGGAAGAAGAGAGTTCAAGTAACTTGCTCCAGGTCACACAACTGGATAACTATAGGGTCAAGTCCAGCTTGGAGAAAGCCTAAAGCTGAGGACATGACTTAGGATGTTGGAAAGAAGCAGTAGGACCCTGAGCATCCTGGAGAGAGAAGAATTTCCAAGAGATAAGAGAAAAAATAAATGCATGGAATCACAGCATCAAAATTCAACTGTGGTCTGCTTTGTAATTTGATGACCACCTTCGTGGTTAGTAATTGCCACCTCCCAGGAAGTCTTGGTAGACAGGCCACCTGTGCTAAAGCTGTAAATGCACCCTACCTCCCTCTTCCACACACATCTCCTAAAGGCCAGTAACCAGTGGACCTTTCTCCACGTGGCCTCCTTCTCTGTACGAACATAATTTGCCCCTAAAATGTTCAATTACCCTCCCTACAATATGGAAGACTTCCTACAACTTTTCTTCTTTTGGCTTTGACCAGGAAAGCTGGACTCTGTGATTTTCAGTCACCTCAGGTCAAGTGACAGAGTTTCAGCAGTGCTTACTCAGCATGACTGGGGTTTTCATCTGTCAGCCATCTACACAAATAACAACAAAAAAAAAGGAACATGCAAAGCTCTCCAGTATGAATGATGCAATCCTATAAAAGTCCACACAAACCAGAAAGAAGTCCCCCAGCTCATAATGTGCTGTGAACCCCCAAACACTAAACATGGTAGCTGAGGCACCTGCTGACCTCAAACAGACACACAGTAGGTAACCCAAGGAACAAGGGTTCTACTTAGAGATGGAACTATTTCCTAGGGCCAGTGGAGTCACTCCCGGGATATAAGCCCCATGCCCAGTTTCCTCTGCCAGTGAAAAATGCTTGTCAGAGCCTATCTCCTGCAAACATTGAATAGGAGAAAGCAAAGAGAAGAAGAAGATTCTGTCCACTGGCTCTTGCCCCATCCTTTCCTTCCCTTCAGGAACTTAGGTTCCTGCCAACCTGTAGCCTCTGCCCCAGTTTTGCATTGAACTTGATTTCTCTCTTTACATCTATAGAGGATTTATGATTGAACAACGACAAAGGCAAAAGCTTGGGAAATGCAGTCTCAGGCTTCCTGAGTCCTCTCAAATTGACCTTCTTTCTGAATTCTATAATACACAGCTATGCCTTTTGCTTAACCTTTGGCATATAGGTAGAGTTTACAGGATAAAATATAGGATGTTCAGTTAAATTGGAATTTCAGAAAAAAATCTTATAATACTTTTCCAGTATAAGTATGTCTGATGCAGTATTTTGGATATACTTACGCTACAAAAAGTATTTGATATTTATTTGAAATTCCAATTTCCCCAGACATCTCATGTTTTTATTTGGGAAACCTGGCAACCCTACATATAGTGTAAGTTATTTTTTCAATAGGTTGCTTTGTTCAAATGGTATTATACATAAAGGCCCAGTATATGAGCAAATTAAAAGGAAAAGACTGAGGTTCAAACAAGAGTCGCAGAGCTGGGAAACACATGTAGATTTTCAGAACCCAAGACACATATTTCTTTACCTTACTGTCAGGAAAAAAAAATGTGAAAAGCTTCGAAATGGGCAAAAAAGATTCAAGGGTGTCCTGTCCATCTGGGTTATCTCCACCATATATTGTCTTTGAGTTATTCTTCAACTCCATAAAACTGATAATAATGTAAATAATTCTTGTGTGTAGACATCATTGTTTATACCGAGTTGATTATTTCCCTGTGGACAGACCAGTCTCTGCATCTATTTACCTATTTCACCATTCTTTGAGTGCGTATAAACTTGGGGTCCTCTGAGTTCTCCCTTGAATTGGTTGCAACATCTTACCAATTCCTTCATTAGTTACTGGGTTAAAAAATCTTTGACATGTGTTCATCTTAGAAGATTTGTTAATTTGCCTTTTACAAACAATTATCCTTTGACAGTTTGTCATTCCTCTCTGCAAGTGACTCTGAAAGGAAGTCAAAGATGAAGACTGTGCCTAAGTAGTTGTAGGGTGATATGAAATAAAATGTCATGAAATAACATGAACTGGATAGAGAGGAATAGAAGACGTTTCTAAAACATAAATCTGATCTTCTCACTCCCCGTGGGACAATACTTTGCATGCATGACCCCGAGAATGAAGTCAAGGCTTCCCATCTTGGTTGGCAAGCTTGCTTTGGGCAGCACTGTTTCTCTACCCAGGTCTTTGCACATTTCAGGAACTTTCCCACCCCTTCTGCCTGGGGCTCCCTCCAACCCCTCTTCAGTTCTCAGTTTGGTTTAGATGGAAACCCATCCAGTAAGCTCTTAAGCCCCTGGGCTTCATGAACCACAGCACTTTTCTCATTGTGTTGCAATTATTGTTTAATTGTCTGTAGCCTGTATTAGACTGCACTTTGTGGGGGCAGGGATTGAAATTTGCTTCAGTTTATTTACTTACGCATTACCACCTCCATCAGAGGGTGTGGTACACAGTCAGACTCAAAAAGCTGAATGAATAAATGAAACTGGAAGCATAATAGGACCACTTACACCCAGAAAAGAAGGAAATTGAAGAGATAAGAAATACAGGAAAGAGGGCAAGCAAACTCATACTATGGATATTTTCTTAGGAAAACATTTTGGGGAACAAGTCACTAAGCCACCCACCTCCCCCAAGTACTGATTCACTATCATCCAATGATTTCCTTTCATCTAACCACACAGACCGATTATTAGATTATTCAAGAGTGCAGCATAATAATGCTCACCACTCGTCCTGTAAAATTGAATTGTAAAATTGGACAGAGCTACCTAAAATTTCAGTGTTTTATAGTCCTTCTAAAAATAATAGACAATCTTGATTTAAAAGGAAAAAAGAATAAATTTATGCTTCAACCCCACCCACCCACACCTAGCGGAAAGCCAGTGAGCTTGGAAAAGGTGCTTTCAGGAAAGAGACAAACTGGTGAATCATTTTTGAATGGACTGCCGCATCTCTACCTTTAATCATCATTTGAAAGCACCCATGGAATTCCAGGATCCTCTATCTCCTGAGGATTCCCAAAGGACAACCTGAATTTTAGCTGTCTCTTTGCAAAGTGCGCTTACTCTGGAGGCTGTGGTTTCCATTTGTCAAAGTCATTCACTTGATAGCCTTGTGCAGGTGAATTAGCCAAATGGTGTGCAGGGAAGGCCTCCAAGTGTCAGTAAGCATTAGCCCCACCCATTCCCGTTGCCAACCGCCCCATCTCCACGGTGAGTGTGAGCCCACCCTCTTTGTGGTGAAAGGAAACTGAGACAAATGTCTGCAGGCTCCATCCCTCCTAAACTCTTCTGACAAGACCCAGCCAGCCTTCAGTGCAGCAGCCACTACTGAATGTCTACTGCTCCTTTGTTGTTCAACAGCTGTTACTTCCTTTCCCTGTTCTTCATATGAATGAACAAATCTCCCAGCAAATGCAATCTACTGAGGTGGCTGAGGCAGGAGAATTGCTTGAACCTGGGAGGCAGAGGTTCTAGTGAGCTGAGATCACACCACGGCATTCTAGCCTGGGCGACAAGAGTGAAATTCCATCTCGAAAAAACAAATAGCTTGTTCAACAGCTATTATTTCCTTTCCCTGTTCTTCATATGAATAAACAAATCTCCCAGCAAATGCAAGAAGAGGTAAAAAAGCCAGGCTGGAGTGAGGCTGCGGTTATGTTCCTTCCTGGGGGAGAACTCCTATGGATGGAGCTGGGGTGCATGTTCCATCAGAACATCTTGCCAGAGAGCTGCCTCTCATTGCTGACGCTCACATTCACCTCTCAGGAAGCAAGTTAGGTCTGTTTGAAGAGACACAAAAGGGTTTCAAAGAAACGCTAGAAGAGAACCAGAGCTGAAATATACTGAGGGCTTACCATGTGCTAAGCACTATGCTAAGTGCTTTACATGGATTCTCTTATTTACTCCTCCACAGGTCTATGTGGCTGGTATAGTTAGGCTGTGTCCCCACCCAAATCTCACCTTGAATTGTAGCTCTCATAATTCCCACTTGTTGTGGGAGGGACCCAGTGGAAGATAATTGAATCATGGGGGGCAATGGTACTGAGACAGGCTTGGGACGCCAACTGGGGCGTTTCTGTGAGAGGCTCTAAGTGCTCCTATTAGCTCCTGATCACCAGGACCATTAACTTCAGACCAAGCTTTTAAGAGAAAAATCCTCTAGGCCGGAAGAGTGTGAAATAGGACCCACCCTTGTGTCTTTCCCTGAGATTCAAGCTGAACCTCAGGACATTAAGAAGGCTGTCATTGGAGCCAGAGATGCCTTGGCCACTGTCTTTGAGAGCACTTTGTAACTCATGGCTTAGAAGAAAGCCTACAGAGCTGGCATCCTAGGGAGATTGTTTGCCATAGTAATATTGTACTGTAGGGACCCTCCCTCAAGGATAGCATAGCTTATTTGTGCATTGGCCAAATAGCACTAAATTTAGATTCAGGACTCACTGACCCTAGTTTGCTGGTTTCTTTTACTGTTAACTCATCTCTGACCATTTTTTTTTTTTTTTCAGTTTAAAAGTCTTTAAGCCTATGTCAAGTTATTGACTCAAATCACTGGAGTCATCAGGTTTTGGGGATTCAGAGAGAAAACATTGCTGCTGTTAAGCAATTAGAAGAATGCTGGCATCCTACGAGAATTGAGAATTGCAACTTTATAAAAACTTTGTAGGAGTATATGATTCGGAATTGGAGAAAAACAAGTATAAATTTATATCATTTAGGAAAAATTGCCCAGAGTTCAATTTATAAAGGAGGACTTGACCACAGGGCAGAGTTTTTTATTTTAAAATTAAATAAAAGCAGCACAAACTGTATTAAGCTTGTGCACCCGCCAAATTGCTAATGATTGATGAGAAAAAAAATGAATTTATTGTAGCTTCACATATGACCAACAATTTTTCAACCATATATCATGAGAAATATAATAAAAATGGAATACAAGTTGGGCTAGAGAAAAAAAAAATGAGTTACAATTCTGTGCCTTTTTTTTTTTTTTTTTTTTTTTTTGAGATGGAGTCTTGTTGTGTCACCCAGGCTGGAATGCAGTGGCACGATCTCAGCAACACTGTAACTTCCACCGACTGGGTTCAAGCAATTCTCCTGCCTCAGCCTCCTGAGTAGCTGAGACTACAGGGGTGCACCACCATGCCCAGCTAATTTTTCCTATTTTCAATAGAGCCAGGGTTTCACCATGCTGGCCAGGCTGGTCTCAAACTACTGACCTCATGATTCGCCCGCTTCTGACTCCCAAAGTGCTGGGATTACAGGTGTGAGCCACCCCCCCCCGGCAACTGTGCTTTATTTTTATTGTTGCTTAATCTCAGTGTGTCTTGGTTTTCTTATCTGTAAAATGAAAATAATCATACTTATTTTAGGTTTGTTCATGAAAAGAAGAGAACAATTTAGCACAATGTCACACACAGAGGAATTGCTTAAATAGTGCTTATTATTTTACCTTTTTAAAAAATATAGCTAATATGGTACTGAAAAGCTTTCAAATCAGCCGGCTTTTGAGAATAGTGGGCCTACAGGCTTCTACCTTTAAGAACTGTTGATGTTATTGCAGGAATCAGATTCCTGAAGATTGTAATTTTATTTCATGACTAAAGTACTTTTAGAATATAATTATTGATTGCATTCTGAAGAAAGTTTAGGGAAAGTTTTTTTAATTAATCCATGTAAATGTGTAAATTGAAAGGATACCTTTTTTTTTTTTTTTTTTTAAGAAACAGACTCACTCTCTGCCCCAAGCTGGAGTGCAGTCATGGCTCACTGCAGCCTCAAACTTGTGGGCTCAGCCTCCCAAGTAGCTGGGACTCCTGGCTAGATACATATTTTTATACAATTAGATTTTGTGTTTATATGACATACACACACACATATATTAATATATAGAAAGAAAGAGAGAGTAAAACAGAGAGAAGAAGACAGAAATAAAATTTTGGAAGGGCCTCAGCCTAGGGGTAAATAAGATGCAAAATGACAATTAAGGGGAAATTAACTATTCTAAATTGCCATCGATATCTTACTATGGACATAATTTTGTTTGATTATAAATACATATATGCTACTTTATTGTGTTTGATTTGTGCAACACAAGCAATAGTTGGTCTTCCATGAAGTTTTGTTCCCAAGCAAGAAAGGGTGACTCTAAAGCAGAATATGAAGCTCAAATGACTACACTTGTCTTTCAGGCAATGAACAGACACAGCGTACCAAGTAAAGCAGAGGGAGGCAACGGGAATTGGTGAGGACTGTGGAAAACTGGAGATTTCTATGGAGAAAGGGTGGCTTCTACTCAGCTGGGGGAAACTGTTGCCATTTGGGAGGAGAGCTGGGTATTTTCTAAGTTTACTTATTTATTATTTGCTGTTTTCTCTTTTTTTTTTCTCTTTTTGTTTTTGGTTAGAAGCTATAAAATTGAATATATGTCCACTTTGGCTACCAGAACAAGGTGCAATAGACTGGGTAGTATACTGGGTTAAACAACAGAAATTTATTTTCTCATGGTTCTGGATGCTGGAAATAAAAAAAATTAGGGTGCCAGCACGGTTAGGCTCCAGGGGGGGCTCTCTTCCTGGCTTGTAGACCTCCGCCTTCTCTCTGTGTATGCATATGGCAGAGAGAGGAGGGAGGAGAGATGGAGAGAGAGGGAGAGAAAGAGGAAGAGAAAGGAGAGAGAAGGAGACAGGGAGAGAAAGAAGGGGAGAGAGCGCTCTGGTGTCTCTTCTTCTAAAGACACTAATTCTAGCATGAAGGCCCCACTCTCAGGTTATTGAACCTTAATTACCTCCCAGAGGCCCCACTGTCAAGTATCATTCAGATTAGGAAATGGGTCATCTACGTATGAAAGCGTTCAGTCCGTAATATGGGCTTCAAATATTTTAAAATGCTGGGTAAGTCAACAAACTCATCTCTATACCAGCAAGTGTTTATCTGGACCAACGTCACTGGTTTATGATCAGATAAATTCTACCCAATATGATTTACCACATTTATCACTTTCAAATCAAAACACACACACACACTTTAGAAGTGTTGTCAAATGCTTATTCAGGAGTCCACTCTCTCCTGGGGAGGAAGGCGTGGAGAATATTGCACAGGCTCATGGCCTACTTCCTTGATTGTAGTAGAGAAAATCCAGGGTATGGCGAGAGATGAGAGATGCGGCGAGGCTGCCAGGTATGAGGGAGGGCTTGAAGCCTGTGATCAATTTGATTCCAGCTGATTCAAGAGGCAATTGGGAACCACTACCTTGTTCTCAGGAGGGAAAATGCAGGATAGCAATTACAGCGACGAAAGATGATTCCTCTGACCGCATGTAGAATCAAGTGGAGGAGCAAAAGCCTGCCGAGAGAAAAGGCAGGTGGAGTCTATTGCCTGATAGTGTTCTCAGGACTGTGCCATGGGGAGAAACTATCCTGTGGCTTTGCACATGCTGATTTCTGGCATGGGAATTTTTTTCTCTGTGCTCTCAGGCACCCTCTTTTCTCTGACTGACAACCATAGGCTGTCCTGAAGTGTCACAGCCTCCATGGAGCTGTCAGCATTGTTACCACTGCTATCATTACCTTTACCAAACAGTTACTATGTGATTGGTTTCATATGGAGACTTCTCACATAATTCTCATCATATTCCTCCCAGGGAAGTAGAATTAGCATCTTCATGTGCCTGGATAGGAAACCTAGTAACAGTGAAGAAAAGTAAGTTTCCTATTATCTCCCAGGTACCAATAGATGGCCATGAGTTGAACCCAAATCTTTTTGATTTCAGTTCCCGAGCAGCCAATTAATACTTTACCTTCTTTGACTCTCTCACAGAGAGCATTGGATATAACCTCTGTTCTAGCACTTACTGTGTTGTTGTAATTACCTGATTAGACCTCTTTCTTTCCCCCATGACACTCTGATTTTCTTAAGAATTAAGAGTGGGGTGTATCTTTCTTTGTGGTCTCCAGAGATCCAGCTCAGTGACTGGCCCATGGTGGGCACTCAGCCCACAGCAGATGAATGTTACTGATAAATGCCCATGGGGCATTTATCTGAGTCCAGTGCGCTGAAAGGGAAAACTGGACACTGGCAATCAGTGAAGCTGGAGGTAGAAGGAGCCCTGCCATTAAGTGAGCAGGAAGTTGCAGAGGAGCTGCTTCGTGGGTGACTTTTGCAGGAGTTCATTCAGAGCTCAGAAGAAAAAACTAAAACACTTCTAATCTGAACCCCAGGTCTTTAAGGCCATGGGACACCTTCAAGAATCTTGCTCAAATATTGGGATGTATGGCTGTTTGGTGCTAAGAGGAAATGATGCATGGAACTTAGAAGCAAGCTCTACAGACAGACTGCCTGGTTGTATTCCCAGCTCCTCATCTTCCCTGCTGTGTCACCGAAGGCAAGCTACTTCACTTCGTGTCCTCATTTTCTCATATACACAGTAGTGCTAATAAAACAGCCTATCTCATAGCATTGTTTGGAAAATTGAGTGAGATGCTATACAAAAAATGCTTAGCAAAATGCTCTAGGCATGTTACTTAGTAGGAGTATTCTTGTATTTCCAATCTCCTTGAGAGAAAAAGGCATGACTTGGGAACCAAGAAGACTGGTTTTTGGACCTGATCAATGCCATCTTGGGACTACACTGACAAGTCCTTCTTACATGTGATTGTGGCCCTGTTTCAAGTTATTGCCCCTGGAAGCCAATCTTAAGATACATGTATAATTTCATCAGCATCTCATCTGGAGAATGGGTTGTAAATTCCTGCCTTATGTACTTCACAGGGTTAAAACCGAATGTGATCATGACTTGAAAGATATCAACAGTTATGATCTTATTCTAATTATTATTATTTTCATAAGTAGAATATTTCAAGAGCCATATGGCCTTAATTCATCATGGATAATAACCAAACTCATTCTTCTAACCACGAATAATGTTGGATGATAAAAACAGCCTATAAACAGGGATAATACAATGAACAACCTGCGTGCGTGAGAAACAGAACTGTATTTTCTGCAAGGCTGTGAAGCATGTTTTCACTCATTCTTTCCTTGTTTTACATGTCCCCTTTCTTCTCGCTCTCTTACTATTCCAGCCTCGCCTGGTATAAATTTCCCTGAGGAATAGTAGCCGTTGGTGAATCACAAAACGTTATTGGCTGCTTACAGCTAATGAGCTATTTCATTTGCTATACTGCAGAGAACTCACCAGATCTTTCACTCTGATTCTCACGGCCAAGTCAGTTGTGGAGAAACACAAGCCCTCCCTGCACTGGCGTACCCTTTAAACATTGTATATGGAGAAAATGTGATGGCTAAAAGATTGAGATACAAAAGATCAACTCTGTCTAGCCCTAAACCTAGTCTTGATTTGCCTCTGTTCTTCCAAATATTCATTCATCTGCCAATCTTGGCACATAGAAATTGTCAAAGATTTCTAAACAGGGCAAAAAACTAAAGAGTATTTAGGAAGTGTATCTCTTACCATTAGGGAATTTTCCATCAGAATTTAAATATTTAAATAAGGTGAAGGTACAACAGGTGAAGGTAGGCTTTCCCCAGAGTATTTTTTTCTTTTCCCAATTTCGTATGTCAAAGGAGCTTCTGTGCTAGGAAAAAAAGTATGAAAGAATATACACTTTTACACACTCAATATAGTGTGTAGAATCATTAAAAAGGAAAAAAAAAAGAAAGAAAAGGAAAGGAAAGGAAAGCAGAAAACTCAATAATCTTATAGTGGACATCTCTCTCTTCAAATATGCCCCTCTGGAAAACTCTGGAATCTTTAATTACAGCAAAATGCCAGGAGGAGCTTCTTGTTGTCTTTGGATCTCAAATGCAGCTCTAGACAGAGCTCCCCAAGAGAGTGATAGATATGATTTTATTAGTTTCAGCAAGACACGGACACGGCTGTTCAGCAGAGACTTTTTTATAAGTTGGAAAGAAGGAAGATACCAAAAACTCCCTGAGACAAATAGAGCTTCAGGCATATTTTATTAATGACCATTGGAAGCTGGGAGCCTGAAAGTCTAGTGCAGTTGACTCCTTTGAGGTTTTTGGTGTGTTTTGGGGGATTTTTTAAAGAGAAAACATGAGATGATTATGAACACTTTATCTTTCAGTATCCCTTAAAACTGCTTAACTGCTGCTGCTAACAGAACATTCAAAGAAGAGACCTGAGACAGTTTTGATTTAGTAGCTTACTTTTCTACTGAAAGACAAGGTCCATGGATGCCCAGAGAAATAAAGGTTATCATTTTTTTAGTGTGCTTAACAGAAAGACTAGTGACAGAAAGAAAACCAGCCCAAGTTCTGCTAGTTTGGGACAGATAGACTGTTTTCCCATTTGCTGTAAAACTTTGTGAAGTGTCAGAACAGTGTGGTTTGTGTATCTGTATCACCAGCATTAGCACGGCAGCACACAGCAGGTCCTGATGTACATTTATAGCTACCTCTCCACTGAAAATCTGTGGTCTCCTTGCATGAATGGGATTGTCACTGAGAGGTAGCTGCTCTTCTAAAGGGACTGCTCAGAAAGTCCCTTTTGCATCTTGTGGCCCTGTTTTAAGTTCTTACCAAACGAATATAAGCCTAAGAGTTACATGTCATTTCTAGATCTGAATTTTTAAACATGGGCATGTGTTTCTCTCTACTCTTGTTTTCTACTTCCTCAGGCTGAAAGTCTAAGATCCCCTAAATCTTAGGAGATGGCAGAGCTACAGTTGGAAGGAATCTCGGTCCCTGAATCATTATGTAGAGGGAAATCACTCACTGTTCAGAAACAGCTACATTGACCAGACGCTACAAAGCAGATATTGACACTGTGAGATTTGTTTGTTACAGGAGGTATCATTATCCTAATACATTTCTTTTGTATATAAACTTGAATTGTGGGTATTTTTGCTTAATGTAAATGTTTAATTAAGCTCAAATAGTAAAAAACGTAAAGCAAATCAGGTATCAAATCAGGATCAACAAACTGGTATCAAATGCTGATGCTAACGGCTGTCCAGGACTGAGGGTGAAGATCTGGCTGGTATCGTCTCGAGCTTTCTCGAGACAGAGAAGAGTGAAGACTGGGCAGATGCAGGCACAATTACCATGCACTAAGACCATTGACTCCACACTTCACTCTTGAAGGTGGCTGCACTTATCACTACATATCAGTGATATGGTTTCTTTTCCTCGTAGGATTTACAAAGATTCTTTGAGCAAAGGACTTTAATCAATGCCAGTGCCTCTAAGCATACAGTGGCTACAAGTGTTGTACCTAAACCATGTTGTTCCCTTGCTTTGGGAAAATGATCTTAAACCTCTGCTGGCCTGTCCAAAAAAAAAAAAAAAAAAAACTACATGGGAATCACTGATAAACTGGCATTGATTTTCACAGATCATCCTTGTCAACAGGATTTATTGATGTGTCAATGCGTGTTGTCGAGAGGATCATAGCAGGATGGCTTTGAAGGATTTATGAGAAATCTACAGGCTTTAATACACTTGGCGGTACATAACTAACAAGTACTGCACATATTGATTCTTTTCGTGTGGTCAATGCAATCTTTAGCCCACTAATTGTCAGTATTGACAAACAGTTCATGATCTAAATGAGCAGCTGGACATCCGTTCTGAGTGGACTGCTTCCAAATGGTGTTTTCCTTGCTGTTCTCAGCCTAATGTTCATGGAGCAGCCTTGCAGGTAATCAGCTCTAGGCGGAGGGAAATGTGCGGTAATTAATTCTTCCTTGCTGTCAAATGCTACTATAAAGGGAGAGGGGAGGGAGAAAGAGTCCAGTCAGTGCACAAGTCTGGCACCCGGTTCCATGACACACGTACAGCAATATCCTTCAACATGACCCATCTCAAATGTGTCTTCCTAAGAGAAACCCTCCAAAATCATCCTACCCATGAGGGTTTCTACAACCTCAAACTCTATCTCATTCCAGGCACCTAATCACATATTATCTATGCTGAACTTTATTAATTTATCTATTTATATTTCTCTATTTTGTTATGGCTAAATCTTAGTTTTTCAATTGTATATGAGCTCCTTAAATTTGAGGGAAGATAAGAAGACTGGTGATGGATCTTATTTGAAAAGGTGATGAAAGCTATTAGTACTATCCTTGGAAAGATGAATAGCTATCAAATCAGTAAAAGGTTTTCGGTGGGGTTCACAGAAGATCCAGGGGGTCTATGAACACCCCAAACAGGAATTGAACTGGGGTTCAAATTCGTAGTTATGAATCTTATTTGAAAAGCTGATGAAAGTATTAATACCACCCTTAGAAAGATGAACAGCTATCAAATCAGAAAATAGTTTTTGGGGGGTTCATGGAAGATCCAGGGGATCTATGAACACCCCAAACAGGAATGGAGCTGGGTTTCCAATTCCAATATTATTACCTTCCAGCTGTGTAACATCTCAGTCTTAAATTTTTCAGCCTACTAATTCTTAGTCTAAGAGTAATCAGTTGTAACAGTCCTCAACCTCTTTGGCACCAGGGACTGGCCTTGTGGAAGACAGTTTTTCCACGGACTGGTGGGGGGTAAGGGGTGGTTTCAGTATTAAACTGTTTTGCCTCAGATCATCAGACATTAGATTCTCATAAGGAGTACACAACCTAGATCCCATGTGCAGTTCACAATAGGGTTTTTGCTCCTATGACAATCTAATCCTGGTATCAGTCTATGGCCAGGGGTTGAGGACCCTGGAGTTACAGCACAGGTTTGTTGAAAGGATTAAGTGAACTGATTCATGGGATGTGCTTTGCATACTGTACCTTCAGGATATCTGAATCTATTTTTCCCTTCATGTTACAAACACTTACTGAGCACTAATCAGGAGTCACGTATAGGTTCATTGCTATGTCCAATGGTTAATCCACCCAGAGTACCAAGCAGATACCTCACTTAGCATGTTTACCCAGTTAATGCTTTCTGCCAGATTGATTCGGATTCTTACAATGAATAGAACAACCTTTGACTTATTCTACTATATTGGTTTTAATCAAGTATTCACACATTTCTATGATCAAACTTGGACTAAACTCCAAGTCTCTGTGACATACTCACTCAACTTGAAATAAACCTTCTAGGGAAAGGGCATTTACTAAACCTGATTTTCTACAGTGATCATTTAATCTGTTATTTCTGTGGAATTGTATCAGGTTGTAAATATAGTTTATCTAACCCTAAATGTATATCTGCTCCCCATTAAGCATATTAACTGAATTTAGAGTAACTATTTTGTTCCTATTGCAATACAGACACACATATCAACTTATCTCCATCTCTGCTGTAAAACATTACATTCTCCATTGGGGAAGACTACTATAAAAGTGCAATTAGTAAATGCTGGTAAAAAGAGTGAAGCCAGGATATGCACATGTATATTTATTTGATCCTTGAAAGTGCTTTTTTAGACTTGGAAAGAATATTACATTGTTCTGGTTAACAAAATTATCAGAGCTCATTTATTGGATGGTGGACATCTTTCCAAATTTTTTATCTATTATTTGTCTTCTAAGCCTTCAATCCTGTCCCTTCAAATCTTTATTTGGCTAATAGAGAAATTTACATTTTTCACAAATAAGATATCCTGTACTCTATTACCTGGATGAAGTCTTCTATCCCGTCTTTTATAATTTCTCACTGTATTTTCTGATAATTGAGGTTTAGCACATTGACATTAGCAAAGCATAGAGCTTCGGTGTCTGGAGACAATGATTGACACTCCATTGTCAGAGATGTAGCTTCTTAAGGAAGTGACATCCTGTCTGATCTTACAAATGTCTCCAATGTCCAATTATCACCAGCCATTTGGGTGAGTGACAAGATATCAAGGGGAAATTCTTTCTAGATCACTTTCTTTCTCCTTTCCTTTTTCTCTTAACACAGGAAAGGCTATTATGATCTAAGAAGCACAGACATTAATTCTGTAGTAGTAGTTAGAGTTTGAACATAGGGTTGCTTGTTTTGTTCCCCCAAATTCAAATCTGATCAGGTCATCTGTCCACCAGGGGAGATACCACTCTTCTCTGACACAAGGTTTAATATCTTGCAGCCCTACAGCTCGGATTCTCAGGGAAAAACAAAAGCAAAAATGATAAATACTTGAGACTGGAATCAATGAAATTATGTATGTATATATATCTGTGTATTAAATATATATGTGTATTTAAATTAGGAGAAAACAGAAAGGTTAACTACTCCAAAGTCTTTGGCTTTAGAAAATAGTTGATTGTGAGCTAGGACTGGAAAAATTAATTAAAGAGAACAAGAGTATAAAAATAGTGTGATATCTCATTATTATGAAAATACACAACGATAATTGTATTCACCAGAAGCTTTCTTCCAAGGAATGCTAAATATTATGCCAACATTTCCTTATTAATCTTCCAAGATAGTGAAAAAGCAAAAATAAACATTCACAAATTACCAGTGGGATACAGAGCTAAAAAAATGTGTTGACAGATACTTTTGAAGCAAGCGTGCCTCGGTTTACTCCTTGTTTTGAGACAGACTCTCACTCTGTCACCCAGGCTGGAGTGCAGTGGCATGATCCCGGCTCACGGCAACTTTTACCTCCCAGTTTTAATCAATTCTCATGCCTCAACCTCCCAAGTAGCTGCGACTACAGCTGCGTGCCATGATGCCTGGCTAATTTTTGTAATTTTAGTAGAGACAGAGTTTCACCATGTTGGCCAGACTGGTCTAGAACTCCAAACCTCAGGAGATCCGCCTGCTTCAGCCTTCAAAAGTGCTGAAATTACAGTTCTGAGCCGCCATGCCCAGCCTCATTTACTCATTTGTATGGTAAGACTATTCATAGCATTTAACAGTAGGGTTTTTGTGGGAATTAAGTGAGTAGGACATAGAAAAAGTCTTCAGTGACAGCCCAACGCACAGTGAATACTCAGTAAATGTTAGACAATATTATTATTATTATCTTTAGAATACTTGATGCAAATGAGAGAAAGTCACCTTTATATTTTGTCTGGAACTTCAACGCTCAAGAGAGGAGTCAACCTCTCAATTCTGTTCATCAAACGCCTCCTGCACAATGGTGCTGCAAAATACACCAAAAACCTGTAAGAGTATTCTGCATCTATACAGCACTTCTCATTTACAAAGCACTTTTAGATACATGTCTTCTATAGTTCCTCCAACCATCTGGTAAGGTAGAGAACCCAAAGTTATTAAGTTTAATAAGCAAGACAGTAAGGGGACCAGAGAGGATGAGATACCCAAGGTCACCAGCAAGTTAGAGGCCAAAAAAACTCAAAACCAATTTCATTAACTATGGAGTTCTTCCCATCTGTAATAGACATACTTGTTTGTTTGGGCTTTGCGTGGTAAAGGGGCTACCCACAGGGATAGTGTTTTTCTAATAGCACTGTGATTTTGCCTCTGGAAAATTACCTTTGCTTAGTGTGCACAGGCCAGATTGGAAAATGAACCAAGCTACCCGCAGAATCTGAGGGATTCCTGAGAAATGGAACTCATCTGTTCCAGTGCAGCCATGTGTCAATAGCAGAACCTAGATTCAGACACTTGGATTCTCTCTCCTATGACTTTGAATCTTAAATAGAGAGACACAAGTTCAGAAGAAAAGAATGGTTTCCATCTAGAGATTGCAATTGGATAAGACCTTAAAGTCACTTTTGCTGCTAAATCCTGTCTGCTGGTTCCCAACTCCCCAAAGCCTGGTTCCTCAGCCTCCCTGCGCATTATCTGAGCAACCCCTGTAATCCTCCAATAATTTATGTTCTGGCCTATGTTAACAAGAGTCACATTCTGCTTTCTGCAATTTAGGAGCCTTAGCTGATACAACAATATAGACAAGATGTCCATCAACAGACATATTAAGAGCTTTTCAAGTGCTGGCTGCTACGCTATCAACTATGCTTTGGAATATGACCGGGATGAAAAAATTATAAGTGCCTAACAGAGTTTTAAAAAGGGGGATGTGATAAAGTGCTACAATGAGGGGGTATGCAGTGACAGATGTCAGAAAACAGGCAGATCACAGTTATTCGGAGAAACAACAAAAGCTTCCTACAGGAGAGACTTCTTCTGGGTCCTTAAAATGGAGTGAGATTTGCAACCTATCTGTTTCAAACTTGCAGAAACTGGAAGAAAAAAACATTAGTGCTCCATTCAAAAACAAAAGTATCTCCCTTCTAAAACACAATGCGTGACTTATGGAGAAGAGCATTCAGGGAAACACAACTCTATGTATTCAGACCATTCAAATGCATTATTTATTATTTGTTCACATCAAGTCTGAAAATAATCACAGAGCAGAAGAGCATGAACTTTAATAAACATTTTTAATTGCAAGTCCAAGAAAAGTATTGTGTTTTTCATGGCATTAATCAGGTTTGCAATTGGGATGACAGTGTAAAATCCCGCTGGGTTTAGAACCAGGTTTTCCAGCTGATAGCTGTAATAATACTACGATGATCACAATTTAACCAGGCTGGATACTTCAGATTAAAAGTCTATCTCCAAACTATCCCTGATACGAGTGGCATTGCCAGGATATGGGGAGGTGTGTGAGGAGGACATAGAAGGCCTCTTTTAGTTGTTTCTCCTAGATCCAAGGTTTACACAATCCAGAAGATTTCACCAGAGTCTTAATTACCCCTGAGTTTCTGTTGAAGCTAAATAGAGTAAATCCAAAGCACTTCCATCTAAATTATATGGTGTTTATTGAAATCTAGTACCCTTTCCAGTGAATCCTCCGTTTTTCCCAAACATTGATTTCTAAGATCCTCTGACTACAGGACCTTTGCATAGTCTGTGGTCTCTCTCTTACAGCCTTTTCTACCTCTCCTCTTCTTATCTACATAATTCACTCTTCAAGTCTCAAGACAAAGTCACTGAACTAGGGAAGAATCCCTTTAAAAAGCTCTCAATATTAGATTCCATTTACCCCTCCCATAGCTCCCTTAGGTTTCTCCTCAAAAGATGATAAAGCTGTAACTGTATACTGACATAATTAATAAAATAATTGACCTGTTATCACTGCTCTTTCAGAGTTTACAGGTCATTATAATTAATAAATAATTATGGTCCTTCCATTCTGTCATCTTCACTGAAAGGAAATAAATAAACAAATAAAAGAGTTCTAACATATTTGGCTTAAAAATCCTACTACTTTAATCCGGCATGGTGGCTCACATCTGTAATCCCAGCACGTTCAGAGGCCAAGGTGTGTGGATCACCTGAAGTCAGGAGTTCAAGACCGGCCTGGCCAACATGATAAAACCCTGTCTCTATTAAAAATACAAAAGTTAGCCAGGCATGGTGGTGGGCAACTATAATCCTAGCTACTTGGGAGGCTGAGGCAGGAGAATCACTTGAACCTGGGAGGCAGAGGTTGCAGTGAGCCGAGATTACGTCATTGCACTCCAGCCTGGGCGACAGAGCAAGACTCTGTCTCCAAAAAATAAAAAATATAAAACTGCTATTACTTCCAAAGGCTATGTAAATGCTCCATATGTGGTTATCCATGGTATTAATGCATATTAATTATCAATATATATACACATAGCAATGCATTTCCCAAGTTCAAAAATGCCTTTGTCATTAATCACGTTTCTTCAATTATATCTTAATTTTTAGTTCTTATTTTATTTTTATTTTTATTTTGAGATGGAGTCTCATTCTGTCATCCAGGCTATAGTGCAATTGCACAGTCTCGGCTCACTGCAACCTCCACCTCCCGTGTTCAAGTGATTCTCCTGCCTCAGCCTCCCAAGTAGCTAGGATTATAGGTGCCCACCACCATATCTGGCTAATTTTTAAAAATTATTTTTAGTAGAGATGGGATTTCACCATGTTTGCCAGGATGGTCTCGAAATACTGACCTCAAGTGATCCACCTGCCTCTCCTTCCCAAAGTGCTGGGATTACAAGCATGAGTCACCACGCCTGGCCTTAGTTCTTATTTTCTTTGACAACAGGTTCTAACTCATCCTGTTTTCTTTTTGGTCCTTCACAACAAGAAGGGCACAGCTAAATCTGATTCTCCTGCAGTCTTTTATTTCCTTTCTCTTTATAGTCTCAATTTCCCATTTCCTCTCTCTAGTTTTTTAAACTTTTTGTCTACATATCCTTTGTGGTACCTACCATCCTAAGGAGAAACATTCACTCCCTCATCTGCATGTCATCTGCACTCCGTTCTTACATCTGTTCTTGTATTCACCACCCTGTATTATTTTTATTGGTTTCAGTATTGCATTGCCAACAAGACTATGAGCTCTTCATAGGGGAGCAGCCTTGTGAAGAAGTTGCTAGAAGTTGCCATTTTTGAGCACAATACCAGATATTTAACACATTCTTGGTAAATATTTATTCAACTAAAATGCTTCAAAACGTATTTTTGTAAAGGATTGATATCTCAATGGCTGTAATTCTAAATCTTGAACTTCACTATACTTAATCTTACTATTTCATTTTCCCAGCTCCACTTCCTACTTACTCCTGATAGAGGGATACAATTCCTGTTGTCCCCTGTCTTCCACATGATTTGATGTCACAAATATGATTAATGTGCTACTCAGCCTCTTGTCCACCTCACTAATAATAATGTTAAAGAACAGTGGCCCTGCTATAAATGCCACTCTGACAAATGTCCTGTCCCTTTGCCCTTGTTTACAATTCTTTATCTCTTTTAAGCCCTATGGGGATATTCATTCCTCAAGTCAATTTGAATTAATTTTGCAAGTCAGATTTCAAGAGACCTGAAATGTAGAGCAAAGCCCTGTTCACAATCCAACAGCCGTAAAACCCAATCCTCTGAGCTGTTATTTGTCAATGTTCAAATATGTATTTCTTTGCTCTAGAATAATAATAATTGCATAATGAGTTCTGCGTGCAAGGTCCCGTTCTAAGTACTTTCTGTGTACCAGTATTGACTTTCTTTAATCCTCAAAGGTTACTTTAATCCTCAAAGTAACCATATAAGGTGAGTATAATCATTATCCCCATTTTAAAGATGAGGAAACTGAGGTATAAATCAATGAAGTATCCAGCCCAAGGAGTCAATCCACTTGAGTCTTGCTCTAAAATGTGTATCATGCTATAGTGCCTCTAGGAAACTTCTTACTTGAAGTATTTGTAGCAACATGAGTGTTGCTGGTTGTCTATTGTTGCATTTAAAAACAAAAAGCTACCCCAAAATTTTGGTGGCCTAAAACAACGATCATATTCCTAAATTTTATAATTTGGTGGGTCAATGGGTTGGCTAGGTGATTATCTGCTCCACGTAGCATCAAATAGGTTTAAACTACGTGATACTCAGCCTGGTGGAGGGACGGTGGCTGGGCTGATCTAGACGGTCCTTGAGACTCCCCACATGCCTGGTCCCTCAATGGGGATAACTGGAAGGCTGGACCTCTGCCAAGCCTCTCTCGTTCTCTGTGTAGTCCCAGGATCTCCCCACAGGGTTTCTTAACTGGATGGTTGCGCTTCTCACAAGGCTCAGCACTCCAAGGGATCAAGGTGAAAGCTATCAGTCTACTTAAAGTCTAGGCCTAGAGCTGGCAGCATGGCACTTCCACAGCCTGCAGCACATTCTTAGCCAACATAGCCCCAGTTCAGGTAGAAAACAAAGAAAGGGGAAATAGACCACACTCTCAATGGGGGAATTCTCAATGAATCTGTGATCATCCAACTCTGCCATACCAGGGATTATAGAGAAGGTTAACATTCTGGCAATTTAGTCAAAATACAACATTTTGTATTTTGTTAATCATTTTTTGTTCTTTATTTTCCTTCACTGGTTTCTTTTATAAGTAAAGTAGAACAGGAGGCAGGAATTATGTCAGGCATTTCATTCATGCTGTCTCAATGACCACCTGCCAGGGCTATGGTGAGGCTTGCTATGATGAAGGCTTAAGTCCTTCTATAAAAAATGAGTACACCGGCTGGGTGCGGTAGCTCATGTCAGTAATCCCAGCACTTTAGGAGGCCAAGGTGGGCAGATCACGAAGTCAGGAGATCGAGAACATCCTGGCTAACATGGTGAAACCCCGTCTCTATTAAAAATACAAAAAAATTAGCCGAATGTGGTGGCACATGCCTATAGTCCCAGCTACTTGGGAGGCTGAGGCAGGAGAATCACTTGAACCTGGGAGGTAGAGGTTGCGGTGAGCCAAGACCATGCCACTGTACTCCAGCCTGGGCAATACAGCGAGGAAAAAAAAAGAGTACACCAAGGCTTAGAGAGATTAGGGAACCAGCCCACTGAAACATCTGGACTCAGCTCCAAGAAGAATATTATATATTGTTTTCTCTTTGACTAGACTGTAATTTCTTCTTATCATCATATAGGACCACTGATGCAGATGAAGACAGTAAGTTAACTTCTACACTCCATTTCAAGACAGGATTACTTGAATCTAGTATGAGCTAGGGGATGTTGCTGCCTTCTCTGGATCTTAGTCTTCCAATCAAGTAAATGGTTTGGGCCAGATTATTGTTTTCTGATCTGTGACTTGAAATCAGTGTATGCAGGCAAAACCAACACTTTTTAAAAAACAAAGTAATAGAAAGTAGAGTCCATCTCAGGCAGAAAGAGTAAGTACTGCTTGTGAATCTTTGTTTCAGTTGTGGTTGATTGTGTGTGTGTGTGTGTGTGTGTGTGTGTATGTACAGGTCTGTGTCATACAATTTGCATTTCTTGCTATAGGACACAGACAGAAAAGTTTGAAAGCTGCTGGGCTAGGTGACCTGTTATGATTCTTTCTAAATTAAAAAAAAAAGAGTTC
Source organism: Sapajus apella (assembly GCF_009761245.1). Classification (NCBI taxonomy): domain Eukaryota; kingdom Metazoa; phylum Chordata; class Mammalia; order Primates; family Cebidae; genus Sapajus; species Sapajus apella. The sequence goes on from NW_022436945.1 coordinate 6,493,112, forward strand.
TTGGAACATTCATAACTTTTACCATAATATTGTATAAAACAGAGGCTATATCTAACTTACTTCAAATAAGACCCAAAATAAAATGACATATTACACTTGATTAACTTGTTATATTGTACTTGGTATTATCAGTTTATATTTTATTATTCAAATCCAAAAAGCATTCAGTACTTTAGGTAAGATTTTGATTAAATAAAAACCCTCCCTGAACCTCACTTTCCTGCTCTCAGGAAAAAACAAACAAACAAACAAAAAAACAACCTCTGCATAGCAAATATTCCCAAGGCCCAGGTCGTGCACTTTGTATTCACTTCAAGCATTATTTTTTTAAAATGAAACTATACTCTCTCAAAAGCATTAGGTCCATCCTTCCAATTTGAGATGTAACATTCACAATTCAATATTTATTAAATATTATGATGTCTAGAAATTAAATCTCAAAAGAACATTTTAAAACACAAGTGTGAGCAATATCATACATTGCTAAATTAACTCAGAGGATACCATCTGCAAAATTAAAGCAGCGATTTAGGGATTCAAGTGTTGGAATTGGGGACTGAATGAGGTGAATGAATCAGCTTCCTTTTGCACTGAATTTCCATGATTCAGCAGTTCTACACATGTTGACAGACACCTATTTGGAAGTATTAAGAGTTGACATAAATTGTGGATGACCTTGTTTCTCTGATCCTCTGGATTCTGTTGATCAGAATGCGGGACCAAGTAATTTTTTCTCCTCTCAAATCTAAAATAATGCAGACTCTTTCCTGTGTAGTCAGCCAACAAGCATGATATATTTTTTGCTCTAAGTGTAGAAGTACTTTATGCTGCAAAATATTAATTTCTGAAATTGTGAGAAATTGGCACTCAAATAAATAGTACATGAGGGATAAAGTTCAAATGGGCTTTTGGGGAAAATGTATGACATCGTTTACTAAAAAGAAGTTAGAAACAATGAGACCAAATATCATCTTAGTCTTTTAAATTTTTTTCTCATTTCAATTTTTGCATGATAATACATTTATGGGGGAGCTAGTTTAGTATTTTAAAAGCGCTTTTTATTATTCATTTATTCAAAAATATTTATCAGATATCTACTTTCTGTTGGGCACTGCTCACTGCTCTTGTTAGTAGTGAACAAGACCTGGTTCCCTGGAGTTTACAGCTTAGCTGGGGGGCGGGGAAGACAAGGGAGGAACAAGAAAACAAAGGAACACGATCTCTGCAGGTTGTGATAAGTGTTATGAAGAGGAAAAACCGTCAATGATGACTTCAGCAGCGCAGGTCAAGGGAACGTCTAAGGAAGTGACATTTGGGCTGAGATCTGAATGGCAGGAAGGAGTCAGCCCCATACCAGGCAGAGCTTTCCTGGCAGTGAACTTGCTAGGGCAGAGGCTCCGGAGGAAATATGCCTGGCATGTTCTCTGTAAAGAATCCCATGTACATGACACTTTCCCTTCATGTGAAGATGCTGCATTTAAAGAGCTTGTTCTTCATGCTTTTAACTGCAGTTGCTTGTGTTCCAAATTTTAAGAGGAAAGAAGGAAAATACAGTAAATTTTTTCTGCACAGTACATACTCAAAATAGCCTGATAATGTTTTAATCTTATTTTTAAAGTCACTTTAGGACAAAGATCAGAATGACAATGTTTAATGGTATGAGGAATGTTGGTTTGTTTTGTTTTTTTTCCCCCACAAGCCTGATTTCTCTAAATGGCAAATTTCCATTGACAATGGTCTTGTCACATTCTAAATATTTACAGTTTCTTTAAACTCTTTATTATGATTTGATAATTTTTAAACGGATTGACCAATCATTAATTGCTTTACAGCTATAAAAGAAAAATATACATTGTTTTTTGACAATAGAGAATGTGCAAAGTTGGAGCTAATTTTCTCCAAAATATTTTACCTATTGGCACCTTCCGTGTTCCCTTGTTCCCCCTTCTCACTCCATCATCACTCCCACTGGATCTAAAGACAGGGAAGGTTTGGAATCAATTAACATAAAGGAGGCATTGATTTAGCTATCCTGAGAGTTTCAGTGCACTGTTTTGGTATAAAGAGTGCTATTTTTCTTTTGGTGCTCAAAAAGGTTGAAAAGAGCTCATTGCCTTTAAAGCCACTGGCCTTCTACATGGAATATTTGAATTTTATCCTTGGTACCTGAGAATGAAGACCATTCCAACACTAAAGCCAAAAAAAAATCGTCAGGAATTTATAAGGTAAAGCCACTGGGCAAGTTGCCCAGGTTTTCTAAGCCTCATTTTCGACAGTGAAACTAGTGGCCTCTATGATTAAATAATGGAACATGAGAGCTGGAAAGAAGGACTCCTGGAATTCATCTGAGTTTAGAGAATGTCCACACTCACTTTCTTCATCTAACAAACTTCTCAAGAGCTTTCAGATGAGCAGGCTTAGCCCCAGAGAGACTTAGACTCAAATCTTAGCTCTGCTGCTTAGTAGCTTATCACCTCAGGGCCTCATTTGTAAAACGGACATCAAAAGAAGGCTTACTAGGATTGTTAAAAACAAAGTTGCCTGAGATAATTCATGTATGCTTGTCTATGTACAGTTCAGCCGCTATCTGTGTCTAGGGTCTGCTACCATGAATATTAACAATTATTTTTATGGTAGATAGCTTTTTATCTGATATAAAATGGCCTGATAGTTGGTAGGCTAATAGGACACTGGTTAAAGCAGAGGTAGCATGATGTCCATAAGTTTAGGGCCCCAGCAATATGTTTTACAGAGGGGAAAAAGCTTGTCCGCTAACCTAGAGAGTATGTTAAGTGGAAGATGTCTTCAAGAGCTTCCACGAGTTTTTTTTTTTTAGGTCTCAGTTTAAATATTTCCTCTCAGGGGTCTGGTCTTCCCATACTCTCTACATAATCTTAGTTTTCTGTTATGTGCTTTTGTATTATTGTGATCATCATTATTATTATTACTATTACTACTTTGAGACAGAGACTTGCTCTGTTGCCCAGGCTGGAGTGCGATGGCATAATCTTGGCTCACTGCAAAGTCCACCTCCTGGATTCAAGCAATTATCATGCCTCAGCCTCCCAAGTAGCTGGGATTACAGGCATGAGCCACCATGCCCAGCTAATTTTTTGTATTTTTAGTAGAGATGGGGTTTCACCATGTTGGTCAGACTGGTCTTGAACTCCTGAACTTAAGTGATCTGCCTGCCTCAGCCTCCCAAAGTGCTGAGATTACAGGCATGAGCCACTGTATCTGGCCATGTGTTCTTGTATTAACAACCAATATTTAGTGAGCACATACTATGTACCAGGGGATATTCCACATATTCCATATCTATTAGTTTACTTAATACTTGCAGGAGCCCAATATAAATAGGTGTTGGTGTTTTCCTTAAGTTCACATAACTGGTCAAATCAGTGAGGGCTGTGACCCTAAATAGCCTGGCTGCAGTCAGTGCAGAGAAGCACTACATAACCCTGCTAACTCATCATGTCCTGCACTCCTTCTGCCAGGATTTATATAAGTGCAATTTGTCTGTCTTCCTGGGCAGCTGAGCTTCACAAGGTAAGAATCATGTCAGTATTGTCACCACTGAAACACCATACATTTTGATTCACAACAGGCAGTCAATACATCTAGGGAAGATTTTCAAAGCCTCATTTTACAGATCAGAGTATGAAGTCAAGTGAGGAGGTTTAGTGACCTGCCCAATGGCCAAAGCCAATGTTTGACTGTTGGTCTTCTTATCTGGAGACCACTTTCTTCTGACTTCATCAAGTTAGCTGTGTTGGTTTTCCTGCTCAATATCTTCTTATCCATTTACCAACATCTTGTTTCTGAAGTCACAGCACCCAATCGCATCCCTGGCCAGATCTTAAATTCAATTTCCCTAAACCCGATTTAAGTCTTTGATACAACGAGAGTTTTAAGTCCTTAAAAAAAGAAAAATCAAGGGCCGGGCGCGGTGGCTCAAGCCTGTAATCCCAGCACTTTGGGAGGTCGAGGCGGGTAGGTCACGAGGTCAAGAGATTGAGACCATCCTGGTCAACACGGTGAAACCCCGTCTCTACTAAAAATA